>NC_142336.1:378333-734166 GCF_054954075.1 Amborella trichopoda
CTTAAAGAGAGAGAGGAAGATAATATCAACGTTTGAAAAAAAATAGATTGGTGATCCGAATCCCAAAAATGGATCAGATTGGCGGATTATGGATTCCAGATCGGAGAATCAGCCGGGTCAGTATTAATTTTTTTAAAAAAAATACTAAAATTTCTAAAAAATCTATATTTTTTTTTGTATTTTTTTTTAAAAATAGTGGTATTGTATTATAGTTTTTTAATTATTTTATAGAAAATATATAAGTACTGAGAACGTGTCTTATATCTAAGTGTTATTTAACATTATATTTATTTTATAATCAAAATTAAATTTAAAATGTAACTCATTGCAATAGAATGATTCTCTTTAAATCAATTTTATAATGAAAAAAAGAAGAAGTGCACAATAGTTTTGGACCAATTGATTTGATCGAGAGAAAACAAGGATATGATCCTCACAAATAAATAAATCTAATGTGTAATAATTAATATGGATAAAAATATAAAATTTATAAGCATAAATTTACAATCATGTTTTAATAAAATTAAAAAATAAATAAATGAATTCATACTTACAATGTGAAATAATGGATAAAACAACTTGAGTATATTTTGAAGTGGTACGAGCTAGTGTTATTTCTTTTAAAATAAATCCAACAAGCTAGTACTATTTTTTTTTTCAAATATTCAATAAAGTAGTATTAATATTATTTTTTATTTTTTTAATATCTTATGAGCTAATATATATATATATATATATATAAATCCGAAAGAGCTAATAACCAAATATTAATCATTCACTACCAGTGTTTAAAAAAACGCCGAGTCGAACCGGACTCGCCCGGTTCGACTCGGGAATCGCCATGGACGGTTCAAATCAATGAAAAAAGCGGGAATTGTCCGGTTCTAGAGAGAACCGGACGATTCTGCACAGTGACTCGCCGATTCACTGTACGGATTCGGCGAGTCTGTACAGTGAATCTGCGAGTCCCGTACGGAAGAACAATTTTTTTTTTTATTATTTTTATTTTTATTTTTATTTTTTTATTTTTTTTTATTTTTTGTAATCCATGATAGATTTTTTTGTAATACTTGATCAATTGTTTTGTAATCCATGATCGAATTGTTTTTTTTTTTTTTTTTTGTAATCCATGATCGAATTTTTTGTTTTTTATTTTTTTTTGTAACCCATGATAGAATTTTTTGTAATCCATGATCGAATTTTTTGTAATCCATGATCGAAATGTTTGTTTTTTTTTCTTGTAATCCATGATCGAATTTTTTGTTTTTTTTGTAACCCATGATAGAATTTTTTGTAATCCATGATCGAATGTTTCGTAATCCATGATCGAAATGTTTGTTTTTTTTTTGTAATCCATGATCGAAATGTTTGTTTTTTTTTTGTAATCCATGATCGAATTTTTTGTTTTTTGTTTTTTTTGTAACCCATGATAGAGTTTTTTGTAATCCATGATTGAATTTTTGTAATCCATGATTGAATTGTTTTTTTCTTTTTTTGTAATCCACGATGGAATTTTTTCTTTTTTTTATGTTTTTTTTTTTTTTTTGTAATCCATGATCGAATTTTATGTAATCCATGATCGAAGTTTTTGTAATCCATGATTGAATTTTTTGAAAATTTGTGATTTTTTTTTTTTAATCAATGATCGAATTTTTTTTTGTAATCCATGATAGAATTTTTTGAAAATTTGTGAATTTTTTTTTTAAATCCATGATTGATTTTTTTGAAAATTTGTTATTTTTTTTTTAATCCATATTATTCAAAGAGAAAATGAGAGAGATGATGATTCTGAGGCCACCTTATCCCAGCCATATTATTTACATATCGAGTTCCAACAGCAACAGTGTAGGGATGAGCACGACAGTGCAGGTGCGCATGAAGGATGGACAAGCTTCGGGGATTTTGGATTGGGAACACAACAAAACATTAACACTCAAGGATTTGTGAATAGTCAGGCGCCTGCTACTATCGATGATTCGTTTTTAAATCGAATCAATGAATTGTTAAACGAATTCAATCAATGGCACCAGCGTGACCAAGAAGAACAATAACGTCATCTATCATTTTATTTTTAGATCATATGTTACTAATTTTATGCTTTATTGTAGTCCATGTATGTTGATATATTCATTCCATGATAATTCTATGTTTATCCTTTTGTGTGATGTAAATTAAATGCTGAATGACGGTTCATGCAGGGAAAGAACATATCAATTTTCTCATATTCATTCAAAAACATGAAAATTCTTAATGGAGTATCCTCATTTCTTATTGAATTCTTAAAAAACAATATATATAGTGAATTTTAATAATTTTTTCGGATTTTTTTTAAGCTTTATTCTGACCGATTCACCCGATTCCTGATCCGAATCGTCGATTCGCCGATCATAATCGATTTTTTAGGTACCCGATCCGGATCACCGATCCATTTTTTAAACCATTGTTCACTATCATACAAGAGACAAAGAAGAATTGTCCCACATTAGAAAAAGGTCGGAGGGATCCGATGGGAAAGGGCGCATAAAGGGCCTTAACGGTTGCAATTGGTTGAAACGCGCGTTGGGAAAGGGCAGCCATATTTGAATATTAGCAAGTCAACCGCCATGTGTTTTCTTTGTCAAGTTCACCGATGGACATAGCTAGGTGGGCCATCACTACATGTGCATAGCATATTGGTGGCCATGAGCCATCACTATGCTTTTTAATTGAAAAAAAAGTTATTGAAAATATGAGAACCGGTAATAGAATCGATATGTAAGGGTGGCAATTGACTCGGGAGACATGTGACCTGGGACCCATTAGGTATACTTGACACGGGTTTGGGTATATATCCAATACTTGAACTAGGCAGGTCGGGCCTAGGTTCAAAACTTGGACTCGAATACTATTTGAGTTAGGGTCAGGATTGACTCGACCCGTATCCATAAACTTGTTGGAGATAAAATACTCGAAGCTTTATTCGTTTGGGCGTTTTAAGGAATCTGATACAATAAGAACTTGTAGTCATTTTTAGCTATGAAACAACATATCGAATGACTTAAAATCTAATAGCGGGTGATTGTGACATTGTAGTCAATAATATGGGTTCTAATATCGGGTGATTGTGACATTGTTGTCAATAATATGGATATATGATGATAAAAAAAAACAAAAAAGAAAAGAAAAAGAATCTCATAGTGAGGGTCACAGTAGACCCAACCAGGACGTGATAGACCTGGGACCTGACGGGTATCGATATGGGTCCAACTTTTGGACTTGATGGTCGGATCTAAGTTCAAAACCTAAACCCAATTACTATTCAGATCTAGGTTCGGGTCCAGCTGGACTTGACCCGTTGCCACCCCTATCGGTGTGGACCACTCTAAATTAGCTGATTTTGAAAGACTGCATTGGATCTCGATATATTACAAAATTCAGAATGAACAACGAAAAATCTAATTCAAATTGAACAATTCGAATCTATATCACAAATTTCTCGAATCCTCAAATAATGTGCAAAAAGATGAGTACATCCCACATGAGTGGGCCCTCTAGAAGCCACTACATAATGGGGAAGACCAGGGACGACCAAAGGATGACCGGAATAACATAACAGACTGACGGGACGTGTGATAGAGAGGCCCCACAACTTTCCTGCTACAAAAGCTTTAAACCCAATCGCCTATCTCATATTTCACTCATTTCTCAAAAGAATCCTTCTCCTCCATCCCTGTATCTATTTTTGTTGGGCCAAAATCTGGCCGCAATCAAAACCTTGCAAGAAAATGAAGGGGGTGGTGATGGGTCTGCGTCCGGCTTCAGCCAGACCCGATTCGAAATTGACCTGAAAATCAATTTTTACATTTAAAAAAAAAGAAAAAAAAGAAAAAATCGTAACTCAAAAAACACTTGAACCCGGATCGGAATCGGGTAACACCTGGACCGGAATCGGGTTCGGGTATTGGCTATTGAACTATGACCCGACCCGTCAGGTCCAAGTCCAACCCCTGGACCCGAGGTCGGGTCTTGGGTTCATGGCTCCCGTTTTCTTGACCTATCATATCCCACCCAATCATTACCTCCATAACCTCGTTTCCAACTCACTAGTTGCAACTGCTTTCATGGATAACCCACTCATCAATTATTGACGATGATCACTCCATATAATTGATGCAAATTTTACTGTGTTTTTGGGCCATTCTCACAGAGAAGGGGTTACTTCAAGTGCTCTTCGCTCAAGCCCTGTTTGCCTGGCCCTATTTCTCCACACGGTAATAAAACTGCCCTACAGTAGTAAGTCGGCCACCCGCTACTATTCATGGGCACAACTCGAGGAACAAGGCCCATGGCAAGATTCTGGTGTTAGAGGTAGTGTTTGCAATATCGGTCGGTTCAACTAGGAACCAGTCGGTGACCGGTTTTGGTGTTCTCATGGAGTATTTTTAAAAAAAACTTAAAAAATTTATATAAAATCTCAAATAATAAGGGATTTGTTTGTAATGAGTTTTTAAATATTTTTTTGTGTTATTTTGGAAAAGATTGGAAAATGTTTTGATCATGAATACTTATTTTATACATTTTTTTCAATTTTTAAAAATTTCAAAAATACATTTAGACACAAATGGTGTTTTTAAAATCTATTTTTTCACTATCAAATCCATTTGAATGTGTTTTGTTTAATTATTACTTTAAATATAAATTTTATTTTTTTTAACATTTTTTTGATCAACCAGAGCTAGGCATCCAAAAGGCCCGAAACCGGCTGATTGGTGATGGGGGTATTAATGGGATGTGCCCTTTTCTTTCAAGTACATCAGGCCTCAAGTACATCACGCGCCCTCTCTCTATAGTGGATGATGTTATGGATGATGTCTTCCAAGATTTTCATTCTTTGAAATTGAGTAGTCCATGAGATTCCATTTCATATCAATGAATGTGTGTGGGAAATTATGACACCACACCCAAACCCAACCCTACCCTAAACCCTTAAAAACAAAGGGTCCAATTAGGGTTTTCGAGAGTCTAAGGTGAGGTGGTCCCTCACTTTTCCGACTTTGTATACAAAATTTATCCTTAGTAGGCTAGAAAGAGCCAAAGGTTACTTTTAGCTTACTTTTTTGTGTACCACAAAATTAGTCTCTTTGAATAAGCTTGAACTCTAAAAGCTTCGATTCCTTAATCATCCATGTTCTCCTCATATGGGGAGAGCAAATAGACATTGCACCCACCTACTCTCAACTTGCCCTTCCCTAGCCATACCCAAGGCTAAGTTTGGACCATAGTTAGCAGGTCGAGGAATAATAATATATCGGTAAATCATAATATTATTAATAAATCGTTTTTGCTCCAAAAAGTCAGAGGCAAATATTCGGGTCAAAAGTATATATCTCAAAAAGTAGTTGAGTTAGAGAATCGTGAATATTATAAATTTGGATAAAAAAAACCGAGTGAAAGAATTGGATATGTAAAGCTAACACAATGTAAGATTATGAGGTTTTTTTTTTAATAAGTCAGTAGGGATGATGATCCCCCCATATAAGATTATGAGTTGCAGGTATTATATGGATGCATTAAAACCATTGAACTATAAATTTTATGTCCTTGCCTAGTATCATTAATGTCATACTTCACAAATTTTTGTCCAAACATTCTGCAAATACAATAACAATGTTTACTCTGTTGTCACGACACAAAACATATGATCGAATTATTAGGAGCATACAAAACAACAACAACAATATTAAACACAAGAGCTACATTAACAAAAAAAACAAACGCAGAAGGTAAGGGATTATCATTGGAAGAGAAAAAAAAAAAATGACCTTTAGTTGAGGATTGCAATTAACTAAACTATATAAACCCAAAAATGTAAAATAGTGGTCCATCCAAATTGTTATGCTGTATACAGTACTGAAACAAAAAAAACAAATTAGAAAGATGAAATTAATAAAATTTATGTATCTAGAAAGAAAGCAACAAAATTCTTAAGAAAATCCATAGAGAAAAATTAGCATATGCTCAAAACACAAGACCCCTTTTCATTCTTTTCTTGAAGGTGGGTGTTATTAGTTAACAATAGGTAGGTAGGATCACATGAGAGAGATATGTGCTATTGACCACCCATCTCTCCCCCTCCACCATCCCTAACAGATAGAAAATGAAACCAAAAAGAAAAAAAAATATAGAATGCAACAAGAATGTTCAAGTTATGCTCGTCCATTTTTCTTTCAAGCAGGGGAACTTCTCACTTCTTTATGGCAACCACAACAATGACACCATAGAAACAAGTCTTGTGAAGCATCCCAATGTCCTCTGATACTCTCTTCTCAAACCTATTGAAAAACTCCTCTGAGAGAGCTGGCCCAATGTGGGCCTCAATAATAGGCTTGAGAGTGGCCCTCACTAAGTTTGCCTTAGCCTTGCCATATGAAACTGGGCTCCTAATCCACTGCTCTTGTTTTTCCCTTGAATGCTCAATGATCCTCTCATACTCTGCCCTCTTCACCTCAAAGCCTCCGCACTCATCGAAAGCCCTCCTCACCTCTTCGATGCTCCTCATATACGCCGGAATATTGAATGTATCTCTCATCTCTTCGTCGATCAATCCCTACACCAGGATCATATCAGACTTGTAGTTTCTCCAAAACAAACACGGATCCATCTCCTTCATCTGATAGAATGAAGTGAGTGATCCCCATGGCATGAATCCCTTGTAAATTTATGTGAAATGAAGAAAACACAGTATGTTTCAAGATGAAAAAAACAGAGAGATGGAGACAATCAAGAAACTTCTAATAACGGTGCTGCCGTTATTTAAAAGTTCATAGTCTTCTTGAAAACCTGATATGTACTTACCAAACAGTGGAAAATCAGACTTAATCTTGAGAATATTTTAAGTGTGCTAAGAAAAACTGAATGGTCCAGGATCAAACATATCAAAACAGCACAGGGCAAGTCCAAGGTTTGTATATTAAAAAAGGGTGAGGTTGGTATAAGGTGTCAACCTTGTACTATTGAAGTAAGGTGCACCTCAAGACTATGTTGAAAATGCAGTTCTGGTGCTGCAAAGCCTGTGATGATACGAAAATCTATTATTGCCACCAATTATAAAATGTAAAGTTTCAGAAATGGTGATGATTAAGAAAATCTATAAACACTTGAAAATCTCGAAAATTGATGGTCAAGATAACATGTTAGAAGATGAACTATTTTTAGGACTAGAAATCCCCTTTTTTCATATCTATGTTTTTCGAGGCCGAGATGATCGATTTGAGGATTTTCCTGTGTAAAAACAACCTTTTCTACTGGGTGTTTTAGGTGCGCTTTACTCGTACAGTATGAGACTAACACCTTAGATGAACTTTTTTCACTAAATAAATCAAGTGACAAGATCATATTCATTCTAAATGGTAAGTTGGGGTGGGGGGTAAGTTCCATGCATATGTGAAAGATGTGAAAAGGCAACTCATTGGGCTTAGCCAACAAAAAAAAAAAAGGAAAAAAATAAAAGATAAAAAATAAAAAAAAGAAAAGGTATAAAACCTAAAGCTCATAAACAATTCCATCAACATGGGAAAGATGTCTAAAAGGCAAGTAATGGGCTTACTCAGCTTTCAAAAAACACTGAACTTTTACACTAAAAGCCGGGTGCAACAATAAATTCATGAACTGCCAAAAGCCAACCAAACCAGTACTGGCATGCAATCTCATGAGAGAGAGAGAAATGTCATGTATGAGAGACAGAGACAGAGACAGAGAGAGCAATCTCATATAAGAGAGAGATAGAGAGGATTGCGATGATGATGAAAGACAAGGTAAGGTGGCCTTGAGGACAGAGAGGAGTTGAGTAGATGACAACGATAAAGGCAGTAAATGTATACTAATAATAGACTCACCTCATTTAACAGATCACGCCATGCCTCATCCATTGACGAGGTGAAAGGGTGCTTGGCCCTTGACTCAGGGTCTCCCAGCTGATTCTCAGCGCCTTGTGACCCATCTCTACCTGCCATCAGAAGAAAGAGCAGACCGCCCTCCACCATCTCCTCCCTTCTGCACCTCAAGAACGCCAACAGGTCCTCCTCCGACTGCCGAGCATATGCTGCCACCACATCCGCCTCCGCCCCATCGATCCACGCCCTTCCTTTGTTCCATGCCCCCGAACTCTTCTGCAATACTCGCTTCGGTATCTGTCGAAAAACCACCATGAATATTGTATCATGTGAGGGCTAGCTCCTCATGACTATGGCAAATTTTCATACAGATCAATACAACAGCGTGGCAGAGGCGAAATCAGTTTACAGAGAGTGAGAGAGAGAGAGAGAGAGAGAATGAAGGGGAGATGAGTTTACAGGGCGAATGAGACGAGTTAAAGGGAAAGTAATTGTTACTTGAGAGAGCCAGTGCAAGGCGCTCAAGCTGACCGCGACATGGATGCTCCTCTTGGGGAAGAGGCGGCCGTAAAATGACCCCGCAACCCCTGCTGCGTAATACCTCCGTCCATCTTCATCAGCATCAGCATCCTCAGAGTCCGAAAGGGAAAGGGGAGGCAGCAAGCGAAAGAGGGAGTTGAAGTCATTGGAGGGGAGGTCGGCAAAGAAGGCCTCAAACTCCATTCCAGAACAAAATCGACGCCTCTGTTGGAGGGTACGGACAATGAGGTCGACGGTGGCAAGGGTGTTGAGGCCAGTGGCGCAACCCAGGTCTGCTATTCTCACTACTGCAGTGTCCGAGCTCTCTATGCTCATGTCCCCGGTTTTGATGGCAGTCATGGCGTTGAGTAGGGCATCGACGAGAAGGGGCTCGGCCAACGCAATGGCGGAGGCCGGGGCTTCGCTGTTCTTGGCATAGCTGCCATCGTCGTCTCCACCCTGCATGCATAGCACGCTGTGGAGATCACTCCCACCCCTCTTTCTATTCTTTCTTTGCTTCTCCATGCACCCCACAGGCACCATCATCAACCTTTGCGACTCCATCACTCTCTCTTTCCTCTCCTCTCTACACTGTCTACTTGTGCTTGTGCTACTACAGCCGTGCAGTGGCCTTCAATTAAAGAAGCGAGAGTAGTGGGACGGTGGCCCCACTCTATATACACACACACACACACAGGTTAAGATTTCAGACCGTAATTTCTTGTACCAAGTTAAAATATTGAAAGAAAAGTGAAATCCACGCGTCTAAATGTCACCCCCACCTTTAATTTGTAACCCCAATTAATTTTACATATTACATATGGTTTGAGGTGAGTTACAAAATTCAAAAAAATTTATTTGAATTTTTGAATTTAGTGGATGATTATGACATCTTTGTATCAAAATTCTATATATATATATATATATATATATATATATATATATATATATATATATATATATATATATATATATATATATATATATTAGATGGATCTAAGCTTACACTAACCCCAACCCTAATAGGTTCAAGCAAGATTTAGAGGGGCTCCACCAGTCAAGTGGGCATGGACTGCACCTGCTAGATCCACTTGGCAGTCAAGTGGACATGGACTGCACCTGCCAGATCCACTTGGCAGTTCAGACATCAATGGATTTCTATAATTAGGTACTTGGAGACTAGAATGTTTTTAAAGAAAGGTATTGATGCAAAGAGAAAACAACAAAAATAAAAATAAAATAAAAAAATTAAGAGAATATACCCTATCGTAAAGTCTACAAAGGAATTCATCTAAAAAAATATTACTCAATTCACATTCTCTTATCAGTCTCTAAACTTTATGAGAGGGACTTCTTCCATTTAAATGGATTTTTTTTAAAAATAAACAAATAAAGAAAATCCACAATAAATAATTCTTTCTCTCTTCTAGGTACTTTCTCCTATTTTATCTCTCGTATCTATTTTCTCTTTCACTTTTTCTGTCTCTCAAATACTCTCCAGATCTCAATAGTTATCATGTTGATTTTCTCCATATCTAAATCTCTTAGCTGTCACATATTTAAATAACCTTTAAATCTCTCACTAAATTTAACTAAATATTTTATGCCACTTTAATACAAGATAAGCTAAAAAAACTAACTCACACTGCATTTTTTAAAAACTCATGCTACCCATTCCTAAAAAGATAAATTAAAAAAATAATAAAATTATTAAATTTTTCCTAAATTTTATTTGCATCAAGTGTCGTTTGCATGAGGTTGCAACCGTAAACTACCAAGGTAAGACACATCTCCAAGCTTTGTTATAAGATGCAATTTTGGTGTTGAAGTTTTTTAGGATGATTGGAAAATCTATTTTCATTACTAATTATAAAATTTTAAACTAGAAAAATGGTTCAAATCAAACAGATCTATAAATGCATGAAAATCTTGAAAATGAATTGTCCAGATAATGTATTGCAAGATGTGCAAAATTTAAGAATTAAAAATATTTTTTTCTCTATATCCGTACATCTCAATATCAAGATGATCAATTCGATGATTTTCCAACATCATAACAACAATTTTCAATGTATTTTTGAGGTGCACCTTAATTCCACAATTTAAAGTATCAACTTTATATGAACTTCTTGCTTGTATATTCACTTTTTACTATACTAGTAAGAAATCTAGTCAAATAGCGTATAGATGGCTAGGGATAAGTCCATGTCCGGGAGATGCTTAAGCAATTTTATATGGGATTGTCAAAATGGGTGGTTGTAAGAGTGTCATTGAATGGATACAAAGTTCCAAAAAAAAAAAAAAATCTTAGATTTCATGACTCACCCCAAGCCATCCAATTTGACATCTAATATATAGGAATTGTTGTGATCTCCTTGTAATAAAAATTAATGGTCTGTTTATAGATAATCCCATTTTATACAGACTCCAAAAATGCACATAAGAGTGTGCACACATAAATTCAAATTTGATAAGAAAAAAGAATTATGTTACCTTTCAAAAAAAAAAAAATTGAGATATTATGTAAACGATATTCATGACAAACATACTCTTGCCGTCTCCTTCAATCCCAAATAATGTTCTTCCTTCTCACCAACTGTAAATTTTTAAGATAGGACGTAAGGTATTTGTACATAGCCCCGCAAGCCTACGTGTAATGAAAATGCTTTTTTTTTTTCCTCAACCCATGATCCTCTTAATCTTGAGGAATAAGGGAATATGAACCGATAAACATGTTTTTTTGTAAAACAGTGATTTATTACTGAATAAAACAATAGGGGTTATAGTAATTTTTATGTTTATTGCTACTTAATATTGGTACGAGGATATGGCTCATAATAGAGCAGACTAACAAACTAAAATTCGTATAGTTAATTTTAATTAGTTGAAAAAATATTTTGATGACGATAATTACTACTTAATATGACAAACGGGGAATATACTAATTTCTATGCTTACTAACTAGTAATTAATGAACGGATTGTTATAATTTCTTTGAAAACATAAATGATAAAGACTAAATAATGGAGACAAAATTGTATAAAATGATTATGAGCAAATAATTCCTCAATGAGCAAGGTTTACATATGTAATAAGAATTGCATTATATAAAACCTTTTTTTTTTTTTTTACAAGGTCACATCATTTTTAGGCATTAAATGTGAAATTGAACATTTAAAGGGTGTGTCCCAAGGTAACCCTCAATCCTTGCTTGTTAATTTCAGGAAAAGTTGTGAAGTTCTTATATAAAAGATAAATATTTTTCTCTAAAGAAAAGATCATGTCAGCCAATGGGTTGATGAAATAGTATAAGCCCAATAACCTAAACGGAATTTGGGCCGATCGAACGATCACGATTGCATTTCATATTTGAATTTGAAATATTTTTAATAAAAAACCAAGTTACATGATATTTAAGACAACCACTCATCTCATCAAGAGGCATGTAATAAAAATATTAAAATAAATAAATGAACTTAAATACCCTAAATATTACATACGTATTTTGGTTATTAAATTTTTATGAATTATTTTTTGATATTTTTATTAAATTCACTTATCTTTCATGAATAAATACTTCAAATTTCAAATAATTTTAATCTATAAAAAATAATTAAAATTTAAATATAAAATACAATCATAACCATTAAATCGATTCAAATTCAATCTGTGCCAAAGTCGTCACCGATCAAAGTGACCTCAATAAATTGCCCTTTCTCTATTATTATAGTATAGGATTAGTTATAGATGGGGTTTGACCTTAAAAGGCTGATTACGTAGGCAGAAAGTGCAGGGATATTAATTGTAGGTTGTTTGCCACTCATGTTTTCAGGTTAAGAAAACCTACAAATACAAGTAGTTATTATTTTGACGACCGTCATCACTAAATAAATAAACAATGAATGGCTCATGAAGTCAACCTACGCGGCCCTCTCTCTACTTCCCTCCTCTCAATCCGCTCCAAACCTATGCCTCAAATACACATGTAAATATGGGCTAACATGAGTTTTTCTCTCTCTTAATTTTTTTTTTTTTAAAGGTTGGGTTAGAAAATAAAAAAATAGAAAAAATACAATGAAATCATTTACCTTTTATATAAGGTGGTCACAATTAATCTTAGCATTTAGATGTGAAATTGAATGGCTAAGTTGGTCACAATTAATCTTAGCATTTAGATGTGAAATTGGATGGCTACATTTATCCAATTAACCAAGTTCAAAGGAAATATTTTCAAACTATGTGACACACACACATATATATATATATATTTTAATATTACCAAAGATTTTTTATTAAAAATAAATAAATTACAAGATACAAACAAAGTCATTAGAAGGAAGTACTCACCACTTAATATTGGTATACTCTTTTTGTGAGACAATCAGCTTCAGCATTAGCCTCCGTAGTAGCAATGATGGATTTTAGCATTTACAATGGTGGATTTCAGCTGTTACAATTTTAAGAATATCCTATAATTCGTAAGAAATTATGGTCAACCTCCATGGAACATTAGCTTCGCCTTTACTCCAAACTATAATGTTTACTAAATCCTCTTTTATGATATTTGCTCCCTCATATCTTGCCAAGAGTTTACAGACCTCTAGGTTCAGCTTCATTAACTATAGCAACATCACAAGGACAAAATATGAACAAATCACATACTATGTAGCCTCTTATCAATACACCAAAACCAACTGCGTCTGGGTTTCCAAAAAAGCTTCCATTAAAATTCAGTTTCTATGCATTAGCAGGTGGTGGTGTCCAAACGGCATCCAAGCTCTCAAATTTCATATTGGATGGTAATGAGTAATTGTGACCTCTTTGTACATTAGGTAAATAGTCTTACCGTATACAATCCAAAAAATTGAGAATAAGTTGGAGCTTTGGTGGTAGTACCAACGAGCTTTATAATGAAGCTTCTGACTCCATTCTCAGCAAAGGATGGGGGCCCAAATCCCCATCGACTTACTCTTTTTTTTTTTTTTTTTATACAATCCCAAAAAATAAAACACCTCTCTTTGTTTATTTAAAGAAAGGTTGGGTAGGGGACACATCAACATCCCCCTTCCAAATTCCACCTTGGAGATGTACTGAAGATCTAAGACTCTAGCTCTATCATCTCAACCTCCATAATTAGAATTTTGAAAAAGCAAAAATGTTTAACTTTAAAAATGCTCCATTTAAAGTCATGGATTCATGAGGACATAGGATGTATCGGAAGACCATAAGGAGGACCACTCATTAAAAAGAAACATAATTCTTTGTTTATTTCTGGGGTGCATACAGTGTATTCAAGCAAAAGCACATTATACTCTCACTCCTTTGGACAAATTATCAAAAATTATTATTTTTTCTTTCTTTTTTATATGAAATTTTTGGATCGACATCATAATCATTGGACGCATATTGAAACAAAATAGACTATGAACTCCTAAACTCTTTCCGCTAATCATCCCGACCATTGGACGCCGGAACCTTGGGGATGTTATGTTGTAAATGTATATGTAAAAGCATTATCTTTTGAGAATTTTTTTCAGAACTTTGTATCTTTTCAATAACACTCTTACAATCATCCATTTTGAAATTTAAGAGACAAGAATAATAGTGCCCTTCTTATACAAAAGATAAATGATTTCTTTGTAGACAATCCCATATATAGAGAATATATAAATTCTTTTTTCTTTTTTTTTTAAGGATAAAGATTGCGGAGGTTACATCTCAAAATTACATGTTCCTACAAGATTCCTGGATATGGGGTTTAGTGGAGGGAATAAACGTATAATATTCCCCTCAGGGGCATAGAGTCTTTTTAGCATTTTTTATATTTTCTCTCTCTTCCACACACTCTCTCTCTTGTACTCATGTCAAATCCTGTTTGAGTCAAAGGAAAGTGATCGAGATGCGAGGCCATTAGGGCCAGCTTACTCCACCAGTCCACGTTCACCACTTTCCACAAGAAAAAGAAAAAAAGAAGAAGAAACAAACACTCCAACGATGATTTTGTGTTTAAGAAATGATTTCATATTTAAAAATCTAAATGTTATATATATTTCTAGTAAGGGTGAGGTTTGTATAAGGTGCCCTCTTTATATTATAAAAATAAGAAGCACTTCTAAATTTTGTTTAGAGATGTCGTTTTGGTGCCAAAAACTATGATGGCTTGAAAATCTATTATTATTCTTGGATATAAAATTTAAAATTTTAAAAATTATACAGATCAAACAAATATATAAATAGTAGGAATTTTAAAAATAGATAGTCTTGATAATTTGCTAGAAGATTATTATTTTTAGGACTCGATATTCTTTTTTTCTTCGTGTTCATACATGTTAAGGTCGACATTATCAAATTGGAGGAATTCTCTTTTCTAAAGATTTTTTGAGAAACCTTACTTGAAAAAGTATAAAAATTGACACCTTGCCCTTTTCCTTTTAGCAATGGGTGAGGTTGGTATAAGGTGTCGACCTTATACCATTGAAGTAAGGTCGACCTCCAAACTATACTTAAAATGCAATTTTTGGGCGTCAAAATCTTTGTGGTGAGATGAAAATCTATGGTTGCCCCTAATTATAAAATTTAAAGTTTCAGAAATTGTGACAATCAAGCCGATCTATAAATACTTAAAAATCTTGAAAATTAACTGTCCAAATAATGTGTTAGAAGATAAACTATTTTAAGGCTAAAAATTCCATTTTTTCATGTCTATAAATCTCAAAGTCGAGATGATCGATTTGAAATTTTCTAATATAGAAACAACTTTCTCTAGTGGGTTTTTGTGGGGCACATTACTAGCATAGTGTAAGGTTAACCCTTAAAATAAACTTTTTCCTTTTACTAAACCATTGAATTTCAGACTTATAATTGTGATGGGGTGGAGGTACGACCCCCACAAAGGAGAAAGCAACCACTCGTTGTTAGTACTCTCCCCACCCCTATACTCCCCCTTCACTTTCACAAAACCACCTCCTTATTTCCTCAAAGTTAGAGCCCTACCACCCTCTCCTTTTCTGCATTTACATTTATGCTAGTCCAGTTTGCAGCAAGGAGATTCCTCTCTCTCTCTCTCTCCATCGCGGTCAGCATTTGAGATTGCACGTCAAAAGGGGAACATATTTATGGCCTCCAAATGATTTTTTTCAAAATATCTTACAATTTAAGATTTAGAAATTTCATAAAATTTAGGAGAAAGTCCTTTTTTTTTTTTTTTTCTTCTGATAATTAAGTGGAGAAGATAAGCCCCTACCCATTTTTTAAATTAGATTAGAAGTAAGCATTTTGAAAGTATTAATTGGGTGGTGTTAGTAGTGGGAAATTGAAGAGAAAGTTTATATAAACGGTTAGCTTTATACTGTAAAAATAAGGACGCCTCAAAAACTCATTGGAAAAGGATGTTTTGACACCGAAATACCATCCAATTGTTCATATCAGCCTCTAGTGCATAGACGTAGGAAAAAAAAAAATTTCAAATCTTAAAAATAGTTCATCTTGTTAAGTATTATCTTACATATATTTTTTAAAATTTGAGTGTTTGTAGATATGCTCGATCTACATAAATTTTGAAATTTTAAATTTTATAATTAGATATGAAATAAATTTGAAGACCGTCATAGGGATTTTTAGTACTTGAACGGCATCTTGTAGTATTATTTCAGGATGAGCCTTACTTTGATTGTTTAAGGTGCCAACCTTGTACCAACCTCACCCTAAAGCTTATAGGTTAGCCTTGTATTGTGTTGGATTGAATCCCTGTATTTTAGGGATTGGGTCTCTATTTTTAGGTGGTTTCCTGTTAATTTGGAATTACTACTGATCTCTTACCGTTATCTAGGTATCTAGGGGGTGAAGTCCTATTTAGGTTAGGGTAGCCTTGGGAGTCCACCTTTCAAGGGGATAAGGTCAAGTTTCCCAAAGTTAGAAAAACTAGTTTTTTCCTTATATTGGGTTATTTTATAGAGAGAGTAAGTGAGAAAAAGAGAAGGAAAACTTGAAGTTTCTAGAAAGAAATTTATAGAGAGAAAGGTATTGTGGGAGATTTGCTTTTTTTTTTTTCTAGTTCTCTCATGCATGTGTCATTCATAATTTTTTTCTCATTGATTAGTGAAAGACCATCGATTTTTTTCACTGTGGCTGTAATCACATCTATGACGAACCACATAAATTCGAGTATTTGTTTTGTATTATTTATTTCATACTTTATTTTTTGTACTTGTTATTTGCTTGTTGCTGATTCTATTTTTTCTCACTTATTTTCAACCCGTCGGGTTTTAGAACATCCGCAAACAACACCTTGGATGCACCAATATTTTTCGTTTTATACTCTAAATTTGATTTCAAAACCTAAATTTGATCCAAAACAGCAAAAATGGTGTTTAATATTTAGGTGCGCACATACGTATTAAGTCCACTAGCAAATGCTAAAAGGGAGTGAAAATGAGAAAGATGTGAAAGATGTGAAAGTGGAGGGTGAGAAAGAATTTAGAGGTGAGGTGTGGTCCTGAGTTGTCATGGCTACCAGGACCATCTGCAGTGGCAGAACTCTGCAATCAGTGAGGAACATGTGGCCTCTTTTCTGGTCACTGAACGCCTTACACAACAATATTTTTCTTAGGGTTGGGTTGTGACTTAGAAGAGGAAGGACATTGTGGAAAAGGAGTCAAGGATAGGAGTGCAGTGCTTTTATTGGATAGGGATAGCTTTGACCACCTCTTCCTTCCCCATCCTCACTCCTCACTCGAATCAGCTTTAGTGTTGTCAATTTTATTTTAAGAAAGAAAAGGAATTTTTTTTTTTCTTAAACACCTTTATATTAACATATTTAATATCAAAGGAGAGTAGATAGTATCTTTTGTGCGCATGCAGCCTTCTTGTCTATATCACGGTATAGGTTGGACAACTCAGATTGAATAAAAATACACCATCTAAAAAATAGATTTATTTTACCCCAAAAATTTTGTGCAAATCTTTTTTTTTTACTTTACTCTAATGCGTGCAAATTTAGGTTGTTTGCCTGTTGCATGACTGGCCATTAAAAAAACAGCAATAAAATTTTCCATACAGGAGATTTGGAAAGGGCAAAATAGGATAATTTTCGAGGGCAGATCGTTGTCTTTGAAAAGGGTATTGAGTAGTATATAATATACTCTATGGTGTTGGTTGTCAGTTATGAAGGAAGGTTGGGGTCTCTCCAAGATCGATGTCTTGATTAGGAAACCTGGTAAATATGGGGATTGTCAATTGCCGATTAAGAAGAAGGTGGGAACTTCCCCTAATAGGTTGTTACAAATTCAATTTTGATAGGAGCTCCTTTGGTGACTTGGGTATAGCTGGAATGGGGGGAGTAGTGAGAGATTGCAATGCTTTTATGTTATGCTAAGCTATGTGGGATTACTACAGCTAATCATGGAGAATTAGTCTCTCTTTTACCGTGATTGAAGTTGTCTAAAGATAAATTGTTAAGGGATTTTATTATGGTTGAGGGCGATTCTTTGAATATTATTAAATGAAACAACAAGGAGCAAAGTGTTGTGGTTCGGATTGCGTGCGTATATGTGCTCTTCTGACTTGTTCATAATAAAGCAGTTACAAACTAGAGGCATACGATACAAACCTATAAGAAACACATACAAAGGGGTGGGGCCGTTCGCACCTGATTTGGCATAATATAGACCCTCTTAGACTACCAGCGTTTGGTACCACAGAAGCCCTCTCGACAAGACTTGGTCGATCTATCAATCCAGAATGAGGCAAAACCTCAAATAACTGAAGAAGCTAACTGCTTACGAGAGGCCTGCATACCCTCCAAATTCCAAACGACTAGCTCAATAACTTTTCGATTATGAAGTGGGTAGTCCGAGTTTTCTTTTGGTTTTTGAGAATTTTAGGTTCCAAAAAAAGAGAAGTTCTAGGTTTTTAGGGGATTTTTATGTTGGAGGAAAATCTCTTCAAAGATTGGGGGTATTATAGGAAACTAGGGGCATTTTGGGTAGCTTGGTAAAGTTGAGTGGTAATTTGGAGATTATGGAAGGGAGGCATGGGCACTTAAGGAAGTTCAAGTTTCCTCTCTTTAGGGAAAGGGTTTCTCTATCTAGATTAGGGTTTAATTCTCAAATGGCGTTTAAATTGGCTTTTACAAACATGAATAATCATGGGTTAAATATCAAAAATTGGTAGGTGGAAAATTAAAAGCATGGCTCAAAAGAAGGTGGATTATTAAAAATAAATTTGGGCTAGGGCTGAAAATGACAAAAAAAAATGTCTAAATCTTGAAATTTTCAATGATTTGCCCTTGATGAGACATCTTTCTTCGTCCACTATCGAAGCCTATTACATTGGATCATTTTTCTACATTTTGGCCCAAATTTATTAAGTGAAATCGTGAAGCAATATACCACCATCATTATGCAACAACTTTGAGCGAAAACCGTCATCTATTTGCCAAGTTTAACTCAATTTGGGTTTTGGTCTTCCAATTTCAAAAAAATTGCATACTAATTTTTACGCCTCGTCATGGCGCTCAAATTTGGCAGGCATTTGACGATCAGCCAGTAGATTCCTATGGAAGACCTTGGGACTGATGTTTGATGAAAATTTTGGGCTCAAGTTGATGCTGGATTGGAGAGATACGACTCTGTGATTTTTACCAACTGCAATCTCATAACTTTAGGCAGCTTCTCACTAGGATTTGCCCCCTTATGGATGTGTTCATCTTTGAGTTAGAAAGCTATGTGCAAAGGTTTGGCTCAACTAGCTTTACAGATTGCGAGATGTTGCTTCGAGAGTGAGTGGAGGTCATAGGGACTAATATACATCACTTATTGTGAACCTCCAACCTCGTGGCTCGATTCGACATCGATCCGAGTGGAGAAACCCACGATCCATACATAAATGAAAAGTTCATTTAGCAAAGAGCAACATTCTGAAATTTGGGCTCGTTGTGCTTTAGGAATCGGGAGATATGGCCCCCAAATTGTTGCAAAAACTTTTGTGGGTTGCTGTAGTCCTCATGAAGATGATAGACCACAAACGTAATATGGTATGTTTTTCTTGTCTCTATGGTGCCCCTATGGTGCACAAAAGATGTGGCCTAAAAAGGAACTTAGATATAAAATTTGGTTGAAATGTTTACCAAAGGCTTTCCTCATCCTTCCTTCAATAAAAAATTTGAGTTTATTGGCCACTTATTTCTTGGATTCTTTTTGTAATGTTAGATCGATTTAGGTAGCACCTTGCTGCGGTTCAAGGAGTTCGAGAAGCTAATCTCTCTCAACGGATGTTAAATTTGGACTGTAACATGTTTATATTTAATACTTACATTCTATAAATTTCTTGGACCATTTAGATATTTATATATTCATGTGTTTTTATACATGGGCCTTGGATCAATGTTGTGAGATAGACAATTAAGCTTTGTCGGGTCATGTTTTTGTTATCCTTTGTTAGATCGGTCTTATTTTTGGAAAGGAACTTAAGGAATCATAAATTGAGGTTTACAACTTTCTGATTGCCAGTTCAACCTAATTTGACATGGATGTAACAGTACCCTATATCCAAATGTTAGATTAATGTTATGAGATGGATGGTTAAACTTCATTAGGCCAAATTTTAGTCATTCGGCATCATATTGGTTTGGTTTTCAGAAAGTAGCCTCAACATGCATTGGATTAAGGATTCAACAGTTGGATTATGATTTTGATTTCTTTTAGCCCAAGTTTGACGTTGCCTCGTTCTGGAGCGTCTAATTGGTGACTTGGGCATGATTTGGCTTGGATCATTCTCATTTTAGACAGGAAGATTCCTTTCCTAATATTAAGGGAATTTTGTACCTTTTGATTTATTATAAGACTGCTTTTTACACACAGTAGCTATTTCCAGTGGTTCCTTTGGTATTCCAGCAATTATTGTATAGGGAATTTGGTATTCCAGAAATTATCGTATAAGAAATTTTATTTGGCTGGACATTGTCACTCTTTGAGTATGGTGATAGTTTTTTTGGAGACAAAGAGCGCCTCCTAATTTGAGGTATTTTTGGCTGCAGAATCTAGATCTTATTTTTTCATATTTATAAGGAATCCAATGAGCTTGCTAACAATTTTGCTAAGAGGGGTACTCTTTTATTTGCGGTGGTTATTTTTGAGGATGTAAATTATTTGTTGTAAACCTTTTTGTATAGTTTAGATAAAGTTTAAATATTGTTAAAAAAAAAATAAAAAAATGTTTGAATATTTGTTGGGACTTCTTATTACCACTTTGAGGTCACTTAGTATCTCCTCTTTGCCATTTATTCACAGCTCCTCCAAAGGAAGCCTCCTCCTTTGCCTTGTGAAGATTCCTACTCATGCACACACAAGATTAACGGCTCTTGTGGTTACTCATTTTAGAAGGACTTAAGGGCCATCTTTTGTTTCTCATTTAAAGCATTTCTCATTGAAAACTATTCAATTCGACCTATGAAATTAAGGACAAAATTTGAACAATTGTTTCATGGATCGGATTTGTACAATATGCAATCCAGAGGTATAAAGCATCCATCTTAAAGATAGATGCAAATAGATGGTCCATCTAAAAACAATAGTAAGTAACAATGTAAATGTTTTTTTAATATAATTATTATTTCTAAGTTTCAAAATTTATTTATTTATTCATATTCATGATCTCCATGTTAAAGATTACATATTCTCTAAAAATTAGGATCAAATTATATTTAAAATATATATTTATTGCCAAGCCCGCATTGGCATATGTGTGGGCTTGACCGCATGCTAACCGCGTCCCAAAAATGTATATAAGGTTACTATTGAAGTAAAACGCACCTCAAAAACCCACTAAAAAAGGTTGTTCCGATGCGATATACAAGCCTCACCCAAAATTGAAAGGCAAGAAGCAAAGATTTAATTTTCCTTCAGACAAGATGATTAGCATTGCCCTGAGGATCCTTTTCGCAGCCTATGGAAGTATTGACATTGCAATTGTCTTTCATGGTGTTTGAAAACCTAGATTAAGACCGGGACAAGGGCCCGAGCCTGTGTTAGAGTTAAACTCGGCCCACTTGGAGAGTTATTGTATTGATATTGCTTCCAAAAAAATCTATTACATGTTTTGTGTTATTACAATGGAGTAAACATTATTGTTGTATTTTATGAAAGTTCAGACAAAAATTTGTCAGGTATAACTTTAATGATACTAGGTAAGAACATAAAATTATAGCTCAATGATTTTAATGTATCTATAAAATAACCGCACTTCATAATCTTATATTTTGTTATATTCACTTATATGATTCTCTAACTTACATAATTTTTGGTGATCCATATTTTTTCCCCAATTTTTTGCCTCCGACTTTTTAAAACAAAACCAATTTATTACCAATATTTTGTTTTGCCAATATAACTTTATTTCCTAACTTGTTGCAACCACAAACCGAAAGATAACTCTCTTGTAGAAGCCAAAAATGCCATCCAAAATATTGAAGTAAGACTAATTTTTTAGGATGAAAGTTCTTCCTTCTTTCAACCCCTGAAAACCCTAGCACCACAGACACACACTCACTCTCTCTCTCTCATCAATTAGATATAGATTTTACTGAATACCACTTCACATTCCTTGCCCAAACTTAAGCAAAAATTATGAAATAAACTTATACCAGAAAAATATCATGAGTAGTCTACCTTAATCCTCTTGATGAGATCTAGTTTACTGAATTCAATCCGAGTGAATTGACAGTCCTTTGCCAGAGAGAGAGAGAGTTAGAGAGAGAGAGAGTGTGAGAGAGAATGTAAATTTCTAAAAAATTATATTTGTGACATTTGTATGAACCCAAATTTTTCACGCACACTTTTTTTATCCCAATTGTCAATCTCAACAAAAAAAAAAAAAAAAAAAATCAATTTGGATTCTAGATATGGTCAAATGAGTCCCTTCCAACAAAAAATCTATATTCATTTGCGTGAGTTTCAAGATCTAGGTCTTTATTAAATAAAAAGCATTTTTTTTTAATTTAACGATAATAAAGCTATCTAAAAATTTTGAAAAGGAAAAAGATCCTTTAAAGGGCTAGATCTTTGCATTTCGTGAATATGGATGGCTTATACTAATTGGGCTACAAAATATTTTCTAGGATATATTTTCAAAGTTTGTTTTTTTTGTGATTGCTTTTTAAAATGAAAAAAAGTGTATATTTAAAAATTTGGGTCAAACAAATAGGCCTAACATGATATGTGAAGAGTGTTTCATTATATTACTATACAATCATTGCATGAAATCAATCCTCTACATAAAATTTATAAATATGACATAATGGTTATTTATTATAATATTTACATATATCATATAATTATTATGTGTAATTTAATAATAATATAAGATAGAAGCCCACCTAGGTTGGGTCCGGGTGAAAGGGGCATGGACGTGATTTGGTTTGGATCCAGGTCAAGCTTGATCCGGGCCCCACGCAGCCCGTTGACACCCCTAAGTAGGACATTAAATGGTACTGGGTTGTGATTTTTCTTATCAATCTTTTATAACCATGACTGGAATATCAAGCCGGTCACGCCCAAATCGGGATTGGCAGTTTCGATCCGGCTCAATGGGTTCTCCAAAAAAATTTTATCTTGATACCAAAAAAAAGAAAAAGAAAAAAGAAAAGAATAAAAAACTGTGGGATTTGGGAGAGTCCGGGGGCTCTTCACACCCAGAATATACCCGAACTCCCCAACTCTTAAAACGCTGGATTTCGTAGCAGGTGATAGTGGTTCAACAATTACTTTTACTTCATAAACTTCATGAGAATTCATAAAAGGATCCGGTTTCTGTGCGGCCAAGCCCGCATATGTAGAAATGCTGGCCTATTAATAAATCAAAATTTTTAGATGAATTTTTGGACTTAGTTTTTAAGGATATGTAATCTGTAACATTGAGATCATGAATATATGAAAAAATTAGTAAATTTAAAAAATTAGAAATAATAAATCTAATAAGAAAACATTTAGACATTTAGTTTGTATTGTTTTTAGATGGAACCTTTACTTGCATTCATCTTTAAGATGGATGCTTTACACTTTTTGGACCGCATATGTAGTCATGCGGTCCAGCCCGCATGAAACAATTTTCTTTCATAAAATACGTGATGCAGGTTATGGTGACTATTTTTTTTTTTGACAAGGTTATAAGTTTTTCATTAATCAGATACAACGAAATGCAATCAGATGAGCAAAGAATTGCTAATTACAAATTCAGAAGTATTGACGCCTAAAATATTTTAGTCAAAAGCAGTGACTAAAATATTGTGAATGACTAAAATATAGTGAGGCAAGTTTTGTTATGGTGACTAAAATCTTGACTAGATTTATTATGTTTAAAATATTTATATACTAAAAGCCTATAGTTTTTCAGACATAAAATCTTGGAGGTCGAAAAAGTTTCCTAGAAGGGAATCTCTGGTTTTGTGCAATTTCGTCCACAACATCTAGGTTTGGACAAAGACAAGATATTGATTAGAAAATATATATATTTCTAATTAGATTGTTTAGAAAATATTGATGTCTATTTAAATTTATCAATAAAATTCTTTATTTTAATTATCCTATTGGATATACGTCATATTTTTGTGGAGCTATCTAATATCAGATGAAAGTAAACGATGGAAATTTGAACTTTTTCATTTTAAACTCGATTTCACAATATGATTTAACTGTATTCTCATTTGATTTAAAACGATAGAGATCCACCATTTTAGGTGAGGTTTTATTTATTTATTATTATTATTATTTTAACATCAACAAATGACTTTAATTAACTTTATAAAGGGTGGAATTACAAAGGGAACTAATGACAACAAAAATACATCAAAAAAAATGTGGTGATCACCAACGAAGATTTATGAGCACCCTCTTTAGCTAATGAATTTGCTTCGCCGTAGCTAATGGTGTATTTTGACATTAAGTGTCCCAAAAATATCTCCAATTTCATGAAAAATAGTGGATAGTCTCCAAAGTAATCTTACCTCTCCTTTACACCATGCTACAATATCGGTTGAATCTCCTTCAATAATTTCTTCCTTCAAATTTTGTAAACAATTTAAGTCCCACCAAGAGGCCTCTAGCTTCTACTTCATTTAGCGGTATATTACCACAAGGACTAAAACAAGAAAGGAGAGTATAGCCCATAATGGTGTAAGATGGAGCAAAGAGCTCCCTGGATGCTTAAGTCTATTTGGGGTTAAGTCTGAGATCTGATGGGGTGTTTAACCTCGACTTTCGAACATGTCTATAGGGAGTCCAATATGTTGGCTGATGGGTTAGCAAAGGGTGGTCTCTTACTTGATTCTATCTCTATTCTCAATGATATAATTTGATTTTTGCAGTAATAAAATTCGATAACTTCTGTCAAAAAAAAAAAAGAGTATGCCCATAATGGTCTCTAATAAGCCCTTCAAATCTCACAATCCCCAGGTTTCCAAAAAAGTTTCCATCAAAATTAAGTTTATAAGTGCTCAATGATTGAGGGTTTCAAACATCACTTTGGATGGTCCTATAGCTACCAAGATAGGCCGGATGCATAACGATAAGGATCTTAGGAATACCTATGCAGTCCTTGTGAATAGAAAATCAATCTCGTGGCCAAAGCCAAGATATTATTTTAAAATAACTGCATCCAACATAACGCTTTAAAAAACTCTTCTATTTCGCTCCTTCCAAATTCCATAAAGCACACTCACCCAAACTAATCTCTAAAGGATGACAACTATCTTAAGGATCCCCGGTGTTAACCACTGTTCAAGAAGGGACTTAGTATCTACCTAAATAGGCAAATGAAGATTGAACAATTGACGAACCCAACTCCAAAGTTGCATTACAAAAGGGCGTTCCAAGAAAAGATGGTAGATACTTTCATTATCAGCTTTACATATAATGCATACATTGATGATGTTGAAACCCCTTCTCCTAGGATTATCAATATTTTAAGAGAGTTTTGTGAAGAAAAATGGTTGTGGCAATCCGCCATCATGTCTGCTTTGGTGTTATCTCAAAGTTGGTTTTTTGGTAGCTTTTTCAGAGAAAAAGGATCGTTGGATTAATGATTAACTATATTTTTCTTTCTCTTTTAAGGTCTATTTTTTACTTATATTAAAGAGATTTAAATCTATTTTTTTAGAGATTTGATAATGATATTCAATTTTAGGTGTGATTTGTGTAAGGCTGGGGCCCTAAGTGATCAAAGCAAGGTGCACCTTCAAATAGTGTTAAATGATATCATTTCAGTATCGAAAGTCTTTGCGATGGCCTTAAAATTTATTTTAATATCTAATTATAAAATTTGAAAACTTCAAAAATAGTGTAGATCAAACAGATCTATGAATGCTTGAAAATTGACAGTCTAGATAAAGCATTACATGATGCACTATTTTCAAAACTTGAAGTTCATTTTTTTTAAGGTCCATGTATCTCAAAGTTAAGATCATCGGATTTGAAGGTTTTATGGCATCGAAACAACTTTTTCTAGTAAAGTTTTTAGGTGCGCATTTGTTTATTGTTTCCTCAACCTTATATAAATGTTTTCCTTCAGTTTTAATCTTTTTTTTCTCTTTTCCTTGCCTTTTTCTTTCCTTTTGAGTTATTTAGTTCAATCGCCCAAATCCAGACCCTATCGGAATCGCCACTCAAGTAGGTCCAACAAGGGGTCAATTTGGATCCTTTTTTTTTTTTATCCTAAAACAATGCTTGAAAATAAACAATCTAAATGATACATTACAAAATATTGTATGCTTGACACTTAGTATTAAAAAACTCATTGAGCTGCTTAACACTAAGTATTAAAAAACTCACTGAGCTGACTCAAGAATCCTAGAGTTGGCTCACACATAACGGTTGGGTCTCACCAACTTGGGTGAGTTGGCCTGGATACCACATTTCTATTTTTTTCACATGTTTCCTTTTTTCTTCTATTTTTACAGTCGTTAAACCATATCCGACCCCGTTTTATTCATTCGAATATCCAAATCGACCCATTTTAGGCCCAAAAAATGTTTGTTTTGGCAAAAGATTGCATTTAGACAAAGCTTTTCAAAATAATGTTTGGCCTTGATGCTCATCCGCTTTTATTGCAATTCCTCTTCCATTTCTCACCCAAATCATCTTAAATTTCATTTAAAATGTTTGCATTTGAGACCTCTAGAAGATCCCTATAGATCATAATATTTGCATTTGAGCCCTCTAGAAGTTCCCTTTATAATTTTGTTGGATCTAAAACTAAGATAGTAGTTCAAAATTCAGGGGATTTAGAACCTCAAACTGAAAATCTTTGTTTCACTCACTTTTTTTCAACGAATTTGCTCAAATTTGTGCTAAAAACATTTCTATTAAATTGGTCCACAAAAGTCCTAACGATCTTTTTGATTCAAAAGAAAAATATCGCTTTTCAATTTTTTGTCCTTTTCTTCAACATTTTCCACCTTTTATTTCAAGGAATTTTTTTATTTTGACTTTGTTTTATACTTTTTATTAGATGTGGAACAAAATTAAAATTTATTTTTAAATATTTTTAGTTTTTTGTACTTTTTGTCAATTTCCTTATTTTTGCTTTCTACCATTCTTTGTTGTGTTCTTTTTCTGAGTCAGCTCAATCGACTCGGACCATGCATCTTCTCGATTCTAAGTACCAAACTGGGTTTATTACACAGATTCAGATCCACTTTTTTTTTTTTTCCAAATTCTTATCCAAAGTGAGAGAAATCCGCCTAGGGGTGCCAACAAGTTGAGACCCGGACCTAAAATAAAAATATGGACCTGGACCTGGATCTGGACCCGACCGGACATGAAGTTATCAGAACCAACCGGACTTGGACCCAGATCCAGACCTGGCTGGACCCAACCCAAAAATAAAAAAAGTATATATTTAAAATTTTAAATACATTTAAGTACGGTGTAGTTTGTATAAAGCCAAGGCTCTAAACAATCAAAGTAAATCACACCTTCAAATAGTATCGATAAATATGGTTTCAATATTGGAAATCTTTGTGATAGCCTTAAAAAATATATTTTCATTTCCAATTATAAAACTTAAAGTTTCAAAAATAGTGTAGCTCGAGCAAATTTATGAAAACTTGAAAATCTTGAAAAGTGATAGTCAAAAAATGCATCTTGTGATGCACTATTTCAAAACATGAAATCCATTCTTTTCTCATGTTAATGCATCTTGAGGTCAAGATGATCAATTTAAGGATATTTGGGCATCAAAACAACCAGTTCTAGTGAAATTTTTGAGGTGTGCCTTAATTTAATTGTTTAAAGCCTCGTACTTATATAAAATTTTTTCCTTAAGTATTATGTCAAATATATATATATATATATATATATATATATATATAATTTAAAGGAAAAAGTTTACATAAGATTGCAACCTTTAAATGTAGAATTATATATGCACATAAAAAATCCATCGGAAAATGTTGTTTTAATGTTGAAAAAACCTCTAATTGATCATCTCGACATCGAGATTTATGAATATGAAAGAAAAAAAATATTATGAGTCCCAAAAATAGTGCATCTTGCATTACATTATCTAGACCATCCATTTTCAAGATTTTCATATGTTTATAGATCTGTTTGATTTTAACCATTTTTGGAGTTTAAAATTTTATAATTGGATATGAAAATTGATTTTGAGATAATCCTAAAAAAAAGTTCACCAAAAGTATATAATATGATAAAATTTGGAGGTGCGTCTTAATTGGATTGTTTAAGGTGATAACCTTATTAAAAGCATAACTAAAAATATACAGTTATATTTATTTAAAATTATTTAATTAATAACAGTATTCGTATCACCTGAATATTGTTCGAGTCTAACATTTGGACCCAAATCAGATCCGTCGGGTCCCATTTTTAGACCCATACCAAACCCGAGTCCGAGTCCGAGTCCATTGCCACCCCTAAATCCGCCCTCCAAAATTGAGAGTTAAAAAAAAAAAAAAAAAAAAAAAAAAAAAAAAAAAAAAAAGATTTCCTTGTCCGAAGTGTATACATAGGACATTTTTGATATGAAAATGGTGGAGAGATAAAAAGAGAGACAAAGCACCTCAGTCCTCATCATTTCTCTTGTCTTTTTTTATTTCATATCTCTATCGGCGATACACGTGAACCTCGCAATGCGTACAACGTGTGAGAAGTGGGCCCAGTCTCCCTTCACTTTGAAGTTTGAAATAATAACTCCAATACCTTCCTGCTTTCATCTCCACCGTACATCTGCCTCTTTCACATCCACTACTATCGGGATATTTTTGGCGGGGGCATTTCTGTCTTCTTTATTAAATTTTTTATACATTTTCAACTTTACTTCTATAATTAAACTATGAGTTCTATAGTTTACAATTACACTATTAGTAATGACCGTATAGACCTTCCTCTACTCATCGGTGTAGGACCCTAAATGATTTTATCGATATCTAGAAAAATTATGACACAAGGATTTGATTTTTTTAGAAATTCGTATCAAATTTAATGGTGATCCTTTGAAGTCCTACATACATGAGTTGGGGAGAGTCCTGCAAGATCATTTCTCTTAAACTATTTATCCTCTTATTGAGGATGCACCTAAAAAATCCATAAAAAAAGATTGTTTTAATATTGAAAAATCCTCTAATTGATCATCTTGATATCGAGATGTATGAATATAAGAAATATATATTTTGAGTATCTAGTGTATCTTGTAACACATTATTTAGACCATCTATTTTTAAGATTTTCATATGTTTATAGATCTATTTGATTTTAACTATTCTTTGGAGTTTATAATTTTATAATTAAGTATGAAACTAGATTTTGAGATAATCCTAATACTTTTTACACTAAAATTACATGTTATGATAAAATTTGGCGGTGTGCCTTCATTGGATTGTTTAACGTTGCAGCCTTATAGAAACTTATGTACAATCTGAATAAGGTTGCAATTTTAATTAATCAAAATAAAGTTGACCACCAAATTTTATATTCGGATATAATTTTGGTATCAAGGAAGACATGAGAATCCATTTTTATCTTTGATGTTGAAATTTTAAGCTCTAAAGATGATTCAAATCAAGTAAATCTATTAACATATGGAAATCTTCAAAATGAATGTTTGAGATAAAGTGTTGCAAGATATACTATTTTTGGACTCGAAGCCTTTTTTTTTTTTGTCATATTCATATTTTCGATGTCGAGATGGTCAAAATAGGGCTCTCCAGTTTCAAAAAAGCTTTTTACGATGGATTTTTTAGGTGTACTTTAATTCTACATTTTAAATTTTATCTTTTTATCTTTCGATCCAAGGAGCTAATACTTATACTTGACCGTTATGTAAGAAATCTAATCGTTGGATATGCATCACTACTTTGACACAAATTCCCAAATAAAAATTATGGGCACACTTCAATTTATCAAGTTTTACACCCAACGATAAAAAATGATTGTGATCTTCATGCACTAAAAGTGAATAATCTTAATAGTAGATGATCTCGTAAGTTATATGATGTAAATTTGAATTTTTTTAAAAAGTAATATAAAAAAATAATATGCCTTTTAAAATATTATAAAATCTACACCGTCCAAATAAAATAAATGATATAGATTATTGCAATATTACTTCTACAAATGAATCCATATAAAATTATCCCAATGATTAGGTGAATTAGGCGAGTGATTTTCACTTAAAAGTTTTTTGCCAAAAATTATGTTCAATCAAGGAACTAATTCACCCATTTTGGCGAAATAATAAGAATTTAGAATAAAAAATCTTGATTCAAACTTTGAATCGAGATGAGTTCTACAACCCATAATTGAGATCCGACATGGTTTTTGAGGAGGCCGATTCGGAATTGAACCGATGGATATTGAGAACAGTGAGATAAACTAAGCTACTCTTTAGTTTATGACGCTGCAAAAACTGGAAAAGCCCAGGGTCCCATCTAATTCCACAGATTCCTTGCGATTTCAGTCACTTAATCCACCGTTGGTGACCCCAAAACTTTGGATAACCTTTATTATCTCCTTAATCAATCAATGTGAAAACATTAAATAAAATTAAAATTTCAGACTAAAAAAGTAAAGAAAAGGAGTGAGTCAATATCGAGACTGCGCCACTCGCTCATTAAATCGGATGGATAATAGTGGACTACACCCTTTTGCTCACTCTTATATCTGAAAGTGCCACGTCACCCAAAATTTGTATTTTGAAAATGACTGACTGCCATTTGGTGGAAAAAGTAGATGTCAGATTTTATATTATAAGTTTTTTTTTATCAAAATCTATATAAAAAAAACAGTTTATATAAGGTTGACAAATGTTGTTTTAATGTTGAAAAACTTTTTAATTGATCATCTCCACATCTAGATATATAAATATAAAAAATAAATAAATTTTGAGTCTTATAAATAGTATATCTTACAACACATTATCTAGATTGTCCACTTTCATATATTTATATATCCACTTAATTTTAACTATTTTTGAAGTTTAAAATTTTATAATAAAAAATAAAACTAGATTTTCAGATAATTTTAAGAATTTTTTACACCAAAATTACATGTTTTGATAAAATTTGGAGGTAGGCCTTAATTGGATTATTTAAGGCTGCAACCCTAAAGAAACCACACTCTTAACATTTTATACATTTACAAAAAAATTTTAATTGGTAATCATGTGTATTTTAATGGGTATTTTAAAATCAAATCAAACAATATAGGTAAAAAAATTAAATTGTTCATCTCTTGAGATTAATGTCACCACTTTGTATCATAGGTAAATGATCTCATTCCATTTAATAAGATGTTTGTCTAGAGTTATCAACCCTTTAAAATATAAAAATTAATATTATAATGAGTTGTGATGGATATATTTATGAAAAGAAAAAGTGAAAGCGAACACACGAAGAAAGAAAAAGATAGAAGTTTAGAGTATATAAATGAAGAGAGAAAAATGATTGAATTTATAAATAACATATTTTTTTCACAATTGTTTAGATTAAAAAAACGTCTAAAAGATCAAAGAGGTAAAAAATATCTTTTGGAATCTTGAAATAAGACTTAAAAATAAAAAAAATAAAACTTAAAATTAAAAGATATAAAAATATTTTTCCTTAAGGCATCATTACATTATTGTTTCATGATAAAGTAAAAAGGGGGTCACTACTTATTGTTGGCGTTGGATATCATCCAAGCCACCGACCAATCAGGGAGTGGTAATTGAAGATATGCTTTTATGATTTTATGCTTATTTTCTTGGGTGAATAATTTAATTATAAGCTTGTTTAGATGGCCACACTTTATCTGAAACCACCATCTTTCCCTATCAGCTGTTTCCAGTACCGACACTAAATTGGGTCGGGCTTTGGTAACTCTCTCTACAGGAGTAGCTCTCTAGTAAATTGGGTCAAAAGACCCGACTACACCGTGGGCTCGTAAGGTATACCTGACATCGGGTCCAGGTATGTGGGCACCCAAATACTATTTAGGTTCGGGTCCAAGTCCAACTAAACCTGAATTGTACTTATAGCCATAAGATATACGATGACAATTATGTGTCTTTAGATGGTTACTAAGTTGTTTACATTGTCTAGTAATATTATTTGAAAAAAAAAAAAAAACACAACCGTTATAGTCATACCGTATATGATGGTTTAAAAAAAATAAATCTTTTTTTTTTTTTTTTTTGTCATTGGGTATCATATGGTATGGTTTTTTTTTTTTTTTTGTAAAAAAAAAAAAAATTATTTGTCATTGGGTGCCATTGGATCCTACAAGACATGGGACCCGAAGGGTAGAGCCGGGACCTTTGGACCGAAAGGCTATTTGGATCCGGGTTCTGTTACCGAAAGACCCGACTCGTTGCCACCCTTACTCTCCACCCACTCACTGTGATGATGAACCCTGCGCGTTTCTCTTTAAAGCCCTTCCATGACCATAGCTTCTTGCATTTAGAGAAAGAGAGAGAGAAACCATTGATTGTGCTTGTAGCGAGAGAAAGAGAGAGAGAGAGAGAGAAGAGAAAGATGGAGTTCCCATTTGGGCACCAGCAGCACCACCACCACCATAGGAGCCATGAAGAGAGAGAAGAGGAGAGGAACCCAAATGAAGAAGAGCCATACCAGAGACACCCTCCTGAGCCTCGCTTTGAAAGGCCCCCACCCCCTGAATTCTCCCCATTTGAGAGGCCTCCTCAACCTGCTTATGATCCATATGAAAGGCCTGTTACTGATGAATTTGGTAATCCCTCATTTCAAAGGCCTCGTCCTCCTCAACCTGCTTATGATCCATATGAAAGGCCTGTTACTGATGAATTTGGTGATCCCTCATTTCAAAGGCCTCCTCCTCCTGGTGAATATGGCGAGGATCCATATCGGAGAGGCCCTCCTCGTCGTCTTGAAGCTCAGGTGGAGCATGTATCTCATGAGAAGCATCACCATAGCTTCCCCTTCTTCAATCGCCATGAGAGCAGCAGTCATGGCGATGAATATGGGAGACCCAGCAGTCATGGCGATGAGTATGGGAGGTCCAGGCTTCCACAGGGCCAGGATGTTAGGGTTTTTACCTTGGCTGAAACCAACTACTCTCTCACCATCCGAGGGGAATCTGTGGTCTTGGCTCCTGCCAACCCTGATGATGAATTACAGGCATCTCTCTCTCTCTCCCTGTGTGTGGACACACTTCCTTGACATTCGTCAATAAAAATCCTCTCTTTCTCTCTCTGTTTTTTTTTATTTACCAATAAAATTCTCTCTTTCTCTCTCCGTTTTTTTTGTTAATAAAAAGTCTCTCTTTCTCTCTCTCTTTTTTTTTTTTTTCCCTATTTGACATATGGGTCTACTGAATTCTTACTTTTGTTCTGAACATACTTGGATCCTAATTGGTTTTGCCATATGGGTTTACTGAATTATTATTTTTATTCTAATATATAAGTTTTTTATGTTGGTTGTCTTTGCTTACAGCATTGGATCCATCTCCATAGTCAATACATTTCTTTTACCTTCATCAATCACCTCTTTCTTTCTTTTTTTCTGTTTTTTGGACATGGATTTAGTGAATTCCTGCTCTTTCTTTATTTTTTCAACAGCATTGGATCAAGGATGAGAAATTCAGCACAAGGGTGAAGGATGAGCAGGGTTTTCCTTCCTTCTCCCTCGTTAACAAGGCTACGGGTCAGGCCCTCAAACACTCTGTCGGACCTGAGAAACCAGTAAGCCTCTTCTCATGAGAGAGAGAGAGAGAGAGAGAGAGAGAGAGAGAGAGAGAGAGAGAGAGAGAGAGTAGTGCCTTCTTAGCCTCTTCTATTTGTTATGCTTTATTGGAAATAAGAGAGAGAGAGAGAGAGAGAGAGAGAGAGTAGTGCCTTCTTAGCCTCTTCTATTTGTTATGCTTTATTGGAAATAAGAGAGAGAGAGAGAGAGAGAGAGAGAGAGAGAGAGAGAGAGAGAGAGAGAGAGAGAGAGAGAGAGAGAGAGAGTAGTAGTAGTGCCTTCTTAGCCTTTCCTATTTGTTATGCTTTATTGGAATTACGAGAGACGTATGATCTATTAGTATTGCCTTCTTAGCCTCTTCTATTTGTTATGCTTTATTGGAAATACAGGTTCAGCTGACCCCATACAAGGGAGATAATGAATTGGATGAGTCCATATTATGGACCGAGAGCGAGGAAGTGAGGGGAGGGTTCAGGTGCATCAGGATGGTCAACAACATTCGCCTCAATTTGGATGCGTTCAATGGTAATAAGAAGCACGGAGGGGTTCGTGATGGAACCGCAGTTGTTCTCTGGGAGTGGAAGAAAGGTGACAACCAGATCTGGAAGACTGTCCGCTATTAACACTCACACTGTAAGTTTCAGCCCTAATCCTGGTTTTTGCATTTCTTCATTTTAACAGTTGCAGGGATTGGGATTTGTGGTTTTTATTGCTTTGTTAGTATTAGTGATGCATTTCATATCTGAAAATACATGCGATCGACGAGCAACGGGAGTGATGCACTGAAACTTCTTAATGAATACTCTCCTTGAGATTTTGTCAAATTTAAGTGAGTTGGTGTGGCTAAATTAGTGCTTCTTCTAGAAATGTTGCTTGTAACAATGCAAGCAAAACATGTAAAAGAGACCAACATCAACCTACTTGTCATCATCAGTGTTTAAAAAGGCAGACTCGTGTGGGACTTGCCAATCCTGAATCACTCGGTCTGACTCTACAAGTCCCGAGTCGGACAGCAATTTATAAGTAAAGAAATTTGGGTTGAGGGGAGACCCGGGTCGAGTCCCATGGCCCCAGGCTAGGTGACTCCAGAGCCTGAGTCTCAGATTGTTTAAACACTTAATCATCGTCGTCATGATAACCTCTCTTGTTTTGTGTGTGTGATACCAAAGGGTCTTCAATACCAATTTAATTGTTTCACTCTCCCTTCACCTGAAATTCGCTATTGCTGCCAAGGTACCAAGCTCTGCATATCCAAGTCCATGGCTCCTTTAAGCATGAATAAATTGGTCTTCCTTCTCTAACATGTGACAACTAGTTGTATTCTAAACAATCCCACATAAAAGAAATGATCTAACTCATTCAGAGGCCTATGAATCTGGGTAGCATTGCAATCTTAGCCTTTACTGGACAGATCTGAGCTTCCATGTTGCTATCGAATTTAGGAGATCTGAAATTCTCCCACCCAACTTTCTTTTTATTTTTGGGTGACTAATCCCCTATCAACTCTTCTTCACATAGCCAATGAGTCTCAACTGCTGTATAAGAGCGAAAAAAGAACGAGAAGATTGAACACGCTGAATACCCTGCTTTTGTGCTCTGTTCAAGTGTAGAAAGTAGCAAGCATGCTTACTTTAACTCGATGCTATCTTCAACAAAAGCGAACATATGGAAAAGCAAGGTGCAGCAAAGATGAGTGATTTAGTTGTACAAAAAATTATAGGCTTTCTTTAGGTGGGTTAGTTGGGGATAACAGCTCCAAACTTGGATTATAAAAAGAAATGTTGCGAGTGTGCTAATCTTGTTCAATCCTTCGAAACCCATCAACCCTAACAAATTCTCATTCAAATTTGCATTGGTTTCCTTCTTCAGGAATGCGTGCAACTTATGATAGGCAAGAGTCCCTTATGTAGTCCAAGACTTGTATTCAAATTCAATATTAAAAATGATTTTGTTCAAATCAAAATAATGCTGAAGATTGGAGGTTTAATGCTACTAGCTGTCGGATCACGTGAGCAATTGGATGACATTAAAAATTACTCGTATTGAAACTTAAACTTGTGGTGTACTCTGGAATTGTTCTTCATCATTCCTCTTTGGAAATATAGAGTGAACAACTTTCCTTTTCACCGAGAAAAGGGTTATGCAATTGTTTGCAATTGTTTTTCGGATTTATTCTTGACCTCATTTGATATTTTTCCTTTTGAAGTTTCAAAAGTCTTCTTCGACTTGCCTTGCCTACTAATTTGGAAATTAGGAATTATAACTGTGGCCCATAATGGTTGACACAGTAGGCAAATTTTAATAAGAAAATGCATCTTTGTTTATCGGGATTGTATACAATGGGATTGCAATCCTTCATACACAAAGGTCACAAACACTTCAAGCCATCAGATTTGATGAACAATTATATGGCTGGAGTGTGTCATTTTTCTGCACAAAAGTCCACCGACAATTTTCCCAGTCTTCAAGCACTATCAGTGCTGGATGCTTAGCCACCTCATTTCACATCCAACGGTCCGAGGTGATTGTGACCTTTTTGTTCAAAAGTAGTCGGCCTTATTATATACTTTCCCTTTTTTGTCAATGGAGTTATTGTCCACTATGAGGCTCTATATGGCATTAGTTATGGCCTATTTTTGCAGGATAATTGGGGTCTTGTGAAGCGGATCATGGGCCATCCTTCTTACTAGTTACGGGGAGATCGAGTTCCTCGGCATATTACTGTTTGTTGTGATGAGCTTGTGTTTTCTATATATTGATGGACCTATCTATGAGTGTGTGGAGTGTGGCCTTTAATTCTCAATGTTCCTCGGCATATTGAGATAGTTATGTTTGTTGTGATGAGCTTATGTTTTCTGTATATTGATGGACCCATGGACCCATCTAACAGTGTGGAGTATTGCCTTTAATTGTCTTCTCAGTATTTGCTATATATGTGGACCTATGCATTAGTGAAATATATTTGTGGCCCTTAGTATAAATTTGTACCTATAGATTAGTGATGTAGATTTCCTGTTAATGTCTTCATACTTTGCTCCGCATATTTCTAATACTTGCTCTTACATCATGGCCTTGTCTATAAAGCGACTATTTAGTTTTTGTACATGGAGGTCACAATCATTCTTATCCCTAAAATTTTAAAATAGGTGGTTGTAAGCTTGTCATTGAATAAACGAAAGTTCTGCAAAAAAAAGTTTCAGACTTCATGATTCACTCCAAGCCATCCAATTTGACATCTAATGAATGAGAATGATTGTGATCTACGTGTACAAAAGATTTATGGTTTATCTAAGGTTGTAACTTTAAACAATCAAATTTTGGTGTCAAAATTTCTTAGGATGGCTTGTTGAGAATCTATTTTTGTCTCTAAATATAAAATCTTAAACTCCAAGAATGGTTAAAATCAAGTAAATCTAGAAACACTTGGAAATCTTGATAATGGATGTTCCAAATAATTTGTTATAAGATGTACTATTTTTAGGACTCCAAATCCTTATTTTCTTTTCATATTCATACATTTTGATGTTGAGACGACCAATTAAAGGGTTTTTCAACATCAAAATAACCTTCTATAATGGATTTTTAAGGTGCATTTTAATTCTACATTTTAAAGTTGCAACTTTATATAAAACTTTTTTCAAATATAAATGGTCTCTTTGTAATGAAACCCGTAAACCATATAGGGTCTTAGTTAAATGATGAACAATGACTATGTTTCAATTCCATTGGTTTTTTTTTTTTGTGTATGTGCGAATGTTAAACTTCAACAAGAGTCTTGTCAGTAGCCTGAACAAAATGAACCCTTTCCCAAATTGATTGGCACACGACCATTGTGCTGTGTATTGATAGCAAAAGAGCAGATCAACGCAGTGTGAAAGATGGAAGTTCACTTTAAGAACGCCTATTTTCCATTACATAAGATCATTTTACTCATTTGATCCATGAAGTTCTACATAAAGAGCATTTTGCTCATTTGATCATGTACGTGGATCATAAAGCATGTGAGAGTAACTTACTCCCCTGCACCTCTTTTTTTTTTTTTTGTGAATGTTGTGATTTAAAAAATGGATTGGTGACTTATATCGGGCACCCCAAAACTGGTATGGATTGGTAAATTAGCAGTTCGGATTGCTGTTTTACTATTACATGGAAAAAAAAACAGTGAACAACGAAAAAACATGTGAAAAAATAGTTAACCGGTAAAAAATTGGTTTGGATTGGTGAATTGACAGTTCGGATCGCTGCTTTATTATAGAGAATCGTCGTTTTACTGTGTCAAACCAGTTTTTTTTAGATCCAACCGTTTTTCTATATATATATATATATATATAAAATTGAAATTCTACCGTTTTTTTATATATATACAGAATCGGAATGGGGTGACCGATTTTTGCGACGATGAGGTGATTCCATGTCGACCCGGTGTTTTTTAAATCACCTATTGATATTGTATTTCAATAAGCAAACGATTACAAAATATTGTGGCAACCAGAAATTAGCACTAGTACATCGTAAAAAATGACTCATATAATATTGCAGCCCAGCGAAAAAAAGGTTCCATAATGGTTTCTGGTGTAGTTTATTTCTCTCGCTCAATCTTTGACAAGGGCATCCGCAATAGAGTTGGCCAGTGCTCAAATTTTCAATAAAATGCATTTCCAATTAAAATTTACCAGTGCACCGTAGCGGGTTTTTTCGGCTGGCTCACACTATTATTGTACAGTCTCCTTACAAAATGTATTTCAAAGATATATTTTCGATCTAAAATTTCAGAGTTCAATAATCTCAACCATAACAATGATCTAAACGTGGAAATTTTATTTTTTAAAAATGTGTTATTTTTTTAATTTCATATCGTCACCATTAATTTATAACATTTTTTGACATCTTACATATGAACATTAGATAGACTAGGGACCACCCCGTAATAGTTGAGTCAGCTTACTCATCGAAACCGTGACCTTTTGGTTATTCGAATATTTAGTCCTATCAACTAATTTGATCCATTTGAGTGGCACCATGTCTACGGTTGATACAGTCCTCCAACAATTAATGGCTCTTATAATTTATGTTCTAATACTTGAGAATGTCTAATACATCATTAGAAGTTGTGGGAACCAATGACATTCTATAATTTTACAAATTCTAATGAACTATATAGAAAAGCACAATTATATATAAATTTGGGAAATAATGGAAATCACCCCATAGAAATGCACATTTCTCAGAAAATCCTCTGTTAAGTACATGTCCACTTTTCTTTTCTTAACATAAAAAGCTTTAAGTGATAACTTAGAAAACATGAGAAAATAACATGTTTTCCCAGTTACCACATTTTCTCATGTTTGATAATGAAGAAAAGCATGAAAACACCGAGCCTCACATTTCTATGCTTTTCCCAAATTTCATGGAAAAGTGCAACATACCCTAAGGGGCACACTATCGATTTCTTATGAAAAGGGAGGAAACGCGAGCCCCCCATCCCTGTTTTATTTCTTCAACTTCACAATCTCTCTTATCTCGCAATCTCTCTTTGCCCAAGTTCTGGTTTGAAGTTTCTCTGGTTTTCACATACATGTTATTCAAACATGGGTTCTTAGCTTCTAGCCAGAGTTTTCTACTACATTTTTCTCTGGCTTCCAATTTCACGGAGATTCTCTAGAAAAACAACTATATCAATTATCAAACAGGGCCTAAAGGGTTTTCATTATGGACTTCCTCTTTCTCTCTTTTTCCTCCCCTTTAAAGGACTTCCACTTACTCTCTCTTCCATGTGCAGCCTCCCCTGTTTGAAGGCAGTCATGGAAGATGTGCAGCTAATTTGGACATAACCCATCTCATCAATGTGTACCAAAAATGAAGAAGCCATCATGGGCAATAACAGTAGCACCTACAAAAGCTCACTTGTACCAATTCAAGTCTTTTTTTTTTTTTTTTGGGTAGATCGGTGGAGAATACTGGCTCCTACCTATTTTTATAAATAATTAATGGTTTTCAAATGTATCAGTAGGAATGAAAACCTTGACCGGTGGCTGAGGTTCACGGACCTCAACCCTATTCCCATATCAATGCAAGTCTGACAGTACATTAAATACCATGCATTGACAGGCCACAATGCAAGTGAGTCCACTGTCGAAGACAACTTATTGGGGGAGAAATTGAGCTTGATTTCAAATTGTTCAAGTAAGGAAAATGTCAAAAGCCCTTCAAGATTTGCAGCTTCCATCAACATCTGCAGTCTTCTCAGCAAATTATGCTATGGATTGAGATGTTCTTTTATTATGTTTTGGAAAATATTTTATGGAAAATGTTTATATAAGGTTGAGGCCCTAAACAATCAAATCAAGGCGCACCTCAAAAATATTTTATGAAAAACCAACCCTCAAATCCTATCATCTCGACCTTGAGATACATGGATGTAAAAAGAAATGGACTTTTGTAACAATTCTAAAAATTTCAAAAAAAAAAAAAAAAAAAAAAGAGAAAAGATGCTTTTAAATAGGTGATGGTCTGATTGAGTATGATGGTCCTTGGGGACCATCACTATTTTCAAAACTTTTTACTTGGTTTAAACTTTTGCTGCTGCTTTTGTTTGCAGCCTTTGCAGTTGTTGCTTGCAGGTGGCAACATCTTTTAGCGGACGTGGTTTTCGTATGTTAAAAGCAGACGCTTAACGCGACACCTCAGGTATGAGGTCGAGCGTAATAAAATATTATAATAATACGTTATAAGAATTTAAATAGGGGAGGTGAGCACTCCCACCCTAGAAAATTTTGAGATCTCTCTCTCTGGTCGAAACACAGTGAACTCCTCTCTCGAACCGAATTTTTATCGGAAGCTCCCTCTCAAATATTTGTGTGTAAGTGACATCGTCTTTCTGAAAAATAGTCTATTTTTAATAAATAGTGATATTTCCGTCTAGGATCTTTATTTTATCAGTTTTGTGTGTAAGTGACCTCATTGTCTTGAAAAATAATCCATTCTTTTTAAAAATAAAATGAAATAATTATTTCTACTTATTATCATGAATTTTAGGCGCGATACATTTTATGCGCACGTGACCTCATTATCTTGAAAAATAATCTTTTTTATAAAAATTGTGATATTTTATCTATGTTAGAAATTTTGAATGCTGTAAATTAGAAAAATAAATTTATTTATTTTTCTTGTTTATTGTTAGAAATAAATGTGATATTTCTGCTTTTAGTAAAAAACTAAATTGTGATATTTCCTTCTACTGTTTTGAATATTTAGACATTGAAAAATTCATGTGCAAATGACTGCCTTATTATTTAAAAATTGACATTTTTGCAGTTGATTATAATATTGTTGTGAAAATTGATATTTTTGCAGTTGATTATAATATTGTTGTGAAATGTTTATTTGTGGATTGATATCCCATAAATTGTGATAATTCCGTATTCTTGAATTTCTGTAAGAGTTTTTCTATACATATTAAATTAGCAATTATGCTAGAATGCCTTCACAAACTGCTACCTTTCTAAATTTGAGCCCAAAATATTTGATTGGTTATTTTTGAAATATTATATAGAGTGATTGTTATTAATGGTTTAAGTGAAATTCATATTAATGATTTCAGTGATATGTTGAGTACATGATACTGCTGCTTTCGAATGTTTAAAGAGATTTAGAAATAATTTAAGTATGCAAGTGGACTCATCCGGTTCGTCGGTGAGGTATAAGTGGACCTATCTGGGACGTCGGTAGGGATTAAGTGGACTCATCCGGTACGCCGGTGAGGTATAAGTGGACCTGCAGGGATTAAGTGGACCTATCTGGGACGCCGATAGGGATTACGTGGACCCATCAGGACGTTGATGGGGTATATAGGTGACCTACTTGGGACGCCAGTAGGGTATTTTGTGAAATCCTTTGAATTATGTACTGCCGTTAAAAATGTTATAAGCATTTCAATTACTCGGATTATACTTAATTATGCATTTATTGAAAGTGAGACTGTTGATGCATTTCTGTTAATAGATCTCATTTTGGAAAATATTGATATCTTTCAATCATGATTATTTTTAGGATTATGATGATCACTTACTGAGTAGCCAAACTCATTAAACTATGGTAAACATTTTTCAGGATAACTGTGGATTCATTTTGAGTGCTAGTCAAGATCAACCTTGGAAGATACTGTTGTAGACCTTCTTTTGATATGACATGTCCTAAAAATGTCACTTGTTCAAGCCAAAATTCACATTTACTAAGTTTGGCATACAATTTATTCTCTCTTAATATTTGCAATACTATTCGTACATGCTGCTCATGTTCCTTCTGATTCTTGAAATAAATTAAAATATCATCGATGAATACCACAATAAATTTATCCAAAAAGGGCTTAAAGATCCGATTCATCAAATCCATAGTAAATAACCGATAAAATAACCGATAACCACAGATAAAATAACCAATAAAATAACCGATAACCACAGATAAAATAACCGATAACCACATATAAAATAACCGATAACCACAGATAAAATAACCGATAACCACAGATAAAATAGCATTAATTCGTGAAAGGCTCAGGACAACTCAGTGTCGGCAAAAGAGTTATGCCGATAACCGAAGGAGAGATCTTTAATTTGAGGAAAGTGATCGAGTTTTCCTAAAAATCTCACCAATAAAGGGCATTATGAGATTCGACAAGAAAGGAAAGTTGAGCCCACGTTACATCGGACCATTTGAAATCCTGGAAAGAATCGGAGGTGTCGCTTATAGACTTGTCTTACCACCCGAATTGGCAAATATCCATAATGTCTTTCATGTATCTTCACTACGAAAATATCAGCCCGACCCGTCCCATATCTTAAAATATGAACCTTTACCGATCAGGAAGGACCTATCCTTCATTGAGCAGCCAATTTTGATACTGGATAGAAGGGTGCAAGTGTTACGTAATAAGGAGATTCTTTTGGTCCGTGTATTATGGTAGTACTATTCAAGAGAAGAGTCGACTTGGGAACGAGAAGACGAAATCAGAGAGAAATACCCCTATCTTTTTCAGTAATCAGGTACACAAATTTAGAGGACTAAATTTCTTTAAGGGAGGAAGAATGTAACAATTCTAAAAACTTCAAAAAAAAAAAAAAAAAAGAGAAAAGATGCTTTTAAATAGGTGATGGTCTGATTGAGTATGATGGTCCTTGGGGACCATCACTATTTTCAAAACTTTTTACTTGGTTTAAACTTTTGCTGCAGCTTTTGTTTGCAGCCTTTGCAGTTGCTGCGTGCAGCTGGCAACGTCCTTTAGCGGACGTGGTTTTCGTATGTTAAAAGCAGACGCTTAACGCGACACCTCAGGTATGAGGTAGTACGTAATAAAATATTATAATAATACGTTATAAGAATTTAAATAGGGGAGGTGAGCACTCCCACCCTAGAAAATTTTGAGATCTCTCTCTCTAGTCGAAACACAGTGAACTCCTCTTTCGAACCGAATTTTTATCGGAAGCTCCCTCTCAAATATTTGTGAGTAGGTGACATCGTGTTCCTGAAAAATAGTCTATTTCTAATAAATAGTGATATTTTCGTCTAGGATCTTTATTTTATCAGTTTTATGTGTAAGCGACCTCATTGTCTTTAAAAATAATCCATTCTTTTTAAAAATAAAATGAAATAATTATTTCTGCTTATTATCATGAATTTTAGGCGCGATAAATTTTATGCGCACGTGACCTCATTATCTTGAAAAATAATATTTTTGATAAAAATTGTGATATTTTATCTATGTTAGAAATTTTGAATGCTGTAAATTAAAAAAATAAATTTATTTATTTTTCTTGTTTATTGTTAGAAATAAATGTGATATTTCTGATTTTAGTAAAATTGTGATATTTCTTTCTACTGTTTTGAATATTTAGACATTGTAAAATTCATGTGAAAATGACTGCCTTATTATTTAAAAAAATTGACATTTTTGCAATTGATTATAGTATTGTTGTGAAATGTTTATTTGTGGATTGATATCCCATAAATTGTGATAATTTCGTATTCTTGAATTTTTATAAGAGTTTTTCTATACATATTAAATTGGCAATTATGTTAGAATGCCTTTACAAACTGCTACCTTTCTAAATTTGAGCCCAAAATATTTGATTGGTTATTTTTGAAATGTTATATAGAGTGACTGTTATTAATGGTTTAAGTGAAATTCATATTAATGATTTCAGTGATATGTTGAGTACATGATATTGCTGCTTTTGAATGTTTAAATGGATTTAGAAATAATTTAAGTATGCAAGTGGACTCATCCGGTTCGCCGGTGAGGTATAAGTGGACCTATCTGGGACGCCGGTAGGGATTAAGTGGACTCATCCGGTATGCCGGTGAGGTATACCATAATTGTCACACCCCAAGAATTTATAGTATTGTTATTCCTGAGATGTGACAGACAAAACATATATACATCTATTGATAGGACAAATTTACAGTGGCGAGGTCTTACATAGTAAATAAAGAAAGCTAACACAACAACAGTATCTTCCAAGATTGATCTTGACTAGCACTCAAAACGAATCCGTAGTTATCCTGAAAAAATGTTTACCATAGTTTGATGAGTTTGGCTACTCAGTAAGTGATCATCATAATCCTAAAAATAATCATGATTGAAAGATATCAATATTTTCTAAACTGAGATCTATTAACAGAAATGCATCAACAGTTTCACTTTCAATAAATGCATAATTAAGTATAATCCGAGTAATTGAAATGCTTATAACACTTTTAACGGCAGTACATAATTCAAAGGATTTCACAAAATACGCTACTGGCGTCCCAAGTAGGTCACCTATATACCCCATCAGCGTCCTGATGGGTCCACTTAATCCCTATCGGCGTCCCAGATAGGTCCACTTAATCCCTGTAGGTCCACTTATACCTCACCGGCGTACCGGATGAGTCCACTTAATCCCTATCAGCGTCCCAGATAGGTCCACTTATACCTCACCGGCGAACCGGATGAGTCCACTTGCATACTTAAATTATTTCTAAATCTCTTTAAACATTCGAAAGCAGCAATATCATGTACTCAACATATCACTAAAATCATTAATATGAATTTCACTTAAACCATTAATAACAGTCACTCTATATAATATTTCAAAAATAACCAATCAAATATTTTGGGCTCAAATTTAGAAAGGTAGCAGTTTGTAAAGGCATTCTAGCATAATTGCCAATTTAATATGTATAGAAAAACTCTTATAAAAATTCAAGAATAAGAAATTATCACAATTTATGGGATATCAATCCACAAATAAACATTTCACAACAATACTATAATCAATTGCAAAAATGTCAATTTTTTTAAATAACAAGGCAGTCATTTGCACATGAATTTTATAATGTCTAAATATTCGAAATAGTAGAAAGAAATATCATAATTTTACTCAAAGCAGAAATATCACATTTTTTTCTAACAATAAACAAGAAAAATAAATAAATTTATTTTTCTAATTTACAACATTCAAAATTTCTAACATAGATAAAATATCACAATTTTTATCAAAAAGATTATTTTTCAAGATAATGAGGTCACGTGTGCATAAAATTTATCGTGCCTAAAATTCATGATAATAAGCAGAAATAATTATTTCATTTTATTTTTAAAAAGAATGGATTATTTTTCGAGACAATGAGGTCACTTACACATAAAACTGATAAAATAAAGATCCTAGACGAAAATATCACTATTTATTAGAAATAGACTATTTTTCAGGAAGACGATGTCACTTACTCACAAATATTTGAGAGGGAGCTTCCGATAAAAATTCGGTTCGAAAGAGGAGTTCAATGTGTTTCGACCAGAGAGAGAGAGATCTCAAAATTTTCTAGGGTGGGAGTGCTCACCTCCCCTATTTAAATTCTTATAACGTATTATTATAATATTTTATTACGCTCTACTTCATACCTGAGGTGTCGCGTTAAGCGTCTGCTTTTAACATACGAAAACCACGTCCGCTAAAGGACGGTGCCAGCTGCAAGCAACAACTGCAAAGGCTGCAAACAAAAGCAGCAGCAAAAGTTTAAACCAAGTAAAAAGTTTTAAAAATAGTGATGGTCCTTAAGGACCATCATACTCAATCAGACCATCACCTATTTAAAAGCATCTTTTCTCCTTTTTTTTTTTTTTTTTTTTGTTTTTGAAATTTTTAGAATTGTTACATTCTTCCCCCCTTAAAGAAATTTAGTCCTCTAAATTTGTGTACTTGATTACTGAAAAAGATATGGGTATTTTTCTCTGATTTCGTCTTCTTGTTCCCAAGTCGACTCTTCTCTTGAATGGTACTGCCATAATACACGGACCAAAGGAATCTCCTAGTTACGCAACACTTACACCCTTCTATCCAGTATCAAAATTGGCTGCTCAATGAAGGATAGGTCCTTCCTGATCGGTAAAGGTTCATATTTTAAGATATGGGACGGGTCGGGCTGATATTTTCATAGTGAAGATACGTGAAAGACATTATGGACATTTGCCAATTCGGGTGGTAAGGCAAGTCTATAAGCGACACCTCCGATTCTTTTCAGGATTTCAAATGGTCCGATGTAACGTGGGCTCAACTTTCATTTCTTGCTGAATCTCATAATGCCTTTTATTGGTGCGATTTTTAGGAAAACTTGATCACTTTCCTCAAATTCAAGATCTCTCCTTCGGTTATCGGCATAACTCTTTTGCCGACACTGAGCGGTCTTGAGCCTTTCACGAATTAATGCTATTTTATCTGTGGTTATCTCTGTTTATCGGTTATTTTATCTGTGGTTATCGGTTATTTTATCGGTGGTTATCGGTTATTTTATCTGTTATTTTATCTGTGGTTATCGATTATTTTATCGGTTATTTTATCGGTTATTTACTATTATGGCAGTACCATTCAAGAGAAGGGTCGACTTGGGAACGAGAAGACGAATCAGAGAAAAATACCCCTATCTTTTTCAGTAATCAGGTACACAAATTTAGAGGACTAAATTTCTTTAAGGGGGGACGAATGTAACAATTCTAAAAATTTTTTTTAAAAAAAAGAAAAGGAGAAAAGATGCTTTTAAATAGGTGATGGTCTGATTGAGTATGATGGTCCTTGGGGACCATCACTATTTTCAAAACTTTTTACTTGGTTTAAACTTTTGCTGCTGCTTTTGTTTGCAGCCTTTGCAGTTGGTTCTTGCAGCTGGCAACGTCCTTTAGCGGACGTGGTTTTCGTATGTTAAAAGCAGACGCTTAACGCGACACCTCAGGTATGAGGTCGAGCGTAATAAAATATTATAATAATACGTTATAAGAATTTAAATAGGGGAGGTGAGCACTCCCACCCTAGAAAATTTTGAGATCTCTCTCTCTGGTCGAAACACAGTGAACTCCTCTCTCGAACCGAATTTTTATCGGAAGCTCCCTCTCAAATATTTGTGTGTAAGTGACATCGTCTTTCTGAAAAAGAGTCTATTTTTAATAAATAGTGATATTTCCGTCTAGGATCTTTATTTTATCAGTTTTGTGTGTAAGTGACCTCATTGTCTCGAAAAATAATCCATTCTTTTTAAAAATAAAATGAAATAATTATTTCTGCTTATTATCATGAATTTTAGGCGCGATACATTTTATGCACACGTGACCTCATTATCTTGAAAAATAATCTTTTTGATAAAAATTGTGATATTTTATCTATGTTAGAAATTTTGAATGCTGTAAATTAGAAAAATAAATTTATTTATTTTTCTTGTTTATTGTTAGAAATAAATGTGATATTTCTACTTTTAGTAAAAAAATAAATTGCGATATTTCCTTCTACTGTTTTGAATATTTAGACATTGAAAAATTCATGTGCAAATGACTGCCTTATTATTTAAAAATTGACATTTTTGCAGTTGATTATAATATTGTTGTGAAATGTTTATTTGTGGATTGATATCCCATAAATTGTGATAATTCCGTATTCTTGAATTTCTGTAAGAGTTTTTCTATACATATTAAATTGGCAATTATGCTAGAATGCCTTCACAAACTGCTACCTTTCTAAATTTGAGCCCAAAATATTTGATTGGTTATTTTCGAAATATTATATAGAGTGACTGTTATTAATGGTTTAAGTGAAATTCACATTAATGATTTCAGTGATATGTTGAGTACATGATATTGCTGCTTTCGAATGTTTAAAGAGATTTAGAAATAATTTAAGTATGCAAGTGGACTCATCCGGTTCGCCGGTGAGGTATAAGTGGACCTATCTGGGACGTCGGTAGGGATTAGGTGGACTCATCCGGTACACCGGTGAGGTATAAGTGGACCTGCAGGGATTAAGTGGACCTATCTGGGACGCCGATAGGGATTAAGTGGACCCATCAGGACGCTGATGGGGTATATAGGTGACCTACTTGGGAGGCCAGTAGGGTATTTTGTGAAATCCTTTGAATTATGTACTGCCGTTAAAAGTGTTATAAGCATTTCAATTACTCGGATTATACTTAACTATGCATTTATTGAAAGTGAAACTGTTGATGCATTTCTGTTAATAGATCTCATTTTGGAAAATATTGATATCTTTCAATCATGATTATTTTTAGGATTATGATGATCACTTTTTGAGTAGCCAAACTCATCAAACTATGGTAAACATTTTTTAGGATAACTGCAGATTCATTTTGAGTGCTAGTCAAGATCAACCTTGGAAGATACTGTTGTTGTGCTGGCTTTCTTTATTTACTTTGTAAGACCTCGCCACTGTAAATTTGTCCTATCAATAGATGTATATATGTTTTGTCTGTCACATCTCAGGAATAACAGTATTGTAAATTCTTGGGGTGTGACAACTTTAAATATTGGAAATTGTGGTATTATCTAGACCGTCAATTTTCAAGATTTTCCTACACTATTTTTTATGCTTTAAATATTACAATTAGAGATGAAAATAAATACTTAGGTCATCATAAAGATTTTCGATATTGATATCTTTCGATACTATTTGAAGGTGCACTTTACCTTGATTGTTTACGGCCGAAGCCTTATACAAACCACACCCATATTTTATTGTACTAAAGGTAAATGGTCTTATCATATAGGGAAAAGTTTATATAGAGCCGAGGCTCTAAACAATCAAATTGGAGCCTACCACAAAAAATTCACTATAAGAGGTTATTTTGATGCCCAAATATCATCAAATTGATCATCTCGACATCAAAATGTATGGATATGAGAAAAAAATGGAATTCAAGTTTTGGAAATAGTATATTTTGTAATGCATTTTGGACTATCGATTTTCAAGTTTTCATAGATATGTCGATCTACATTCTTTTTGAAGCTTTAAACTTTATAAATAAAGATGAAAATATATTTTAAGGCTATCACAAATATTTTCAATATTGAAACCGCATGTCTCAACATTATTTGAAGGTGGGCTCTAATTTGATTGGCTCCATACAAACCGCACCCTAGAAGGTTGTAACCTCATATAAGATGTTGTTTCAGTACTTGAAATCCTTGTATTGCGATGGCCCAAATTTATTTTCACCACTATGTTTTTTTTATTGTTTGGAGGCTCGGCCTTATGGGAGCTCTAAAGCATCCTTTCAGGGAGTGGACGATGGTGGGAGCAGACGATGGCGAGGTTGATACTGAGGTTGATTGTTTGGGCGCGTCAGTTGTTCATGTAAGGAATGATCTTTCATCCGGTCTATTTGCAGGGCTGGTTTTCCTGTTGTGGGCTCCTTTTCCCCGCCTTCTAACGACATCTTTGGTTTGAGCGACTAGGCTAGGAGGGGATGGGGTTTATCCTATGCTCCCATTGTTAAACTGATGGAAGACAATAAGATAACTTTTTTGCTGAGAGCCAAGGAGGATGCTATGGTTGCTTTGGGAAATCGGTTTGTTACGATTCATGGCAAGTTGTTGTCTTGGGATTTGTAGAAACCTTCTGCTCATTTGTCTCATTTGTAGAAGGAAAGCCTTTGGATTAGTCTTTCTGGTATTCCCTTTTATGCTTGAGATACTATCTAGAAGATTGCTAATTGCTGTGGGAAATTTTGTGATGTTGACAAAGAATCCTTGTGGAGATTGATGTTAGTGTTGTCAGAGTTCATATTTGGAAGCTTAGCGGGGTGTCCATCCCCAAAGTTGTGAGTTTGATGGTGGGCAAAGATTTGTTTGCCATTGGGGTTTCTCCAATGGTGAGAAAAAAACTAACTGTGCCTGAGGCTGCCCCTCAACGTGATGCTGAGGATGGTTGGACGGTGGTTCAGCGCCATGGTTCGATGTTCAGGGTTGGTTGGAATGCCCGTAAAAATATCTTTCTGTAGCTCTCAAAATTTTCAACAGATGCGAGGCCACCGGAAGTTCAGGAAAGGAGTTATGAATTTTCAAATTTTGAAAATTGGTAAAAGACGGATTCTGGTGGGGCGTTTTGCAGAAGTCTCGGCGTCTACTCCATCAGTCATTCGTAACGGTGTGGCGGGTGTTATTAGTCAGAATGGTAAATGCGGGCTCACTTGTTTTGGATGCTCCAAATATTGGGGGAAATCATTATGAAGGCAACGTATCCCTACATGAAGTCTTTTCGGCTCGGTTTTTAGGGAAGGTAAGGTTGGCTGCCCCTGATTTTTCAGTGACAATGGATAGAGAGTTGCAGGCTAAGGCGGTGCCCCCCTCTTACTTCTTGGATGCTGGTTCTAAGTTATATGTTGCTCCTAAGGTTTTATAAGACTAGCTCATTCTTTTTACTCTCAGTGTTGGTGGTTGCGAGTCAGCGCTACCTTTCTTCGTTGGCATCCATTGTGCTGCTATATTTGCTTGGAAGTATCTATCCTCTTTATCATCGCAGTGGGGTTAGGCGAATTCATTCCACCCCGAGACTGTCTTTTGATCCTTTGATGGTGGATCCATTGGCGATTATGGTCATTGAGGAGAATCCAGAGCCCCAGTTGTTGGAAGAAACTGTAGATGAAGTTGTTCTGGATGCTATGAACCTGATCGCTGTAGATGACTCTGTTCTTGATGGTAATTTACAGGATCATCTTGCCATGGTGACAGCGGATGATCCTCCTCCTCTTAATGTTATCCCCCAGGCGTCTCATCCTCTGTTACTTCAGTTTGTGGCTAATAACCCAGTTAACATTGGTATGGATATCTCGAAGGAAGAAATTAAGATTGACTCTGAGTTGGATAACGCCAGCGCTGTTGCTTATGACTGTGGTATGGACTTCAATGTCCCATTTGGAGTTGTTTTTCAAGAGATCGTTGCTAAGAATAAGGCTGAGAAGAAAGCAAAAATTTCTGAGTGTAAGGAGCCAAAAGGTGTTGTGGAGAAAGCTCCATCGACCTCAGGTAGCAAGATGAAAAACAAAGCTAAAGTGTTTTCTAAAGGTACAAGGTCCTCAGCTAGGTTGCAGGCTCGAGGAGAAATGCCTCTTAATGCTGCTGCGCGTGGAGTCATCATTTCAAATGATCATGGGCTCGAGGGTAGCTCAGGTTCTTTGTCTGGGGATGAGATGCTTGGAGATAGTCTTGTTGAAGCAAAGTTCTTAGAAGAAGTTTATTTCAGTGCTAGCATGGAGGGCCCAGGTTCTTTATCTGTTAACCTTCTTTAAATGATTGTTATTTCTTAGAACATTAGAAGTATGGGTGACTTCTAACGAAAAAAAGATGTTTGTTTTCTGGTTTCTAAATTTAGACTAACAGTTCTATTGTTGTAGGAAACTAAACTCCCCTGCCCCACCTTGTCTAGGGTTAGGGAAGTTTAGAGTCCAGGTTTTATGGATTTTGTGGTGGTGACTTCTGTTAGAGCTTCTGAGGGCCTTTGGATTCTTTAGGATTTTTCTGTCATTCGCTCTTTTTTTTTTATGGAGAGATCAAACTTTCAGTTGGTTGGGTTTATGGGCCATTCTCATAACTTTAAATGGGGCTTGTTGAATGCTTATGGTCCTCTAATTTTTTATCTTAAGGAAATTTTTGTCAATGATATGTCTGGTGCTCTTAATTCAGTTGATTTTCTGGTTTGTTTAGGAGGGGATTTTAATTTTATTAGATGGCTAGATGAATGCAATCGTGGTGGGTCGATTACTATTGCTATGCGACTATTTAATAGATTTATTGAGACTTTTGCATTTATTGACCTTCAAATTTCGAGCACTGTTTATACTTGGACTAATGTAGTTCTGTTAATCTATCTATGTTTAAGCTCGATAGATTCCTGGTTTCTGGTGATTGGTCAGAGTGTTTCCCTCTAGCTTCGGTTAAAGCCTTACCTTGACTCTCCTCCAATCATACCCCTATCATGCTGTGCTCTAAAGTTATCTCTAAAGGTTTGAAACTTTTTAGATTGGAAATATGTTGGCTTAAGGAGAAATATGTAATTGAGATTGTCAAGAGTACTTGGTAGAATATCATCTCTTTTGGTTCTCTGGACTTTCAATTTCACAAGAAGCTTCTGAATATTAAACACAAGCTGCTTGTTTGGAAAAAGGAGAAGGGGTTTAATATCAGAAGCAAAATTTAGGAAGTTTTGGGTAAAATTGAGGTGGTGGATTCTGCTGTACAAAGCTCCGGTGTTTTATCAGATGAGTTAATTGCTGATATATGTAGTTATACCCAGGAGTTACTTGAGCTTAGGAGGGTTGAAGAAGTTCATTGGAAGCAAAGATTTCGAGTTAATGGTTGAAGGAAGGGGATATGAATACTAAGTTTTTTCATGCTATTGCAAATGTGTGCACTCGGCAAAGTGATGTGTTTGGTCTTATGATTTAGGATGTTGATCCAGAGGATGATTCTAATATGTCTGATGCGGTCATTAGACATTCCAAAATGTTTTTTTTTCTGAGATTAATGCTACCTTGAAGCTGCATAGGCTAGGTTTTAATTCTCTTTCATCTGATTTGGTTTCTTTTTTGGAAAATGATGTCTCATTGGTAGAATTAAAACGAGCGGTATTCTCATTGTCAGAATATAAAGCTTCTGGTCTGGATGGATATCCTATCATATTTTTCCAAATATTTTGGTATTTAGTTTGCAATGAACTTCTAGAGATGGTTATGGGGTTTCTGAGTAAAGGGGAACTTTTCAAAGGTGACAATTCTACCCTTATTGCACTTATTCCTAAGAAGTTTGTGATCGATTCTTTAAGTGATATCAGACCTGTTAGCCTCTTGATTAGTCTCTATAAAATTGTGGCCAGAGTGTTTGTAAAAATGCTTAAGGTGGTTCTGTCGTCTATCATTTTGAGTCCTCAAACAACCTTCATTAAGGATAGGCTGATCACAGACAATGTTATGGGAGCCCAAGGGTCATTCATTCTCGGATTCTTGACGGTCATTTTGGAATTACGATCAAGCTGGGTATGGAAAAAGTTTATGATAAGGTGAAATGGAGCATCCTTTTAGAGATCATAAAAAATATGGGGTTTGGGGAAAAATGGAGAAATTGGATTTTTGGATGCCTCTTATCTGCTCATTTTTCCATTTTATTCAAAGGTAGCCCTATTTGTTATTTTAAGGCTTCAAGGGGTCTCCGTCAGTGTGACCCCCTCTCTCCCTTCCTGTTCACAATCTATGCAGAGTGCTTTAGCTTATTTGTTCAAAACATTGAGTCTAATGGGTATTTTGCTGGCTATCAGTTACCAAATGCGAGTCCTTGTATCTCTTACCATCAATATGCTGATGATACGCTACTCTTTTGTGATGCGGATGTGGATCAGGTCAACAATATAGCGACCTTTTTAAAATGCTACGAAGTTACTTTAGGCCTTAATTTGAACTTGAGAAAAACATATGTGATGGGTATCAATTGTGATAATTCGGTGGTGACTGTTTTGGCAAAGGCTCTGGTTTCTAAGGTGAACCACTTCCCAATTATGTATCTTGGTATGCCTATTTCAGATGGTCGATTCCCTGTGGCAGTGTGGGATAAAGTGATTCAGCGGATTCAAATTAAGTTTGATATGTGAAAATACAAATATCTTTCTTTGGGCGGTAGGATCACTTTGATTAATGCTTGTCTAACTAATCTCCCAATTTATTAGATGTCAATTCTTTAAGTTCCCACTTCGGTGGCTAGAAAGATTGAATTACTTATGAGAAACTTCCCTTGGGGGACTTAAAAAAATTTCATCTTCTTAGATGGGATAGGGTGTGTACACCAAAAGGGGAAAGGGGTTTGGGGATTAGGAAAATCAAGTTGGTTAATCAGGCTTTACTCTGTAAATATTGGTGGAGAAGTTTAAATTTTAAAGGTCAGCTCTGGTATAAACTGATAAGCTCGAAGTATGGTGATGATAGATTCAATATGTGGGTTGGAGGCAAGCTTGATAGCAGAAGGATGTCTCATTGTTGGAGATCTATTTACTATTGTAAGGCTCTTATCCATAGAGATATCAGATGGATAGTTGGTGATCGAATTAATATCTCCTTTTGGCACCATAAGTGGTTAGATAACTCCCCTTTAAAACATGTGTTTCTTTTGATTTTCAATAGGGTAGCTAATCCCAATGCGTTGGTTTCGGATCTCTTTAAGAGGAAGGGGGATCAGATTGAGTGGAAGATCATTTTACCATATAATAGAATTCCTGATGAGCTTTTCTCAGAGTTTAGTGGTTTGTTATCAGTACTAAATGAGGTGTATTCACTCCTTAATGAGGAAGATGAGATGGTATGAGATATTGCAAAAGATGGTGTCTATTCGGTCAAATCTATGTACCACATATTATTTCATGATCGATGGAGATGGTCAATACCTGAAATTGCTGCTATCTGGAAGTGACCGCTTCCTCTTAAGATCCAAGCTTTTTTGTGGTTGGCGGTTCAAAACAAGGTATTGACTACTGATAATCTCATTAAAAGAGGGAAATTTTTGCCTAATATATGTTTGTTATGTAAAGGGGATGCTGAATCAGGTGCTCATCTTTTTCTTCATTGCCCTTTTACTAGTAGCATATGGAGTTGGTTTTTTGCTTAGGTTAAAGTGGTGTTGATCTTACCTCCAGATGTTATATGAATTATTGGAGCATTATCTGTCTCTTCTTTAACTCAAACTGGCGCGGTGATTTGGCAAATAGCAAGAGGTGTAATTTTATGGGAAGTGTAGAAGGAGACAAATAGAATAGTGTTTGACGGTAATTATTTACCGGTAGACAGAATTTTGGATCGTATGCTCCATTCTACTTAGATATTTTTGTCTATCACAAAGGTGGGGCGAGATATTATGGAAGTTGATGTTAGGGGAAATCTATGCAATCTTTTCCAGTTAAGTTATAGGAATTGTAGGCCCAAAGGGAGACGGATCGCTCCATTAAGAGATGTTTTGAAACTTAATTTTTATGGGAGCTCGCTTGGTAATCCAGGTCCAGTGGGTTTTGGACGAGTTTTGAAGGATTGGGAATGACATATTCTCTTTTCTTATTCAAGTCCTTTGGGTGAGAAAACTGCAAATCACATTGAATTTTTGTCTCTTCTTCATGGCCTGAAATTTGTAGATTCGACTTGCATTATTGAAGGAGATTCCCTCAATGTTATCGATTGGTGGTGCAAGGGAGAGATGAATGTGCCTTGGAAATTACATTCTATTTTGCTCCAGATTTTGGACTTATCCCGATCTTTTTCTCTTTCTTTCGTCTATGTTTTCCGAGAGGCTAATATTTTGGTTGACAGTCTAGCTAAAAACGGCACTTCTCTTTCAGAGATTTTAGTCTCTAACGATGTAATTTCTGTTGACCTCTTGAATAAAATTATATGAATTTTATCAAAAAAATATATACAAACCACACCCTATCATATATAATCTCTTTTCAAAAACAGGTTGTACAACAATGTGTCTGCAAACAGTAAACTACACGTCCCACCAATTGTCCATTGTCGACGATGGACTATTGAGATTGAGATGACTGTTGCTATGTGAAGCAAAATTACTTCACATCAACTTCTTGTTGTCAATAATGCCTGGCCGAAGTGATGTGTGGTTCTTGCTGTTAAGCCACAATGCATTATTGTTTCTTACCAAAGGCACGAACCAATTTCGTCGGATTCACTCAGGAATCTTCTTCGGTTTAGTGAGAAAAATGAAATAATTTGATGTTTCAACCGATTTGGTAGAAGATTTTAGATTTTTTTTTTTTAAAGATCAATAAAAATAATTAGATATTTATATAAAATACATAAAAATAATGAGAAAATTAAAAATAAATATTTATATATAAAAAAAAAAGCCCGACGCAGCTCGAATTTGACTGAATTGGCTCGAAGGAGAATTGGCTCGAAGCAAACCTGAATCAGCCCAACGCTGCCCGAATTTGACTGAAGCAGCAACATCAAGCTTCGTTTTGCTTCGGTCTAGGCCTAAAATTCAAATACTTCAGCATCTTTGACCGAAACGAAGCGAATTTGCACAAACAATCCATATCACGTTTTGCATGGATGACCGACAAAAGAGTGCCTCAGGAGGATTTTTTATATAAAAATTGTTGGTATCAAGTTTAGAATCACTGGATGAGTGCTTTTCTAGAAAAACAAATGTCGTAAATGCTTAGATTTAATCATCTAACAAATATACGATTTCTATCCAATCTTACGACATTATTTTATCATTTATACAAAGTGTGTATGAACTTTATTTATTTTTTCTGATTTTGTTTGATTAGCTGAAGAGTTTACATTCTTCCATAAAAAAAAAACTTACATCAGCAAAATTAGGGCTTGTGGAAGTGAATGCACGACATGCTAACCCCGACTTCTACTTCTTCTTCCTTCTTTCTTTCTTTCCTTTCTTTTTTTTTTTTTCAAATGTACTATTGAGTTTCTCGACCCTTTGAGTTATGATTAGTCATCTTTGGCACCAAATTTGGAGTATCTTACTTTCATGCGATTCTCAGAGTTCAACAAGCAATCGATATTTCACGATCCTGCGACAGCATGTAATCTTTTGGCAAATCCTATCTTTAAGGTAAGCCTCAATGGTAGTTGTGCGTTGAAGATTGATACCATGAAAGTCTGTATATTAGCTGTGAATTGGGAGATTGACCCATGCAGCCTACCTACTGAGAAATGGGAAAAAGAGGCTGACTCATGAAACAAACCCTAATGTAAATCCAAGCTAGAATCAAATAGCCAGGCTTGACCATGCATGTCTAGAAGTCAAACTAATCCTAGCCTTGAAACCTTGAGCAGTTTTGCAAAACATTAAGTGGCCATGTGGAAAAAAGTGTGACTCGGACTGAGTAATCGGTCCTTGCCCAAGCTGATTAGTGGGCCGAGTTTGAGTAATTGGGCCAATTAGTGCCTAGTATTGTAGAAGCAAAAAGACATTAAATTTTTTTTTAAAATGGAAATGTACATTTATAGTAAGATTAAGCAAAATTCTTCAAAATGATGTTAAAAAAATAGATTTTAAAAAATAAATTTGTGACTGGGAGTATTTTCGAAATAATCTAAAAAATGGGAAAATGTAAAAAAAAAGTGTTTATGGCTAAAACACTTGAGAATCTTTGTTGAACTAAGGTTAAACATCAATTTTAATTGATTTTGGATCGAGCCTATTTTTTGTTTGGACCAGATCACCCAAGATACCGATTGGCTATCCAATAGGTTGAACTAGAATAGTCCGATCTTTTCTTGATAACTTTGCTTTACACTACCCTTTTATCTAGTATCTTAGCAATAGAAAAAATCAAAGATATTGTGGAGTGTAAATATTAGTCCGGAGTCATAAGTCTACATAACGCACAATTTGGCTCCATTAAGTGACAGTTTATGGTTCACTAGGCTTAAATTAGAGTAATGTGCATTTTCTGGGAATACCAAGCTTCGTAATCTGCTTACCCTAGAAACAATGAAACAAGAATATCATTATTTGGGATCCTTTTTTCCCGACTATAAATACTGTGAAATTCTTTGTTTAGCCCATTGATGGTTGTCTTTTATGCAAATATTTCCCCTTTTCTAATTCATTTGTCGGAAATTCTTTCTTTTTTTGAGGGGAAATTGAGGTTTCTTATGATCTGGAACCTTTTATATTGGGTGGTTAATGTAGATAGAGAACCATGTGTTGGGAAAGAGGCTGAGGTCGTAATGGGAGCATCCCCGCATTTTAGTCACCACATTATGGTTTTCATTCCCATTAATATCTTAAAAAAACTAAATACTAAAACTATTTTAAAAAATAAGTAGGTACCGGTCTTCCCCCCTTGAATTAACAAAAAAAAACCCTCTGAGAAAGAGAGGGGGAGTTTTTGGATAAGTGTCCTCGAGCTATTTTACATGGACATAGATAAGGTATTAACATTTAACATGGATATCAATGTCGTATTGTCAACCTTAAAATTGACTTTTTATACACAATCCATCTGTCTAGAAGAGGGGAGATGGGATTTTAGGTTGCATTAGGTATTTCTATTGCAAATTTCAAGAGAAAAATTCAATAGGATTTTATGTTGCAGTGAGTACTTTTATTGTGAGTTTCAAGAGAAAAGTTAAAAAAAAAAGTAAAAAAAGGTATAAGTCTCTAAAGTATCCTAATATTATCGTGTCTACTGCAAGTGTCTATATTAGGTAGATTAGGAGTAGATAAATTGAGATTAGGAGAAATAATTAACTTGTCTATGTGTGTATCGTTAATGTAGATGCATTAGTTATAGTAACATAGTTCCTTAACATGCACCAATTAATACCAATTAAGATTATACATGTATTAATGCTCGGTAACATGGCTCCCTTAAAACGCCTCAATTCGAATTTTACCAATTAATACAGTTTGATGTTAGAAACATTGGATTATCTTTAAATTTCATTTTTTGAAGGTTTAAGGCGGACCAACTATAAAGTATAGGGCGGTTGCGCTTCAATGGTTTTGACATCGAACTTACTTAAGAATATAAAAAAAACTAAAAATATAGATTTAATATGCGGTCTGATATTTAAAATATCAGAATAGAGATAAATTTGAAAATAAATAAATAAATAAATCCAGGAGTGACCGGCAGATAAATACTGCGATGAATCATACTACAATAACAGTAAAAAAATAAAATTTAAAAAATAATAATACGTGTATAAATTTTCCATTTTAAATAATTGATTTTGACCAAGCAATGGAGAGAGGGAGAGAAAGAGCGAGGATTCACTTACTATTCGCCTAATTCACCGAAACATACCAACCAAACAATGAAATAAGGTCCCCTTCACATTGATGGAACTCTAATCACAGCCGTCGGTTAGAGTCGAGTAGACACACGTGTGACAGGTGGCACGACGCAAGTAGAAACACTGGGAAGTTACATGGCGGTCGCTCCAGTGAACGCGCAAAGCCGAACTAAGCATGACTTCACAAGAACCTTCTCTCCAAACCTCCCTCTCTCTCTCTAAAAAACAAAAAAAAAGTAGAACTTTCCTCTCTCTCTCTAAAAAAAGTAGAACTTCCCTCTCTCTCTCTCTAAAAAAAGTAGAACTTCCCTCTCTCTCTCTCTAAAAAAAGTAGAACTTCCCTCTCTCTCTCTCTAAAAAAAGTAGAACTTCCCTCTCTCTCTTTAAAAAAAGAAAAAAAATAAAAAAATAAAACTTCCCTCTCTCTCTCTAAAAAAGAAAAAGAAAAGAAAAGTAGAACTTCCCTCTCTCTCTCTAAACAAAAAAAAAGTAGAACTTCCCTCTCTCTCTCTCTAAAAAAAGAAAAAAAAAAGTAAAACTTCCCTCTCTCTCTCTAAAAAAGAAAAAAAAAAAAAAGAGTAGAACTTCCCTCTCTCTCTCTCTAAAAAATAAAAAGTTGAACTTCCCCCTCTCTCTCTAAAAAAGAAAAAAAAAAAAAAAAGAGTTAGTTAAGAGGAGTTTGCTTTCTTCTGTGGACACTCACGCCCATCAACTCTCATGAAAGCCGCCACCGATCTCTCTCTCACTCTCTCTCTAAAATTCTCTCTCTTAAATCTCTTTCTCTCTTTAAAATCTCTCTCTGGTGGGCCCACACGCTTTTGGCCCTTCCCCCCGGGCCTATATTTTTACAAGCCTTCCTCCTCTTCCTGCTCTTCTTCCCTTAAACGTCTCTCTCTCTCTCTCTCTCTCTCTAGCATCGTGTTCAGTCCTGTAAACCAAAAATCTCTTTCTCTCTCTCTAGAGCTCTTAAAAACCCTAACCCTCCGGCAACACCAACGAGTTACTGGTAAAAAAAAAAGGTGCATCTCCTTCTCTCTCTCTACATCTGTCTCTCTCTCTCTCTACATCTCTCTGGTTCTTTTGAATTATAAAACTCCTTTAGGAAGATCCATCCCTCTCCTATCAGATCACTTGAGCATTAAAAAACCTAATGAAAAGCTTCTCTTTCTCTCCTCTCCTTTCGTTTGAGCACTAAATCAATTGTTTAAGCTTGAATTTAGCAGTCAAGCTTATCATTTTCGGTCTTTAAGTTGGTATAATGCTATTACTACATCATTTTCGGTCTTTAAGTTGGTATAATAATATTACTCTATGATATGAGTCGTCATCATCATCCAAACTTTATTTTAATTATTTGAGGTTGGTTTTTAGATATAAATATATGATGATATATTGTGTGAGAAATGGAATAACATTACCTCATGTCAGTTATGGCAACATTTTTCTTTTGTATATTTGCATTTTATGGTGATTGGAGTCTAAATTAGGATTGATAAGACAATATAAAATTTGTGATATTTTACAAATGACCTATGCTTTTGATGGGACAATTAAATTCAAGGGATTGCATTCTATATGACCATTTGCCTTTCGTAGAAGCTGCTTAATCACCTCTGGCCCTTATACCTATTTGATGATATTTAACTTATCTGGAATAAACTATTTTATCTAAAATTGACATATTCTTGGTAACATAATTATGTTAGTTGTTTGGTATGTATCTTGTATTATGTATAATATTATTTATTTATTTTAATTTTTTTATATTTTTTAGTTATTTTTTAGTTATTTGGTATGTATTTTATATTATATATAATATTATTTATTTATTTAATTTTTCAACATTTAACAATATTTAGTTTTTTTTACTAAAAATATTCAATTTTAGCATATTACTTCAAAACGAAAACAACTTTTGAAAAGTATAAATTTGCATGAAATACTTCCCATGAGTCTATGTCACATAATTTTAAGTTGGACAATGTCAAAACAACAATGACCAAATATGGTAATTAATTTTATTAAAAATTTGAATTATCTAAAAAAAATCATTTATCTTTTGTATACGAAAGTCAGAATCATTTTCGTCCTTTAAATTTCAAAATAAATGATGGTAAAAGCACAAAATTTTTTTTTAAAAAAAAGTCTCGGACTTTGTGACTCACTTCGAAAATAAATGATACCTTTGTAGACAATCCCTTTATTTAATTGTTCATAACCCCTTTCATCTTTATCAAGGCAGAGATTGGAGAGGCCTCAAATACAGTTGGCCTCTTGGTAATATTTGCTATAAAAAAGGGCAAGTGGATGGAATGGGTCCTTTTCTTATTGTTGTTTGTTGGTGTATATGAAACGGGTGACATTTTTGTAGCTTCTCCGTTCCGTTATAAGAAACTGTCGTTGCGGCGGCCCTTGACATTTTTCTTCCCTTTTTTTATTCCCTCCCTATTTTTTATTGAAAAACTTTATGTAAGTTGTCAATCCTATAATCCACTTGGAGAAGGTTTTTTTTATGCTGTAAAACCCTCAAGTCATTTATCTCGATGTCGAGATTCATAAGTACATAAAAAAAAAAAAAAAAAGTTTTTTAATTTTTTTTATTTTCAAGATTTTCAAATATTATTAAATTTACTTGATTGTCACCATTTTTTTAACTTTAAATATCATAAAGGCAGCAATAAATTTTTGTATCATGGCAGAAGTTTACAATGCCCAAGTTGAAGTTTTTTTGTAGTTTTGAGATGCACCTTACTTCAATAGTATAAAGTTGACACCTTATATAAACTTCACTTTTTTTTATTATATTTCTCTAAACATTTGAATACAGAGTCTAGGTTAGGGTAGGTTTAGGTGCTTAGAAAGATGCACAAACCAAGTTTTCAAATGGGTAGATAACAAACAAAGAAAATATTTCTTCTTTCTTTCTCTCTCTAAACCAAGAATATGAGAGAGAGAACATTAGGAAATAAAATAAGAAACAGCCAGGCTTTCTCAATAAGTTCCTTCCTAAGAAAGGTTCTTCGGCTCAAAAAAGAATGTATATAATTGGTTTTCTTGCAAATACAATTCTCTCTATTTGCCTGCATAGATACAGGAATTCCCACCCCCTAAGAGACTACTTTCTCTCTCGGCTCTATCCATTACTTAATTTCCAAGCTTTGACAATTCAATAGCAGTATTTGTTACAGGTAAAAACCTACCCCATTTGCAAAAAGGGGTTCTAAGGCCAAATCTTTCAGGCTTTAATTCAAAAGACTTTTTTTATTGTTTTTCCTTCCTTTTTGGTGATCAAGTTTTGTTGAACTAGGTTTTCTCTAACCAGTTCTATGTTTTTGCAGATTCGCACAAGGAAAAGATACATAGAGAGAAGGGATGGGTGCAATTATAGAACAGGTTTCAATGATAAGAAAAGGAGAAGAGTACATGGATTTGCCTCCTGGCTTCAGGTTTCACCCCACAGATGAAGAACTAATCACTTCTTATCTCATTGAGAAGGTCATGAATGGTAGCTTCACTGCTAGAGCCATTGGAGAGGCCGACTTGAACAAGTGTGAGCCATGGGATTTACCATGTAAGTATTTGCTCCATTTTCTCTTTTTTTTTCAAAATTTCCACCTCCTTTTCCTTTTTCTTATGATTTTGGGGTCTCTCTCTCATATTCTCTCTTGGATATGTGTACAGGGAAGGCCAAAATGGGGGAAAAGGAATGGTACGTTTTTTGTCTTAGAGATAGAAAGTACCCCACAGGTTTGAGGACAAATAGGGCCACAGAGGCTGGATATTGGAAAGCCACAGGCAAGGATAAGGAGATTTACAAAGGCAGGAAAACATTGGTTGGAATGAAAAAGACACTGGTTTTCTACAAGGGGAGAGCCCCAAAGGGAGAGAAGACAAACTGGGTCATGCATGAATACAGATTAGAAGGCAAATATTCCTACAACAATCTCTCTAGGACAACAACAAAGGTACAAACCTAAAAACACAAGCTTTATCACTTTTTAACATATCCACAAAGCTTTTAAACTCCTTTTCAAAAAGTTTTTAAACTTTCACCTTGCTTTTAGTTTGGGCCTACTTTAAGATGTCGATTCTGAGGACCAATTAAAGAATATGTTCTGTGTGCAGGATGAATGGGTGGTTTCTAGGATATTTCACAAGAGCTCAGCTGGGAAGAGAGCTCCTTTCTCAGGGTTGCTGAGAATAAATTCCTTTGGAGATGAACTTCGTTCTCCCTCTCTCCCTCCATTAATGGACTCTTCGGTGACTAATGCTTCTTCGAGCCTCATGGATGATGGTATTAGAGAGAGAGTGGATATGCCCAGCTTCTCCACTTCTCTGGAGGAACAGAATGATCAGCTAATGAGTTTTGGCCTGAATCGTTATGGTGGACTTGGACCAGGTGGTGTTAATCCTGGTGCAACATCTCACAACCCCGCGTATCATCCCCATTTCTCTCGCTTCAATTCTCTCTATCCTTATCAAACACCTTCAGGTTTCAACACAATGAACCACCCCAGAAACAATCAAGCTCCTCTCTATCTACATTCGAGTCTGGACACTTCTGATCGGGCCATGTTGAGGACGGTGGCCGATGGCCATGGAGCAAAGCGGTTCAAAGTGGAGCAAGAGAGAGGCTCGTCTCTCTTACAAGAACCACCGAGATGTGTGGTTTCAAACCAGTCCATGGTCAGCATTTCTCAAGACACAGGCATGAGCACAGATGTTAACACCGAGATCTCTTCTGTGGTTTCAAAGCATGAGTTTTGCAGCAGGCCTTTTGAAGATCTTGAGGCACTTTCCTCTTCTGCTGGACCTGTAGACCTCGATTGCTTATGGAATTATTAAAAAAAGAGTTTTACTTAGAGAGAGAGAGAGAGGCCTTTTTTATTTGTAAATGTTTAGAGGAAGATCAAATAGCAGAGATATAGAAGAAGAAGAACCGCACATCTTTTCATCATGTGTTTCACAATGTACATTCACCCCATAACCCTTTTACATGTACCATTTGTGGATTCATTAATTGTTTCAATAAGCAGTGTGACAAAAGAATCTATTTTCTCTTTTCTTGTTGAGATTATGGCCCCTCTCATCTCTATGTAAACTTCATCCATGAATTTAGTTATGAAGTTCTCTAAAATCAAAAGGCGCAACCCAAAAAGAATCCCTCTTGGGGGTCTCTTTTTCTTTTCTGTCTTTCTAGAACCAAGTAGCCATGAATGAGAGAGAGAGAGAGAGAGAGAGAGAGAGAGAGAGAGAATTGTGCCTAAACTGGTTAAATTCTTATGAGATATCTCTCTCTAGTTCAGACCAAATTAGGCATGATAGCAGCTGCTGAATTTTGTACAACATGGAAAAATCAACCTTAATTGTGCATGAAGGAAGCGTATGGTGATTTGCTTCTCCATTATCTTACTTTCCATTCAAAGCAAAGGACCACCTTTCAAAAACTTGCAGGAAAAACCACTCTTTCCTCAAATAACATTCTTCTGGGTTCAAAGCAAACCAATGGGTTCAAACTTTCATGTAAAAAAATAGGAGAATATTCCTTGTCAACAAAAAAAGGAATATTCCCATAAAACCATATGTAATGTAACCTGGGCCATTCATGCACAGTTAAAACACCCTCTTCCAATGCAGCCCACTTGATCTTGTTTTGGCCTTTGGGTTGGCTTGGGTCACTTTCTTTTCAAGGAAAAGTGGAATAGCAATATCATGGTATTTTTTTGGTTGTAGTCATCTTAAATTGCTTATAACTAAAATGTATGAGTTTTTAAAATGAGATTATTGCCATGGGTGTCCCATTTCTATGCACCTGAACCTGTCATATGTATGTAAAATCAAATTGTTTGGGTGTCTCGTTTCAATGCACAGAGTACGCGAAGATTTTTTAGGACATGGAAGTTCACATTTACTATTGTTGAAATATGTCCGTGTATAGCTAACCTAGCTACTCAAATATGATACAAGGATTATATAGTTACTTAAATCCCATAGTTTGGATAATTAGATGTGAAGAATATCTTGGTGATATATTTAGGAGATATTTGGAGAATCAATTTCTTTTTAATTGTTATCTTGTTTCTTCTATTTAATAGTGGATGAATGAAATATTGGGCACGAGAAACTGAAATCCACTTCACGAATAAAAGTTATATTACAGATTTTGGATATAGAGCTACATCTCTAACCCCAACAAACCCAGTCGAGAAAACCCTTTTAGACCCTCTCTCCCGATCGGCATGACCTGCCGATCTCTCATCTCTATTCCACAACAAACCCTTTTAGACTCTCTCTCCCGATCAGCATGACCCGCCAATCTTTTATCTACAGGTAAATCGCTATCTAGGAAGAGACCCATCTCTATCCACAAGTAAACCAGTGTCCATGAAGAGACTTCTCCATTCCATAGCTAAACCATTGTCTAAGAGGATAATTTTACGAGCAACCGAGATTTTCTCTCACTAAAAAGGGAAACTTCCCAAAATCTTCATGCGAACCACTTCTCCATAAAAAATCGGCCTCTCAATCTACAAGAGACATATCGGGGCGTTTCTCTCCATAGGAAGCTCTCTTCTCTCAGAAAGGAAGGTCTTGCCTCTCATGAACAAGAAGCCCCTGCCTCTCTCCAGAAGAAGCCACCTTTCCTCTATGGTGACCCAAATATGCCACAAGAAAGTCAATAATCACAAAACCCTTGATACAAGAAAGTCACAATCACCATTGGCCATTGGTGGGAGATTGGGTAGTTAGTATAAATCATTGACTAGACTCAAAGTTCAAGAGAAATTTTTTTAAAAAACATGTGAAACACCCAAGGGTGCCATATATATATCCATTTTCGATATGTACCAATTTTTGAGTTTTAAATTTATAATTAGATGTTTTCATGTCGTCATTGGAATTTTCAACACCAAATTACATCCTTTGATGAACTTTGGAGATGCGTCTTAATTGGATTGTCTACAATAATGTTTGAAAAATTGGTGGTTTGATCTGGATTCGAGTAATCCGGATTGGGTATCGACTAGACCGTTTCGGCTTAATAATTGTATAGATATCCAGACATGAAAACAATGTCTCATTATTCACCTATTTTTACAAAATAATGAAAGTACAAAATGCACCACTCTTAATTAATTTTAGAAACTAAAGGAATACTATTTTTAGATATTTTTTTGAAAAACTTTTGGGACAAAAATTACCTATTCACCCGATTATCTGAACCGATCCACCGATTCACCGATCCGACATGGGTATGGGTGACACCGATCCGTTTTTTTAAATACTAGTTTACACTTAACACTTTATACAAACCACACCTATAGTATGCTAGCTAACAACTACAGTAAGTGCCTAATGGCTTAGATTGAATTTGGGCCCATCGAATGGTCATGATTACATTTCTTATTTGAATTTTGGTTGTTTTTTATACAAATTCAAATCCCTTAAAATTTGGAGTATCTATTCTTAAAAAAACGATGAGTCTAATAAAATATTTAAAAATAATTCACAAAAATTAAATAGACCAAAATACCCCTAAAATATTTAGGGGTTTTTTAGTTAATTTATTTTTTGTGAATAATTATTTTAATATTTTTATTAGGTGTATATTGGTGAGAGGAGTGGATGCCCCAAATTTTATATAATTTAAAGTTATATAAAAAACTTAAAATTAAAATATGAGATACAGTTGTGACCATCCGATCGGCCTAGATTCAATATGGGCTGTTTGGCTTACACTATTCCACCAGCCCATGGGCTGTATATATATATATATATATGGGATGATCTACAATTTACAATAATTCAAATTACAAAGGTTAATGAGTGAGTTGTGATAGGTGGTTTTATTAAATATGATTTTTTTTAAAAAAAAAAAATATCTTGTTCATTAAACAAAGGTGTTTATATAAATATTACCAAAAGATAACGGGTACTTTTATTATTTTTTGTAAAGGATAAAATTGAAATTCTTACTAAATGACAAGAATACTCTACAAATAAAGTTTCAGAACACTTAAAAATAGTCATGAGTGAATTTCTATAGTATTTTGATCGCAGCTGATCATCATACAAAGTCCATCATAGGGTCATGATTATTAGATTGTGTTTAAAATTTAATAATTTTTCTATAAATTATATTCATCTTAAATTTAGGGCATATGTACATCTAACAAATTAGCACCTAAATAAAATATTAAAAATAATTATAAAAAATTTAATACCCCTGAAAATTTAAAAGCGTAAATTGGATATTTTTATTATTTGAATTATTTTTTAATATTTTATTTAGGTGTGCCCAACTAAGGTGCACACAGCCATGAAATTTAAGATCAATTTTATTTATAAAAAATTATTACCATTTAAATAATGTTAGACAATTATGAACATCTGATAGACTTTGAACACTAATGTGCCATGAGTAAAATAATGTAGAACTTCACTTTTATATATATATATATATATAGGCTACTCATGCTTATAGGGTAATTCCCTTAACCTACTCGATATTACGGACATTTGATACACTTAACCAATTTAAAAACTTTTTATTCAAAGATAATTACAATAGTTAATCAACGATGTAGTAGAATTTCTGGAAGAAATAGATATAAATGATAATTGTTATATGGAATGAGATTGCTCACATTGGGGTGTGAAATCACCCCACATATATCAGATTTACTTTTAATTTCTTCTAAAATGACACTAGTCTCTTTTGAAAATATCTTTTTACACCCCTCACTAATAGCAAGAAAAAATCAATTACTCAAATAATTTTCGCATCAAAAGTAAAGTTAAGAGTGCACAAAGGTTGAGTAGGTTAAGGAATACTCCTTGGTAGGGAGTAGCCAGCCATACTCAATGGCCAATATAAAAACTCTTTCACTCACAATATTATAATAATTAATCAATGGTTAAGTAGAACATTTTTGTTTAACTAAATGTATTTATTAAATATTGTAGAAATTACAGTATTTACATGGGTTGATATTGTTTATATGGGGCGTGATATTATTCAGGTGGGATATAAGATTATGCATGTTTAATATTATTTATTCTTTTCATTAAACAATAAAACTATATTATTATCTTTTAAAATTATACATTATACCCTTCACTAACGACAAACAATGTTATTCCTCAAATAATTATTGTATTTAAAATTTAAGGTAACACGTATCCAGTGAATGTTGAGTACATTGAAAAATTATTGTACAGAAAAGAGTTGTGCCATGAAACCGATTTATAGTTACAACTGAAATACAAAGTTAACGAGTTTTCTGTATTTTTTTTTAAGGGATTGTCTATAAAGATACCATATTATCTTTTATACATGGAAGTCACATTCAGTCTCTTATTATATCTCAAATTGAATGACTCGAGATGAGTCACAAAATCTGAGAATTTTTTTTAGAATGATGTGTCCATTCAATAACACTCTTAAAACCACCCATTCTGAAATTTAAAAGGAAAAAAATGATTATGATCGCTATATACAAAAGACAAATACTGTCTTTGTATAAAATCTCTCAGTTAGTCGATTGAAGATGTGATTATCTTTTGTACCTTTCACTTGGGCTTGCAACTTTCAATCACTTTTTTATTACTATTTATTTGTACGGGCATTTACAAGGTTTCTTTGATTGATTGTTTTTGCATTGAAGTTGAGCAATAAGCTTTCTTTACATGGGCATGAATAAACAAAATAGATCTATGAGGTGCCTTTAGAAAATCCATCTTGTTAATGGATGGGTTTGGTTTGAGAAATGGAAACCCGATAAGACATACATCTTACTACTTTATTACAACTTGTGATATTGTTGGAGAGCCCATCCCCAATCTTTCCATTTTTTGTTTTTAGTTCTTATCCTTGGAGAGAAATTAGTAGTTTTGGATGAATAAAAAAGAGAGAGAGATTTAGGTTGAAAAAACAAAAAAAAAAGATGAAGGGAATATAGGGAATAAAATAGCAGTAACATTACCTACAAGAAACAAAAGGAAAATAAAATCCAGAACTCGCCGTTTCAAAACATAACGATAATGGCGATTTTAATTGGAATCATCCGGTTCGGATCTGGACCCTTGACAAGCATTATGGTTGAACCCTAGAATGGTTGTTCTCTATTTTATTTATTTATTTATTTATTAATGCCACAATAGATTGAATCAAAAACCACTTGATTCGAAGTGGGTAAATTGAAATAGGTGCCCTGTCGGCACGGGTTCATTTTGATTATTTCAGTGGTTTAAAATTTATCAAGATTGGGAATCATCGAAATGGTTACCCAAGCCGCTTCTTGTTAGGGATCCAAAAATGGGTCTGGCTCAGATGACTCGCCTAATTCTGTCAAGTGACTTAGGGAACATGGTGAGACAAAATCATCCAGTCCCCAACCTCAACTCTTATGTTTTTGTTATTTTAATTATTTTCAAATTTAAAATAATATTCTTAAATTAGAATAAGTCCAATTCTCCCCAGATCATTGATCCAAATTAGTCTAGCTGATAACCAAGCTGGCCGCCCAATCCAACCACTTGATCCGGGTTTTAAAACAATGAACTTTTTTTAATAAAATCCGTACTTTAAAAAAAGCTAGCATTAGATGTAAAATTAGATGGATACATTTATTGCATTGACCAAACTCAAAATTTTTTTAAAAAAATTTGACTTTTGTGATACATCCCAACACTATAAAAATTTTACATCAAATGATAAATACTAAATAATAATATTTTATATAATTTCATTAAATATTGATAATAATAATAATAATAAAGCCGAACCGAACGGAACGGAGCAAAGAAAAGGAAAATGAGAGGAAAGCGTTGAGGCTAGGAGGGAAGGTGGAGCCCACATCATTTCCCTCTTTGTTCCAAGTTCTGGGAGGAGGAGGCGGTGAAACTCTTTCCGTTATTTGCGTCGTCACGCCACGTCATCCACGCGTCTGTGTGATGTCATCTTCTAATCTTCGCGTCCACGTAACCCACAATCTTATCATGCTAATGATGACGTGGGCAGTTTTGGCATCCTCTCCCACTCTTTCTCTCTCTCTATCTCTTCAACTTCATTCTCTCTCTCTCATCAATCTTCCTTGAAAGTTTTTACAAAGCAATATTGGATGGAGTCAACAAAGATTCACGGAGAAATATCTAAAGGAGGAGTCGAAATGGATCCGGATCCGACCCGAAACCGAGGGGTAGATCCGATATGCGTCCAATAATATTTTTTGGATCTGTATACTATTGGGTCTGGATCCTTTGGATCCGATAATATTTCGAGAAAATTTTTAAAACCTCTCTAAAATAGACTGTTTAGACAAACCTCTCCCCTTTTTTCTACCCCCACACTCCACATTTTTTTTTTCCTAAACTTTTATCTCGAATCTATATTTTATAGTAAATACTCCAAGTTAAAAATTAATATTTTTTTGGGTGAAAAAGCCCTTGTCTATACATGAGAAATTACGTTTGGCCATACATTGACGTAGACGTTCAATACTAAAGACGGTTCGGCACATATTCGCGCCGGACCAGAATCCAAACTACCCTAATTGCCGGACTGTGGAATCAAATTGCTTAACCATCTGCAACTAGTGCCGGATTGGGCCTTCATTGTGTTAGACTGAAAGGAGTGTCAGACCACTTCATAAACATAGTGTCAAACCAAAATATCAAAATGCCGAACCGCGACCAACCCTTATTGGACCGCGTCTTCACCTGCTAGACTGATGACAATGCATGGAAAGTTGCCGGAGCCCTTCACTACATCGTCGGACCGCAAAAGAAACAGAACCCAAAGTGTCGGATCAAGTGAGTAATTTGCCGAACCGCATGAAGATTGAGCGTGAGGCCATAATTGCCAGATCGAAACATCAGTGTGCCAAACCATGTGAACTTGTTGCAGTGTGTCGGACGGCAGGCAAATCACATCGACCTGCTGGACTGAGAGTAGTGTTTGCCGGGCCCCTTCACGATATTGTCAGACCACGTGATGGTTTAGCCGAATCCCTTCACAATACAATACTCGCGGTACCGGACTGGCTATAAAATTTTCCGAAACCCTTCATAGAACAATAAGTCCATTGCCGGAACCCTCAACAATCCAGAACTCATATTGCCTCACCGCCTATTCATTTTACCGGACCGCAGCTACATTTTTCCTATTCAATTTTTTGAGCATCGTCTGTAAAATTGATTTGTATGAAACAGAATTGAGCTAATGTTGTGGCTGAGAATATTGGGGATAGAACTTCAGCTTGAGCTTATTTTGGGACCTCATGGCCTTCGCATCATATTATATATCATACTCGTATTTTCTGTTGGGCCCTCTTCATTGATATGCTGAAATTTGGGAGCAGAAAACCAAGCAAAAGTGCCATTTGGGGTAAGCTTTTTTAGAAGACAGAAATAATCATATATATATATATATATATATATATATATATATATATATATATATATATATATATTAGATTGGAAACCGAACTACTACTTGCAGTACTAGTTCCCATCAATAAATACCTTGATATCGTCCTAAGATCTTACATTATGCGTTTTTCACATAAACATGATAAAGAAATAAGTTCATTCAGATATTCCAAACAACAAAAAAAAATATTGATAAGAAATCAATGTGTTCCTCTTAGTCCCGGAACCATTGGCTTTTCCTGTTAATCTCAAAAGTACATATCAAACTATGTAGCTTTCAAAAGTGAGATTATTTAACATCGGTTTCAAAAGTACATATCAAACAATGTGTATAAACAAGGAATAAAACTATGCCCATATTGAGTAAACAATACCATTTTTTTAAGCTATAGTTCAATCTAACAATATAAAAAAACACAATATATATATGTATTATCTCATCAAGCAATTATCTTAGAAACCAGTTCGTGGATATGTTTTATTTTTTATAAGAAATAAATAAAATAGTTTTTCATATGGATTTGAAAGGGATGAAAGATCGAGCTCGGGCTTTGATGAGGCCAAGAGATCGAGATCGGGCTTAAATGGGGCTGATTTGGGGCTAAGAGATCAAGCTTGGGCTTTGATGCCTTGGTCTGAGGCAGAGAAATCGAGCTCGAGCTTTGATAGGACTGAGAGAGAGAGAGCCCAGGTTGATTTAGAAAGAGGGTGAGAGCTCAGGTTGATTTGGAGAGAGAATGAGAAGGAGAGAGCACTGGTTGTGGGGTGCTTCAGGGAGAGAGAGCGAGGGAAACGAAGGAGCTCAGACGGTGGGTCCTTAGAGAGAGACCAAGAGAGAGGGAGAGAGCTACTTTGTGGGGTCCTTTGTAGAGAGAGAAAAAGAGTAAAAAATTAAGTCGGGGATAAGAAAGAGGAGAGAGGCATTTTAATTATTATTTTTTCCTCTTACCGGAGGGATCTTTGCTATAAAAGTTTGGTTTGGGATAAAAGTTGCCATGAAAAAAATGCTTGAGGGAGATTGGACCCAAATGTCATTGCAAAATGGGTGTCGTAGAAAATTTGAAAAAAACCTAATACAATAAACTCTATAGATACATGAGGGAGATTGGACCCAAATGTCATTGCAAAATGCGTGTCGTAGAAAATTTGAAAAAAAACTAATACAATAAACTCTATAGATACATCTCACTCCCATGATATAGGATACTCGGTTGTTTGTATGATGGAATCGTGGTTCCGAATGATGGCAGACAAATATTGGGCTTTTGGTCGTTTATTTGATTGCCCCAAAACAGAGTAAGAGAAAATCAAATGATTTTGGAAAATTGCCCCTTACCTGAGTTTTAGGTCGAATCCTTTAGTTCACTACAGTGAACCAAGTGATAGCAAAAATCACTTAAATGATTTTAGGTAGTGTTGTTTTTCCCTTGAAAAAGTTTTAAACTTGAATGGTATGTTGCGTCAAGCAAATGAAATGTACAATAAGATGATATATTTTTTATACAAAGGAACTAAAAATCATTATCAACTATTAGATATGAAATCGGGTGGTTAAAAGTATGCTATTTGCTTGGCACAAAGTCCAAAATATTTGTTCTTGAACGGTCACACTTTAAACTTTCAAATTTCATATTTGATATCTAAAAGTGAGTGTGACCTCCTTGAACCAAAAGCAGTACAAGTTAGAATCAACTTACCATTGATATCCTAGCAAAAAACTGTCAAACAAATAAAAAAAGTTACAGATTTATGAATACATAAATAGTCTCACATAAGGATTTAGGATAAAAAAATTAATGGATTGATAATCTTGATCACCACATTTAATAAATTAATTTTTTTAAAAAAATAAATCATTTTAGACCAATTTATTTTAAGTTTAAACTCCATTTTTTTTTTTTCTAAATGCAATCACAGCGGTGGGGATTATTATCAACCAATTAAAAATTTAAATCCAAATTGTATTGCTGAGATGGAAAGGGACCTCATTTGAAGAGAATCTCATTTGAAGTTTTTCCTACCAATGAAATGCTACGTGTGCTTGCAATAATTTCACCAATTTATGTAAAAAAGTTTATACAAAACTTCGACCCTCTATAACAAAAGTAATATATACCGGAAAAACCCACTGAAAAAAGTTGCTCTGACGCAGAGAATTCCTCCAACAAAAATCTCAACCTAAATTGTCTGGACATGAAAAACATGGATTTTTAATTCTTATGATTAGTCCATTTTGTAATAATTATGTGGATTGCATATTTTAAAAATTAATTAGCGCATCCTGTAATACGTCATATGGATTGTACATTTTTAAAATTTTAAATATTTATAAATAGGTTGTGGTTTGCATTAGGCTGCAACCCCTCTAAATTTTATCATAAATGTATTTTGATATAAAATTTTTTTAAGATGGCTTGAAAATCTATTTTTATATCTAATTATAAAATATTTTAAACGCTAAAAATTGTTCAAATCAAGTAGATCCATAAACACATGAAAATCTTGAAAATGGGTAGTCCAGATTGTTGATATGTGCGTATGGCCATGGGGCCTTTAAACGTACAATATTTATCTCTCTTATAATTTAATACTTATCACTAAAAAAAGGAAGGCTCAGGACAGAAAGTGTCGTTATCTAACCGCTAGAAAGTAACCTCCTACTTCTTAGGACTATAGAGCTATCTTTTCTCAAAGATTCAAACGTTGGAAAACGACCTCCTCCATCGGGCTACGTTTTTTCAAAGATTCGAATGTTGGAGAATGACCTCCTCCATCCCTCTTTACGAATAATTTCATGGCCATGGAGAGGGACACATAAATTTATAGCGTTATCACAATTTTGGTAAAAACCTGATCTTTGCGATCGATAGTCTCACGACACTGCCCCTAATCTTAAGAGTGGGTCTATCTCTTTCCTCAAGTTTTTCAACATTGGTATCAAGTTTTTAACATTGGTATCATAGCAGGTTGTGGAACCGTGGTGGGCTCATAACCTACAGGTCCTAATTTTTTTTTGGTATTTTATATCTTATTTTTTTTCTTGAGTTTAATTTACAGTAACTTTGATATTGTGCTTTGTCATTTACGTATATCTTGCTGTAAATTTTTTCTAACCTTAAATTTAATAATCTGAATTTATTTATTTATTATAAATTTCTCTCTCTTAATTTACTGCTCCTCATTTGCGATTGGGTGTTTGTTTTTACTGGTATCGTTGGTTCTGGAATATTTTCTCTCCGTTTATACTTTTTTACTTACTATGGACTATTGAAAATCAGGCGGCTGGCATCTTCTTTCTTCCATCTTTTTGTTGCTGAAATTAGTGTGTATATATATATTTTTTATTGAATCTTATTATGCATGCGTCAATTCTATTGGAGTAAAGGCTTACTTACATATCAATTGCATGTATTTATGTTTTAATTTTTTGTGACCTATAATTTAGGGATTTTCGACATATTTTATTTGCATAATAATTGTCACTGCATTGCATAATTATCCTATGCTTCTGTCTCTTTAAGTTCAAATTTCATGATCTTGATTTTGTGAATTATTCTTCTTTTTTTTTGTGATTATGCAATGCCATATTTTTTTCTTTGTTGAAAAAAATCAAATATCATTGTAGACTCTCTATCTTGTGGTAAGACATATTCACATATTTAATGAAAATTATTCTTATGGAAGATTTGACATAAAAATAGTTGTTGCCTTATTTTATTAATTTTTTGTTGCATCATAGCAATGCGAACATAAATTGTTTGAGAAAAAAAAAAAAAATTTCTTTGAAGTTGCGACTCACTGAGAGTCGGCAAACCTATTGAGTTAACTAGCAAACAACCCTTTCTTAAACACAATTATATTATTTGATTTCCTTTTTTTTTTGAACTTTTAGGTATTATCTAAAACTTTAAAATGACATATAAGCTAGTCATGTCATAATCATCCAAACTTGAAAAACTCAATAGGACCAATTTTTCTATGCGGAAAAGAAAAATTGATGTATTCTTTTTCAAGATAGGGTAGATTATGTCATAGAAACAGAACCACCAGTTTTAGAGCTTAATGTCAATGGTCAAGCCAGAAGGCAACTTGAAAAATGGTTAGAAGATGACAAAGTAGCTAGGACTACTATGTTGAGCTTTATGGAAGATGATTTAATTAGAGTCTTTGAGGATTACACCACAACTCAAAGTATGATAGGCGCCCTATCTGAAAAGTATGGGACCACTTCTGAGACCCATGTACAATTGTTGTTAGAAAAATACAATTCTTGCAAAATGAAAGAAATGGACTCAGTGACCGAGCATGTCAATAAAATGACAGTGCTTACAAAGGACCTTGCTGCAGTTGGGAATCCAGTCGCCGATCGCATGCAAGTGTCCATTGTCCTTAACAGTCTCACTCCATCTTGGGAGTCTGTTGCTGCAGCTGGGAATCTAGTCGCCGATCGCATACAAGTGTTCATTGTCCTTAACAGTCCCACTTCATCTTGGGAGTCTGTTATAATTGCATTGAACCATTCTGCACAAGGGATAACCATGTTAAATCTTCCCATGCATCTTAGTATTGAAGCTGAGAGAAGAATAAGGAAGAAGTCAAATGAGCTCCACTTTGCCCAAAGTTCATATTCTCAGATCCTCAATAAACCTTTCAATTATCAGAAAAATAATAAGTATAAGGGAATGAGGAGAAAGTTTAAAAATAAAAAGAATATTGAGAAAACTTGTTTTTACTGTAAAGAAATCGGGCACATCAAGTTTAATTGTCCTAAGCTGAAAAATAAAAATAGGAACCAAAAGAACAACCTTATTCGAAATAATCAAAATAAGAGAAATGACATGATCTGCGTAGTCCTAGAATCAATAGTTGCCGATCATGACCCTGAGAAATTGGTGGGTGTCTCGAGGACCAAGGATGGATTCATAGAATTGAAAGAGATTGCAGTAGGTAACCAGCGGATTTATATGGGAAATGACACCTACTGCGATGTACTAGGTGTTGGTACTTTCAAGCTGTGTTTACCAGGAGGAACAAATCTCTTATTAACTAATACATTGTATGAGCCCAACATGCGGCACAATTTGATTTTTGTCCCAAGGCTAGACAGTAAGGTTAAGAAATAAGGTTCAGGTTTGGTCGGGTTACCATTGGGAAGCATTCTAGAGCTTTGGTGTATGGTACTAAAGTTGACAATTTGTATCGACTGAATATTAATGAAAGTTCATAATTTTCTGGTTATATTGATGCTGCTTTTGATGCTTTTATGTGTATGGATGATCCATATTTATGGCACTTAAGATTAGGACATATAAATGAAGACAAAATGAATTAAATGGTTAAAAGATGCTTGCTCCTCAATATAGGAGAAATTGTGTTCAAAACATGCGAGCCATGTATTTCTGGTAAATTAACTAAAAAGCCTTTCCCTAAAGGGAAAATGTCTAGTGAAGTACTTAGTATTGTTCACTCTGATATATGTGGCTCATTAAATGTGAAAACACATAGCGGTATGGAATATTTCATAACATTTATAGACGATTATTCATGTTATGGATATGTATACCTAATTAATAAGAAATCAAATGCATTAGAAACATTTAAAGAATATAAAGCAAAGTTAGAAAATCAGTTAGGTAGACATATTAAAATTCTTTGAACATATAGGGGATATGAATATTACGCCGCCTTATTTCATGAATTTTGTAAGGAGCATGATATAATTCACCAAACAACTATGCCATATACACCACAACAAAATGGTGTAGTTGAAAGGAGAAATAGAACTCTAATGGACATGGTTCGGTCCATGATGAGCCATTCAAATTTATCACCTCATTTTTTGGGTGAGGCTCTCAACATTGTAATATATATCATTAATCGTGTTCCAACTAAATCTATAGACTTGACCCCATAAGAATTATGGACAGGTAGGAAACCTGACCATACTATCTTGAAAGTTTAGGGTTCGTGGGCACATGTGTTTATACCATCATAAAATAGAGATAAATTACAAAGTAAAACTATAAAATGCTCTTTTTATAGGCTATTCAGAAAATTCTAAATGGTATAGATTCTATAACCATGATATTAAATCATTAGTAGAGAGTCGTGATGCTTATTTCTTAAAAAATATAGATGATGAAAATATTTTAAATAAGCCTATTGACTTATTTGAAATTGATAAAGATAAGGGTCTGGAAGCCCCTGTTTCTTAGACTCCCTCTACATTTGGTGAGAATGATTCAATTGAATTAAGTATACCAGATAGGCCTTAAAGAACTAGAGTCCTACTTACGACCTTAGAAGAATTTTATGTATTTATGAATGAAGATAATTATTCTTCAATGAGTAAGGATACAATAGATGAACCTCAAAGCTACAATGAAGCTATTAGCTCACAAGACTCAGCTGAGTAGACTCAAGTCATGGATGATGAACTTGATTCTATTAAAAGAAATCAAGTCTGGGAGTTCGTTGACCTCCCTAAAGATAGAAAAGTCATCGGTTGCAAATGGATCCTATAGAAAAAGCTTAATGCAAATGGATCCATTGATAAATATAAAGTTAGGTCGATAGCTAAAAGATTTACCCAAATGGAGGGTATAGATTATGTAGAAACTTATTCTCCAGTAGCAAAATTTTTCATCTATTAGGATCATCCTTACATTAGTTGCATATTATGATCTAGAATTATTTCAGATGGATGTCAAAACAGCTTTCTTAAATGGATAATTAAAAGAAGATATATACATGAAATAACAAGAAGAATATGTAATTAAAGGCCAAGAAGACAAAATATATAAATTTAAAAAATATTTATATGGTCTAAAACAGTCTTCTAGGCAGTTGTACTTTACTTTTCATAATGCAATCATTGAAATTGGTTATATAGCCAATAGGTTAGACAATTGTGTATATGTCTGGAATAGTGGGAGTAATTTTGTTATATTGTCAGTATATATGGGTGATATTTTGATAGTCGGTAATGTTATTGGCATGATTAACCATACCAAATCATGGCTAAGTTCTCATTTTGAGATGAAAGATATGGGAGAAGCCTCATATGTATTGGACATTAAGATAACAAGAGATAGAAGTTCAAGATTTCTATGTTTATCTCAAGAAAATTATTTTAAAAAGTGTTTTAAAGAGATTTAAGATGGAAAATTGCAAGCCCATAGATACGCTTGTTTGTAAAGGCTTATGTCTATTAAATTATCAAAGAAAATATGTCTATTAAATGATAGTGACAAAGCCGAAATGGAAAGAATTCTATATACTCAAGCTGTAAGATGCATAAATTATGTCATGTTATGTATAAGACCTGATTTGAGTCATGCATATGGTCTTGTAAGTAGATTTTAGAGTAATCCTATGATGACTCATTGGTAAGCTGTAAAAATGACACTCAGATATTTTCAGAAAACTAAAAATTACAAATTGTGCTTCCAAGCTGACAACTTAGAGGTTACTGGGTACTCTGATGCAGATTTTGCAAGAGACCCAGATGATAGAAAATCAACCTCAGGAATTGTAGTCCTCTTTGGAGGTGGATGTGTTTGTTGGTCTACTAAGAAACAAGGTTGTGTAGCTCGGCATACTATGAAAGCCGAGTATATTGCTTGTGGCATTGCTACAACTTATGCCATCTTGTTTAAACATTTAATAAAATGATTTGAAGCTGGATATAGCCGACGGACCTGTTAAAATTTTTTGTGATAATCAGACTGTTATTTCATCAATTAGAAATGAAGCTTATAGTTTCAAGGGTAAGCACATTGAAATTTATTATCATTATATTTATGATATTATTGGAAAGAATGAAATAACTTAAAGTTATTTGTCATTTTCAAATATGATTACAGACCCTTCAACAAAGAGATTGAGTGCAGAAATATTATCAAAGCATGTAGCTTTGATGAGACTTAGAAATATTTAAGCCAGGAACTCCCAAATGGGATATTTTTTTATGTCTTGGTCATGAGAGGAAAACCGTATTAGCGTGAAAAACCATGACATGACTTTGGATATTTTTTGTTGTGAGATGTATAATCGCACTTGCATGAAAGCCTCATGACAAAATATGCTCATAAATGTTAAATTCATTAAGTGGTAAAGACTTTATGATATTTCAATATATGTGGCCCTCATGGCCAAGTAAGAGATGTTGGTACGTGTGTGGCCATGGGGCCTTTAAACGTGTAATATTTCTCTCTCTTATAATTTAATGCTTATCACTTAAAAAATGAGACTTCTTAGAGAGAGAAAGTGCAGTTATCAAACGGCTAGAAAGTAACCACCAACTTCCTAGAATTACAGGGCCACGTTTTCTCAGAAATTTCAGGAGGAAACCGAACGTTGGAGAACGATCTCCTCTATCCCTCTTTAAGAAGAGTTTCATGGCCATGGAGAAGGACACAGAAATTTAAAGAGTTCTCACAGTTTTGGTAAAAGCCTGATCTTTGAGATCGATAGTCTCATGACACTGCTCCTAATCCTAGGAGTGGGTCCATCTCTTCCCTCAAGTTTTTCAACACAGATAATGTATTGCAAGATCCAGTATTTCATGGACACGAAATCCTTTTTTCTTTTCATATTCATACATCTCAATGTCTTCCACATCAAAACCACATTTTATGATGGATTTTTGAGGTGCACCTTAATTGTACATTTTAAGGTTGCCCTTATAAATATGCACAATCTATATAATTTTTAGAGCTTTAAATTCTATAATTAAAAGCGTTTTATTTCTTAGCTTTAAATTTTATGATTCTAAGTAAAAATTTTGGCGACAACAGAAACTATCGTCCATACTCATTTTTTCTTATTTTTAGACTTTTTTTTAACCAAAATAACATTCATGGTAGTCGGATTACCGTGAAGGCATGATACATTACGGTACTTAAAGTACCATAATGACTCTCAAAGGTTATATGACCAAAGTGTATTACGACACTAAAAAAACCGTGATGGTTTTTATATATTATATCCCGAAAACCCCTTTCTTTCGACTTTGCATGCTCAATACTTCCATACATTCGTCCGGGTCTAAAGAGAGGCAATGTCAGGACCGACATCTCGACCTCCATAGGCTGCCTTGTCTCATCCATCTCAAAATAAATGAGCTCCCCACCACTCAAAGCAATCACCACTTGAGATCTATTTGAACCCATCTTAACAATTGTCTTTTTTCTTGGTGTTTTCCACTCGTTAATTCGACCATCTTCCCTCATGAGTCTAATGCCACCAAGGGGAACTTGCATCAAAGAATCCTCACTCAAAATGGAAATAGCAAGAGAGGGGGCAGTATCAAGAAACCCATTATTACTAACTGGACCATCATGGTCTTTCGAGTGCAATGTAATAAACCTTATATTCAAAGTATCATATATATTTTGAAAATCATTACGGTATTTTAAGTATCGTAATGCATCATGCTTTCACAGTAATACGACTACCTATTTTGAAAAAAAAAAAAGAAGAAGAAGAAGAGAGGATATAAACGAGGTTTATAAAAGTATAATATATTTTTTTAATAGCCTAAAAATTAAGATATATTTTTCGAATTTTAAGTAAAATTTATGGCGGGACGGAAACTACGTCTTCTTGGAGGAATTAGACGTGCGCCTCACTATTATCGTTTAAGGTTGACGCCATACCCAAATTTACATCAAATTTATAACGAACTAAAACGAACAGAGAGCGTTCCCCCACCTCCCTCTCTCTGCTCGGTTGCCCAGAAATTGATGTTTCTCTAAACTTGTCTGCAACAACATGTAAGTGGCTGCAACTTTTGAAACCCTAAATCTTTGGCTCTCTTTTATTCACTTCTCTTGTTTTCCTAATAATGGAAAGTAATGGTTGTTTCTTTCTTTGAATCTGCAAAAGAATGTGCAAACCCTTGATGCAAATTCATGAGAAGCCTTTTTTTTACTTCACCATCATTGTTCCACACCGAAAAGTACAACATTTTGATCATCATAATTCTTTGTTATGCATTAAAGCAGTTTAAGCCCTCTAATTGACAGCCATTCTGAGATATGATTCTTGGATTACGCTTGAATGGTTTTTTTATCTGCAATAATGGTTTTGCATTTTGGAAAATTTCCTGGGTTCTTGTTCGGAAGCTGGTTTTGATTCATTGACTTTGCATTTAGGGTTCATTGATAGAAAGGAAGGAGATTGACAATGGAGAACCCTACGATCAAGATGGTTAGTATAAGGAAGACGGTGATGCAAATGCTCAGAGACAGGGGTTATTTGGTGGCTGACTTTGAGATCGAGAGAACCAAATTCCCAGTTCACTGAGAGATTTGGCGAGGATTTCAAGAGAGAGGACCTGGTTATCAACAAGGCAATGCGCAATAATCCTTCCCATAAGGTCTTTCTCTAGCCCCCAATGCGCATCTCTGGATAACTTGAATGATCACTCATTTGGATGTTGTTCTCTCTCTTTATGGATGCTTAGAGGAATGCATTATTCTGTCTCATTAGTTTTGTGATTACCCTGATGGACTTGCAAGAGTGAGTTTCCAAACCTGCTCTGATCCTCACTTTTATAATGAGCTGATGACTGCACAATTAGTTTTAGACTCCATAAGACTTTTACATCAATTTTGCAAAATAATGATACACAAATAACACTTAAAAACGAAACACTTATTTTGATGTACAAAAATTGTTACAGTATGGTGGGAAGAAAGAAAAATAAAATATTTGGAGGTTTTATAAAAAAATTTAATATTTAAAAATTAATACTGATGTATTGGGGGCCCAATGGGGTTAAATGGGCCCACCAATGTGTGGAGCGTGGAGTCCACATGGACACCACATGGGTGGTGAGCCCCACCCCATGCAAGCTTTCCTTATTGATTCATGTGCCTTCTAAGGAATGTCTTGTTTTAAAGTTTTCGAAAGTTAAGGTGTAGATTTGAATTGAAACTAGATGGGAAAGTGTAAGATATCAAATAGTACGTATTGAATATTTTTTCTATACAAAATATTTGATGCGAGTGGAGTTACGGAAATTGATGGATAAGATTCCACATCATTCATTTAATTATGATGGCTAATCTAAAGAATGAATGGTTGATATCTCTCCACCCCATATATCTCCAACATCAAAGATCAAGATTAAATCTAATAATGATAACAAAACCCTAACTCTAGAAACCCTAGCCTCTTGTCTATATATGCTAGCTATATGTGTTCTACTTCTCATATCTCTATATCTCTCTTCCAAGCAACCAAAGAGGCACGCCTCGCTTTAGCCTTCTCTCTTTCTTTCTCTCATAAAAAATTAGAGTTTAGGAAGGCTAACCCTAACGGGTGGCATGCCCAAGCCACACAAGCCCTAGCCCTAGGTTCTTGCCTCATGCTCATATGTTGAGCCTTGGTCAAGGAAATCCCAAGTGATGCTCTCTAAGGGTTTTGCCTAGGCTTCCCTAATTGTGAAATGTGTTCTTGAATCGAGATCCCATGCGCCATCGGTAGAGGAGACCCGATTGGAGGTGTACGAAGTCCTTGGGATAACCTGAGGCAAGGTACGAGTTGTTTCATGATTCTGTGCTTCTATTGCGACTTTTGCTTTCTTATATAATTGTCAGTTCTACATGATGATTTAATTTCTTTTTAATAGCATGCAAGTGAGAGGTCTTGGTAATTTCATTAAGTCAAAGTTTTACTTTGGACACTTGTAAGTGATTCGAGTGGCAATACATATAAAAGGGTAGAAAATTTTTAATTGGTATTGACCTACCCGGTCACATAGTCCACCTTTCATTGATATCAAAGTTGGGAAATTTTGAAGCCATTTGATTTTATTTTTTTTATTATTGTTGCTATAATTGGATTCAAGAGTCACGGCTGCAAAGAGTTTCATGGCCAAACTCTTGAAATCAGAATGATTCGATAGAAGCAATTACACGTCTCAGAAGTGTAAAGTGGGATATGTCCTCTATGAGGAAAATCTCCATGGTATGTTTACCCAAGACCCTCCACCAGTTTCAAGAGGGAGCGCATACGAGAGGCAACACGTAAAATATGATTATTGTCAGTGGGAGCGGAAAAACATGCTCGCTAAGCATATATTGCTTGTTTCGATGCATGACTCTTATGCATCGAAATATAAAAATTTGAAGATCGCCGATACATGAAAAGCTAGAGAAGGAGTTTGTTGATCTTTCTTTAGTCAACTAAACCCTTGCTCTAAACAAGTATCACGAGCTAAAGATGGCAGAAGGAGCAAAAGTTGCAGATCATATGCATGTGTTTCGAGCACTAGTACGATAACTCGAAGCCATCAATATGAAGCCTTCCGAGCCCATACAGATTTGTCACATTTTAAACACTCTCCCAGCTTCTTGAGATGTGTTTATATCATCCCTCTCTGCTCTAGAGAATACTGCCAAGTTAGAAGAGCTTTTTATCCTCCTTAAGGCCAAGAAGGAGAGAATAAATACGCATGATGCACCCACACTGCGTGATGTGGTGCATGTGGTGAACTTTAAGCCTAACGCGCCAAGTTTTAAGAAAAAGGGTAAGGGCAAGGGTAACTTTATTATAAAAAAAAAGGCAAAATATGAAGGCAGAGAGAGAGCCCAAAGAAAAGAGAGAGTGCTATAATTGCGGTAAAGTGGGACACAACTAGGTTTCGCAAAGAGAAAAGAAATAATGCCGGGGGGAATAAAGAACACGCTTATGGTGTATTTGAATCTATGCTTGCTGATCCCAAGGATGCTACTTGGTAATTTGACTTGGGTGCTACATACCATGTGTCAAACTCCAAGGAAAGATACTACAATTTCCAACCCATGGACCTTGGTAAGCAGCTTATCTACATGGATGGAAATCAAAAGATCGAGATCTTGGGCATTGGGGACTGTTATGAATCTTAAATATGGTGAACAATGGTATTGAAACAAACACTTTATGCTCTAAAGTTTTTTGAGGAAGTGTTCGGTCTCAGTCCCAAAATAGTATAAGACCGGTTATGTCACCATTTTTGCTGTTGATAAGGTGACTGTTAAGACTCATGGAGAAGTCGTTATGACCGGTATGTTAAACAATGGTTTGTTTGAAAATGAAATAAAGGATCAAGTTACTTATGGCTCGTCCCCAGAATGTGAGAATGATGTTTAATTCTAGCATATGAGATTAGGGCACATTAATCATAAAAGAATGGAAAGATTAAGGAATGATGGTCTATTGGAAAATTACAACGGAGATTTTTCCAAAGTATGCGGATCGTGTGTGCAAGGAAAATTGGTAAAGAAACCCTTTACGTAAGCTCAAAGAGCTTTTGACATTCTAGAAGTCATCTATAATGAAATATGCGGTCCCATAAATGTGGCAACCAAAGGGTACAAGAGATATTTCTTCACTTTCATAGATGACAACTCGCGTTTTGACCATGTTTATATATTGTATACCAAGTCCGTAGCCCTAGACCATTTTAAGGAGTATAAGGCTGAGGTAGATAACCAAACTAATAAAAAAATAAAAGTCTTAAGAACAAATAGAGGAGGTGAGTATTCTTCACAGCTCTTTAAAGATATGTGTGTAGAGCATGACATAATTTATCAATTTACCATGCCCTATACACTTCAACAAAATGGTGTAGCCGAGAGACGAAATAAGACCTTAGTAGAGATGGTGTAAAGCATGATGGGGTATGTAAAGCTCTCCCTCCCTAGGATTTTGGGGAGAAGCAGTATTAACGTTGGGGTATATCCTCAACTGTACTCCTACAAAGGCAGCCCCACTAACTCCACACAAAATCTTTACTGGTCGTGCTCCGTTCCTTGACCATCTTAGAGTATTGTAACAATCCTAAACTTTCAAAAAAAAAGAAAAAGAAACTTTTAATACATGACAATTCGTTTGAACATGATGGTCTAAGGACCATCGTTACTTTTAAAAGCTTTTGGTTTAAAAGCTTTGTTGTTTCCTTGCTCTTGCCACGTCCACTAAAGAATGTAGGCTTTAGGCATTTAAAGCATAAGCTAACGCTCACATCTGTAACGTAATAAAAGAATAAAATAATATGTTAGTAGAATTTAAATTCAGAGAGATGAAGACTCCTACCTTAGAAAACTTATGAGATTTTTCTCTCTGGTCGAAACACAGTGAACTCCTCTCTCTAGCCGAATTTTTTTTGGAAGTCCCTCTCAAATATTTGTGTGTAAGTGACATCATCTTCTTGAAAAATAGTCTGTTTTTAATAAATAGTGAAGATACATGAAAGACATTATGGACGTTTGCCAATTCGGGTGGTAAGGCAAGTCTATAAGCGACACCTCCGATTCTTTCGAGGATTTCAAATGGTCCGATGCAACGTGGGCTTAACTTTCCTTTTTTGCCGAATCTCATAATGCCCTTTATTGGTGAGATTTTTAAGAAAACTCGATCACCTTCCTCAAATTCAAGATCTCTCATTCGGTTATCGACATAACTCTTTTGCCGACACTGAGCTGTCCTGAGCCTTTCACGAATTAATGCTATTTTATCTGTAGTTATCTGGATAATTTCTAGCCCCAAAAGCTTTCTTTCACCAACCTCGTCCCAACTTATGGGTGACCTGCATTTTCTTCAATACCGGGTTTCATATGGTGCCATCTGAATACTGGCTTGGAAGTTATTATTATAAGCAAATTCAATCAGGGGTAAATGGTCATCCCAGCTTCTTGTAAAGTCAATAACACAAGCCCTCAATATATCTACCAAGGTTTGGATGGTCCTCTCCGTTTGTCCATCAGTTTGGGGGTGAAAGGCAGTGTTAAAAGTGAGTCTCGTCCCCATGGCTGACTGTAGCCTAGCCCACAATTTAGAGGTGAACCGAGTATCCCTGTCCGATACAATACTGATCGAAACTCCATGCAACCGTACTATTTCCTTAATGTACAACTGGGCCAGTCGATCCAAAGTGTACGTTGTGCGAATCGATAGAAAGTGGGCATCTTTGGTCAACCGGTCCACAATGACCCAAATGCTATTATATCCTGAATTTGTTCTAGGCAAGCCAAAGACAAAATCCATAAAGATGTGCTCCCACTTCCATTCTGGCACGGGTAAAGGCTACAACAACTCAGCAAGCCTTTGATGTTCAGCTTTTACTTGCTGGCTTGTTAGGCACTTAAACACAAATAGTGCTACCTCTTTTTTCATATTATTCCACCAAAAGGTTTTCTTCAGGTCCTGATACATTTTAATACTTTCGGGATGTATCGTATAACGAGAGTGATGTGTTTCTTCCAAGATAGTTTTCTTCATACTCTCATCATTTGGGACACAAATCCGACCTTTGAATCTTAGCAAATCCTCACCACATATAAAGAATTCATCTCTTTTTCCTTGCTTCACCTCTTCGACAATTGTTATAAGCTGAGGGTCTTTCTTTTGTGCCGACCGAATCTGTTGGATTTATTGGAGTTATGCCGTAATGTTGGCAATCATACTTACCACACCATTAATGGACGCAGTCGGATGCCAATCAACTATTTCCTTTAACAATCGCATTTCTTGGATCATTAAATGAGCTAAGACTCCTGTAGATTTTCTACTTAGAGCGTTAGCCACAACGTTTGCTTTTCTTGAATGATAATGGATTATACAATCATAATCTTTTAAGAAATCCATCCATCTTATCTGCCGCATATTTAAATTCTTCTGAGAGAAGAGGTATTTCAAGCTCTTATGATCCGTGTATATTTCGAATTGCTCACCATATAGATAATGCCTCCATATCTTCAAAACGAATACTATGGCAGCTAGCTTCAAGTCATGAATTAGATATTTTTTCTCATATTATTTCAACTATCTGGATGCATATGCCACTACTTTCCCATATTGCATTAATACACAGCCCAAGCCTTTATGTGAATCATCACTATAAATCACAAATCCCCCACTCCCCTCAAGAATAGTTAAAATAGGTGTTGAAGTTAATCGAACTTTTAGTTCTTGAAAATGCTCCTCACATTCACTTGTCCATTCAAATTTGACATTCTTCTGTGTCAATCGAGTCAATGGGGTTGCGATTCGAGAAAATCCTTCTAAATTTTTTTTGTAATATCCTGCCAATCCCAAAAAGCTTCGAACTTCAGTCACATTACTTGTTTGTTTCCAATTAACAACGGCTTCAACCTTTGAAGGATCAACTGATAGACATTCCTTTGATATGACATGTCCTAATAATGTCACTTGTTCAAGCCAAAATTCACATTTACTAAGTTTGGCATACAATTTCTTCTCTCTTAATATTTGTAATACCATTCTTACATGCTGCTCATGTTCCTTCTGATTCTTAGAATAAATTAAAATATCATCGATGAATACCACAATAAATTTATCCAAAAAGGGCTTAAAGATCCGATTCATCAAATCCATAAATATAGCCGGTGCATTGGTTAATCCAAAAGGCATGACTAAAAATTCATAATGGCCATACCTTGTTCTGAAAGCTGTCTTGGGAACATCTTCACTTTTAACCTTAAGCTGATGGTATCCAGATCTAAGATCAATTTTTTAAAACATTTGTGATCATTGTAATTGATCAAATAAATCATCAATTCTAGGTAATGGATACTTATTTTTCACTGTCACTTGGTTCAACTGTCTATAATCAATACACAATCTCATAGTCCCATCTTTCTTTTTAACAAACAGTACTGGAGCACCCCAAGGTGACACACTGGGCCTGATAAAACCTTTATCTAATAATTCTTCCAATTGTTGTTTCAGTTCCTTAAGTTCTGCAGGTGCCATTCTGTAAGGTGCCTTCGAAATTGGTGCTACTCCTGGCAATAATTCAATAGAGAATTCAATTTCCCTGTCAGGCGGTAATCCTGGCAATTCTTCTGAAAAAACGTCGAGAAATTCTCGGATAACCGGAGTGGTATCCAAATTAATCTCTTCCTTCCTATCTTGATATATGCAAGAAAGCCTTGACACCCTTTTCGAATGAGGCGATTAGCTCGAATACAATAGATTAAATATGATGGGGAGTCTTCTTTGATACTATTGAAATAAAATACTGGTTGATTCAGAATGCTAAAGGTAACTATTTTCTTATAACAATCAATACTTGCACGGTATGCAAAAAGCCAATCCATGCCTAATATTACATCAAAATCTTGAATTTCCATGAGTATAAAATCAACCAACCGTTTCTTTTTTTCTATCTTTATTACACATGATTTGTACACTATATTGGTGTTAATTGAATTTTCCATCGATGTGGCTACCTCTAGAATGTATTCTAATTGTTCTGATTCTACCTTTAAGTGGCATGCAAAGTGTTGTGACACAAATGAATGAGTAGATCCAGGATCAATCAAAACATGAGCTACTTTTTGGAAGATAGTAAGAGTACCTTGGATCACTGATTTTGAGGCCTGAGCGTCTTGCTCAGTAATCATAAATACTCTTCTTTTTATCTGAGGCTTTGGAGCTATCTCTCCCTGCTTTGGAAGCGGTTGCGTCTGTAAGCTAGGACATTGTCTAATCTGGTGTCCCAATTTTTCACATTTAAAACAGGCTCCGGTATTTTAATAACAAGGGCTTGATCCATGATTTTTCCCACATTTTCTACATGGTTCTATTGGGCTTTGAAATGGCGAGGGCCTTGGCTTCTTGTTTGGCCTTTCAAACTGTTGTCGATTAGATGATGTAGGTCTAACATGACTTTTCTGATTTTTCATCTTTTGGTAATCTTCACAATCTTTTTCGACAATTTGGGCTCGATCCACTATTTCAGCATAAGTTCTCAATTTCAAGACTAATATCCTGCTTCTAATAGCTGGCCTGAGACCCCTTTCAAAATTTTTCACTTTTCTTGCCTCATTGTTAATCATATGTGGTGCAAACCTGGCCAATTCAATAAACTTGGCCTCGTACTGTGCTACTGTCCGGTTTTCTTGAATTAATTCCAAAAATTCCATTTCTTTCTTGTCTCGAATAAAATCTGAGAAATATTTTTCATTAAATGCCTCTAGAAATACTTCCCAAGTCAAGGGTTTATTTTCTTTGACCAATACTCCTTTTGCCATTCGCCACCAGTGTTGTGCCTCACCTTCTAACATAAAAACTGCCAAGGTCACCTTCCTACCATCAGGACATTCCATAACCTTGAATATTTTCTCCAATTGCATAATCCATCCCTCGGCTTCCAGTGGGTTTACAACACCCTTAAAAGAATGTGGGTTCAATTTCTTAAATTGTTCGATATTACTCCCACCATTTCCTGTAACTGACTGCCTGGGTGGATTGTTGTTTTCCATCTGATATTGCATTAGAGCAATCATATTTTCTAAGGCTTCGTGAATTCCTTCTATATTGGCTTCAACTATTTTGGATCTTGACTTCGTCCCAATCTGTACACGCAATAAATGCGATTTTAAATATATTCTTTTCTTTTCTTTTTTTAAATTTCCTAAGAATCTTAAACCTATTGCTTTGATACCATAATTTGTCACACCCCAAGAAATTACAATATAGATATTCTTGAGATGTGACAGTCCAAAACATATATACATCTCTTAATAGAACAAATTTACAGTGGCGATGTCTTACAACGTAACAAAAGAAAGCTAGCACAACAACAATATCTTCCAAGGTTGATCTTGACTAGCACTCAAAATGAATCCGCAGTTATCCGTAAAAAATGTCGCTTATAGATTTGCCTTACCACCCGAATTGGCAAACGTCCATAATATCTTTCATGTATCTTCACTACGAAAATATCAGCCCGACCCATCCCATATCTTGAAATATGAACCTTTACCGATCAGGAAGGACCTATCCTTCATTGAGCAGCCAATTTTGATACTGGATAGAAGGGTGCAAGTGTTGCGCAAGAAGGAGATTCCTTTGGTCCGTGTATTATGGCAGTACCATTCAAGAGAAGAGTCGACTTGGGAACGAGAAGACGATATCAGAGAAAAATATCCTTATCTTTTTCAGTAATCAGGTACACAAATTAGAGGATTAAATTTCTTTAAGAGGGGAAGAATGTAACAATCCTAAACTTTCAAAAAAAAAAAAAAAAAATTTAATACATGACAATTCGTTTGAACATGATGGTCCTTAGGGACCATCGTTACTTTTAAAAGCTTTTGGTTTAAAAGCTTTGTTGTTTCCTTGCTCTTGCCACTTCCACTAAAGGACGTGGGCTTTAGGCGTTTAAAGCGTAAGCTAACGCTCACACCTGTAACGTAATAAAAGAATAAAATAACATGTTAGTAGAATTTAAATTCAGAGAGGTGAAGACTCCTACCTTAGAAAACTTATGAGATTTTTCTCTCTGGTCGAAACACAGTGAACTCCTCTCTCTAGCTGAATTTTTATAAGAAGCTCTCTCTCAAATATTTGTGTGTAAGTGACATCATCTTCCTGGAAAATAGTCTGTTTTTAATAAATAGTGATATTTCCGTCCAGGATCTTTATTTTATAAGTTTTGTGTGTAAGTGACCTCATTGTCTCGAAAAATAATCCATTGTTTTTAAAAATGAAATGAAATAATTATTTCTGCATATTATCATGAATTTTAGGTGCGATAAATTTCATGCGCACGCGACCTCATTATCTTGAAAAATAATCTTTTTAATAAAAATTGTGATATTTTATCTATGTTAGAAATTTTAAATGCTGTAAATTCTTAGAAAAATAAATTTATTTATTTTTCTTGTCTATTGTTAGAAAAGTTTAGATACAATCAAATTATTAGAAATAAATGTGATATTTCTGCTTTTAGTAAATTGTGAGATTTCTTTCTATTGTTTTTAAATATTTAGACATTGTAAATTTCATGTGCAAATGACTGCCTTATTAGCATTTTTGTGAAATATTTATTTGCAAATTAACATCCCATAAATTGTGATAATTCCATATTTTTGAATTTCTATAAGAGTTTTTCTATACATATTAAACTGGCAATTATGCTAGAATGTCTTTACGAACTACTACTTTTCTAAATTTGAGCCCAAATATTTGATTGGTTATTTTTAAAATGTTATTGAAAGTGACTGTTATTAATTGTTTCAGTGAAATTCATATTAATGATTTTAGTAATATATTGAGTACATGATATTGTTGCTTTTGAATGTTTAAAGAGATTTAGAAGTACTTTAAGTATACAAGTGGACTCATCCGGTTCGCCGATGAGGTATAAGTGCACCTATCTGGCACGCCAGTAGGGATTAAGTGGACTCATCCGGTACGCCGGTAAGGTATACGTGGACCTGCAGGGATTAAGTGGACCTATTTGGGACGTCGATAGGGATTAAGTGGACCCATCAGGACGCGGATGGGGTATATAGGTGACCTACTTGGGACGCCAGCAGGGTATTTTGTGAAATCATTTGAATTATGCACTGCCATTAAAGTGTTATATGCATTTCAATCATTTGGATTGTGTTTAATTGTGCATTTTTTAAAGTGAAATTGTTATCTATAAATGCTAGTGCTCGCATTGTTTTTTTTTATTGACCTCTATTTTGAAAGTTTGTTTATATCTTTCATCGATGATTATTTTTAAGATTATGATGATCACTTACTGAGTAACCAAACTCATCAAACTATGGTAAACATTTTTTCAAGATAACTGCGGATTCATTTTGAGTCAAGATCAACCTTGGAAGATATTGTTGTTGTGCTAGCTTTCTTTTGTTACTTTGTAAGACCTCGCCACTGTAAATTTGTTCTATCAAGAGATGTATATATTATTTTGGACTGTCACATCTCAAGAATATCTGTATTGTAATTTCTTAGGGTGTGACAAGTATGGGGATACTCGGCCCATGTCCTAATCCCATACCTAAATTGAACCAAACTTGATCCCAAAACAGTCAAATGCATCTTTATAGGATACCTAGATCATGGTAAGAGCTATTGTTTCTTCAACTTAGAGAATGGAGCAGTCTTGGAGAGTAAGGATGCTCACTTCTTCGAGGATGAGTTTTTCGAAGTAAGGTGTAGTCACAAGAAAGTCGATTTCTTTGAAATGACTAGTGACGATTGAAACTCGAGTACCCAAGCCACAAACCCTTAGTAGAAGCAATTGAATTAGAAGACCACTTGAGTTCTTCACCTATCTGCAGGAACACTATGAAAGAGCTGAAGAAGAACCCGATGATGAGCCTCAACCTATAAAAAAGCCTCGATGAATGAAGCATACCTCTCCATTATTCAAAACCGGGTTTGGGGATTAGTGCCTCTACCTCATTATCGAAAGTTTATAGGATGCAAGTGGGTGTTCAAGAAAAAATTGAACTCTGAAGGAAAACTAGAGAAATTCAAAGACAGATTTGTAGTCAAAAGGTTTACCCAAAAGGAAGGGATGGACTACAATGAAACTTTTTCTCCAGTTACTAAAATTCTCTCCATTAGAATCTTGATTGCTATAGCAACCTTTTTTTACTTTGAGCTCCATAAATGGATGTTAGAACAACCTTTTTGAATGGGGGCCTTGAGGAGGAAAATTACATAAAACAACTTGAGGTCTTCATAGAAAAAGGAAAAGAGGACTTGGCATGCAGACTTAAAAGATCCTTTTACGGCCTTGAGCAGGCTTCGCCACAGTAGTACATAAAATTCCAAGAGACCTTGTCTATAGCAGGTTTTGTCTTCAGTCAGGAGGATTACTGTATTTATGTCAAGGCAAGTGGGAGTGATGTGGCTTTCATCTCATTATATGTGGATGATATGTTGATTGTCAGTAGCTCGATGGATCTAGTTAGAGAGACTAAGGCAAGTGGGAAGCATCATATGTACTATGCATAAAGATAACAAGAAATAAACAAAACTGACCATTCAACTTTCCCAGGCCACTTACTGTAAAAAGGTGTTGGAAAAGTTTGAGATGGACAAATGTAAGTCCATATCTACCCCTATAGATAAGAAGACCAAATTAAGCTTGCAAATGTGCCCGATCAAAGAGTGTGAGAAGAAAGCCATGGAAAGAATATCCTATCGTAGCGCAGTAGGGTCACTCAAGTATGCAATGTCAGATACGAGACCCGACCTGTCATTCCCATGAGTGTGATTAGCCGCTTCCGATGCAATCTTGGATTGGAACATTGGAAGGCAGTTAAGATACTACTCAGATATTTGAGAGGGATTGCGGATTATGCACTCACATATGGAGGGGGGTCGGACATCGTCATACAAGGGTACTCAGATGCGGACTATCAAGGAGACCTGATGATGCCAAGTCGACATCTGCGTATGTCTTCATGCTGGCTGGCAGGCAGTTTCTTGGATGTCTAAGAAACAAGATGTGGTGGCACTAGTGTTCGTAAAATCGAACCGGAGCGGTTAACCAAACATCGGCCTGGAAGCAGTCTAACTGGCCTAACCGGTAAACCAGCCGATTCATCAACTCTAACTGCGCAAGTCTCGGGCCGTCAAAAAAGTGTTGAAAAAAATAAAAAGACAAAAAAAAAATCTACTAAAATATGAAAAGCATATAAAGAATGGTTAAAACAAAACACATTCAAATAAAGTTGGAAAATATAAAACGAGTTAAAATCCATTTTTTTCACTAATTTTCAAGGGCTATTTTTAAAATTTTCTAAAAAAGATGGGAAAATATAAAAGTGAGTATTAATGACCAAAACAAATTTTAATCTTTACCATAATGTAAAGAATATTTAAAAATGTATTACAAATCAAATTCCTTATTTTTGAGAATTTATATTTTTTTGAATTTTTTTTAAAAATACTTGTTGATCACCAAAACCGGAACCGGTCAGTGGCCGATTTCTATCTAATCGAGAGGTTAGTAGTTAGATTGGCCGGTTTTGCGAATACTGGGTGACACTATCCACCATAGAATCCGAGTACGTGGCGTGTTGTCAAGCAATCATGGATGCTGCATGGATAAAGAAGTTTCTCGATCAGCTTATGCTTTGAGCCTGTGAGATGCCCATGTGTGAGAATCTTTTGTGACAACCAATCAGCAATATGTGTATCTAAAGAGCCACATTCCCACAAGAAGGCCAAGCACATCAAGCCGGCATATTATTACTTTTGGAACAAGGTCCAACTTGGAGAGGTAGAGATTGCATATCTCCCCACAGGGGCAAAGATCATGGACCCTTTAACTAAGGGCTTAGTGGTGAATGTATTCGCCAAACATGTACATGGGATAGGGCTGAGAGAAAGTGAGGAAGAGATATCGTATGGCCTTCAAAGGTCAAGTGGGAGATATTGGGTTTTTGTGGCCATTTAAAAGCCTTATGAGAGCATGTACTAAAAATATATAATGAATTATTGACTCCAGTGGGAGTATGGTCCAGCTTAGACTGTATGGCATTCACAATGCCTTAGACTCACATGAGTGTTGAGTGGTTATGACTCAATGTGAAGTCCAAAACCCGTAGTCCTGTGCATCATGTAGGCACAACCGATAAGGGTTTCGATGTGGGGTTATCTCTAGATGAGATTAGATATGTGCCCAGGACAGTTGGCCAGAGGATATGGATTTGACCTCTGTGTGTGATGGATGGCCTGAGAGGACAAGGGCCTAAATCCTCATTAATTACCATCACACGACATGTATACTAGATAGTTGTCCAGGAAGCAACTATTTGGATAAGGGTGTGTGACGTGTACATGAGCAGAAGATATGACTCCCCGCAACAATAGATTGTGTTGGAAGGACCCAATGAGCATACTGTTGAAATGGGCTCTAGACTTGTCCTCAGGGAGGGACCTGTAATCTATGGTCTAGGATCGTATCTTCTCCACTTATTGGCTGATTTACGATGGGTTGTGGGTCATAGGATCAGTTGGTCAGTTTGAGAAGGTGTAGTGAGATGCGGTCTTTAGAGAAGATGGAGTCCTTGATATATTTGGCGTAATCTTAACTCTATGAATCCAATTCCCATCAAATATTCTTTAATTTGTTTTAAATAAGTCCTAACTATTTTATAGATAATTAACATGATCTTTTAAACTTCTTTAGGTATTTTATTTTATTGAAAAATGATTTTTATATGAGGAAAAATCAATTTTCTAGATTTATTTTAATCAAAGAGAAACATAACATATTTGAAGATTATGTAAAATTTGTTTTAATATTTAAAAATTAATATTAATATTTTGGAGGCCCATTGGGGTTCAATGGGCCCACCAATGTATGGGGCGTGGGGCCCACATGGACACCACATGGGTAGTGCGCCCCACCCCATGCAAGCTTTCCTTATTGAGTCATGTGCCTTATAAGGCATGTGTTGTTTTTAAGTTTTGGAATGTTAACGTCTAGAGATTTGAATTGAAACCAAAAAGAAAAGTGTAAGATATCAAATAATATGTATTAAACGCTTTTTCTATACAAAATATTTGATGGAAATGGAGTTATGGAAACTGAGGGGTAAGGTTCCACATCATTCTTTTAATCATGATGGCAGATCTAAAGAATGAATGGTTGAGATCTCTTCACCCCATAGGTTTCCAAGATCAAAAGTCAAGATTAAACCTCATAATGATGCAAAACCCTAACCCTAGTATCCCTAGCTTCTTGTCTCTATATACTAGTTATGGGGGTTCTACTTCTCATCTCTCTATCGCTCTCTCTCCAAGCAACCAAAGGGGGCACGTCCCACTCTAGCCTTCTCTCTCTTTCTTTCTCTCATAAAAAAGTAGGGTTTAGGAAGGTTAATGGGTGGCACGCCTAAGCCACACAAGCCCTAGTCCTAGGTTCTTGCCTCATACTCAGGTGTTGAGCCTTGGTTAAAGAAATCCCATGTAATTTTCTCTAAGGGTTTTGCCTAGGCTTCCCTAATTGTGAAGTGTGTTCTTGAATCGAGATCCCGTATGCCATCGGTGGAGGATATCTGGATTAGGGTGTACGAAGTCCTTGGGGATAACCTGAGGCAAGGTACGAGCTGTTTCATGATTCCGTGCTTCTGTTGCTTCTTTTGCTTCTTATGTAATTTTCAGTTCTACATGATGAATGTAATTTTCTTTTAATGGCATGCAAGTAAGAGGTCTTTGTTATTTCGTTAAGTCAAAATTGTATTTTGGACACTTGTAAGTGATCCAGGTGACAATGCGTATAAAAGAGTAGAAAATTTTTTAATTGGTATTGACTTGCCAAGTCACGTAGTCCACCTTTCAGTTCTCTGTACATGTACTCATGTGGTATTTGTAGACATAGGTGTTATTTGATGCCATGAAGTCTGTGTGCTAAATTGAACCAAGCCCTGATCACTATGCTTGCATGGTTGATTTACTCAATCGAGCTATTTTGCTAAAAGAAGCGAATGAGTTGATCCATTGAATTCCTTTTGAGCCTCAAGCATCAGTTTGTGGGGATTCTTTGTGTTGCAAGTAAGACTAATTCTCATATGGAAATGGCAAGACTGACCACTGAGCACCTCTTTGAATCAGAACCTTATAGTGTGAGAGCTTATATAGTATTATTGAACATGTTTACCATTGCTGGTAGGCAGTAAGAAGATAGAGAACCATGTGTGATGAAGAGAGAGAGTGGAGCAAACCTCGGTTGCAGTTGGATCCTCGTAAAGAGTTGTGTTCGCACTTTCTAGATTGCATCCAATCGAGGAGATAGAGTATTCTGGGGAACAGTAGAGAATGTAAGAATTGGGTTTTTTGGAGGGCTAGAAGTGCTAGAGCGAAGTACCATGCTTCACCATAGAGGGAATCTGGCAATTGCTTTTGCCCTTTAATCAGAATGTTGCCTATAGAGACGATTAGAGTGATGGAGAAGTTTGAGGGTTTGCATGGAGTACCATGCTTCTGCCCGAATGATCTCTAAGGCTGTAGAGAGAGATACTTTGCTGAGGTATTAGCGCTGGTTCCCTCTATAGTTATTTGGGGTGGGAGCAAAAAACTCTAGCATCGAGAGCGGAAGAGTAGGCAAGGAAGTCGTGAAGTTCTGTGGCCAAGGGAACAAGTTCTATACGTGGGCAAATGTAGGGATCGTGATCCTTGACTTTTCGGGATCGATTTCCATATTTGCAAAGGAGTGAATACTTTACGAGATGCGATCGCGTTCCGCCATATTAGGATCGAGGTGAAGTTTGATTACCCATAGTGTTGTAATCTGGGAACAAGTTCCTTTTAACAATATTTTTAACTTTTTCCAAATTCACAAACCCAAGTATCATATAAACAAGAATCATATCATTGGAAATCTCTTGGACTTTTTGTTATCAATGGAGTAAAATTTCACAAATGAGTAGTTATACTAAAAAACCAATATGGTGATGTAATACATAAGAAATCCTTTGGCACGAATGGACTTTTGTGTCCTTAGTGATCTCTCTCTCTCTCTCTCTCTCCATCTGGAACAGATACATTCATTTATGGACTTTTATGGACTCTTATTCTATTCAAATTCCTTGGGAAACATTTTGGTCTATCTCCCTCTCAACATTGTCAAGAATAAACTCTATCAACTCCCCTATTGTAGGTGCCCTGAAACCGGTGCAGAAAAGGCAGGAATAGAGAGGAAGCATTTCTTAGAGGCAATCTTACAATTTCAGTGAAGGAACCCTTTTTCAATAGAACTGCACCACAACTATCTATTGTATCTTTTCCCTACTTCCTTTTCTCCCCTTTCCTTCTCTTGTGGCCTTTTTTTTGAAACTAGACACAAGGCACAATTCACAAGGTGCGTAAAGTTGTGAACTATAAAATATATAGGAAATCATGGCATTTTAAGAAAAGTTCATTGGTCATTAAAAATGGAGATCGACACTCCAATGTATATGAACCAAACATATGCCGTTGAAACTCGTACCCAAAGCATAGGATACTCGATTCCATGTTGGTAGAATCGCGGTTCCACTTACTCATGAAACAATGATTTTTGGAATAGGGATCTGGATCCCATTAACATAGGATTGAGCTATTTGATTTCCCGGATCAAGATCCTTAATATCAAGGGATCATCTGGAATCGAGATATTGTGAAAATATATTTTAAGGCTATCACAGTGATTTCCGATATTGAAACTACATTTCTCGACACTATTGGAAGGTAGGCTCTAATTTGATTGTTTAGAGCCTAGGCTCTATATAAACAACACCCTTTTAAGTGTTGGAGTAGATGGGATGTTGAACCGTGAATGTATGATTTGTAACCCAATGTTTTGATGCCTCTAATTACCTTTCTTAGTATCCATGCAAAGCATTTGAGGAATGGTTCTTCCTTATTTCTCAATCGCATGCTTCAGAATTTTTTTACAGGCTTACAGTCTCCTGTAACAAACCAAAATGGGTTTCATGCATTTTTTCAATGGAGAAGAAGATTGTATCGCGTCTTGAAGGGGTTTCTTGTATCAAAGAAATGGATCAGGTTCATGCTCTAATTACAAAGACCGGGCTCAAAGAACGCAGACTATGTCGCTTGTAGAATGGTAAGCTTTTGTGTTGTCTCTGTTTCAGGAAACCTAAACTATGCACTCCCGGTCTTTGAGGAGCTAGCAAAACCTGTGCCATTTGTATGTAATAACATGATCAGAGTTTACGTCAATAGCATCTTTCCAAACGAAGCCATTCTTCTCTATAACATAATGCGCTCTGAAAATGTTAAGGCCGACAGCTTTACTTTCCCTTTCGTGCTCAAGGCTTGTGCTAGGGTGTCGAGGGGCATCGAAGAAGGGCATAAGCTTGCTCATCTCCATAAAGGGGTAGAAGCTCACTGCACAATTATACAAACTGGTCTAGAATTGGATCCATTTGTTCAGAATTCCCTTATTTTCATGAATTCAAGATCCGGTAGCATCAAGGCTGCTCGATTGCTATTTAACAAAATGACTGAGAAAAACATAGTCTCTTGGAATACCATGGTCATGGCATACCATAGGCAAAAAAATATTGAATCAGCGAATGGGTTGCTCAAAGAGATGCCAATACGAAAACACCATGATCACAACACATGTCCACTCTGGCGATATCAAGAGTGCTCAAATGGTGTTTGAATAAATGCCTGAAAGAGATGCGGCTTCTTGGAATGCCATTATAGCTGGCTATGTCAAGAAGAAATTTTACAGTTGGGCCTTGGAAGTCTTTGATAAAATACAGGGTGCTAATGTGAGTCCAACTGAGATTACATTGATCACACTTGTTGGAGCTTGTGCTGAACTTGGAGCCATGGAGATGGGTCAAAAATTACACGAATACATTGAGAAAAATGTGGGTTTTGAGGCTGAGGGCATCAGGGGCAATGCTCTGATAGATATGTATGCAAAATGTGGGCAGCAAGTTTAGTGTTTGAGAGGATGAGAATGAAGCGTGTGACTTCATGGAATGCAATGATTGTGGGTATTGCAGTTCATGGGCATTGCAAAGAGGCAATCGAATTGTTTTCGAGGATGCAGTCGAGCGGAACCAAACCTGACAGTGTGACCTTCTTGGGTGTTTTAACGGCTCGCAGTTACAGTGGGCTTGTTGATGAGGGTTGCGAATATTTTCATAATATGATTGAGAAGTATAAGATAGAGCCTGGGATCAAGCACTATGGTTTCATGGGCCTCTTAGAAGAGGCCCCTGATGTTATTAATAGAATGCCATTCGATGCCAATACTATTAGATGGAGGACTTTGTTGGGTGCATCTAGGACTCGTGAGAATGTGGAATTGGCAGAGGTCCTTGTGGAAAATTTGGGTAGATTGGAGCCTCTAAAGCATGGGGATTATGTTCTATTGTCCAATATATATGTAGAGGCTTACAGGTGGGATGATGTTGAGAGGGTGAGACAAATGATGGTTGAGATGGGGGTTCTAAAGCCTCCTGGGTTCAGTCAGATTGAGATGAATGGCTGATTGAAAAGCCAAAAGCTAAGTAGAGGGAAGAACATCATACATATTGATGATATACAAGGGATTGCAAAAACTACATTCTTATTCAAGGGGTAAGTCCAGTTTAAAGCTTTCAATCCTCAACACTTGGGTAAGTAAATCCATCTCTCAGAACTCGGCTTCGAAATGGAGAAACCAAGAATCGGTCCATACTAAAATTCCAGGTTTGGAGAGAGAAAGGCTCTTCTCTCTCTTCAATGGGTGTCTCAGTGCAGATCAAATTAGACAAGTGTATTCTCAGTTGATCACGAGCATTTCGGAGTCGAGATTGGATGCATTAATTAGGAACTCTTTGCTCGGAGCCTATGCAAGGAGCAACACCCCACAAGCAGCTCCCATTATATACAAACAAATGCAGAATTTAAGTTGCCCCCATAGGGATAGCTTCACGTATTCATTTCTTCTAAAGGCATACACAAATCCCTCCCTAAGAGATAAAAGGGGGAAGATCCATTGCCACATTATTAAGACTGGGTTCCATTTCCAATTTATGTACATACTTCTCTCCTTGTTGTATATTCAACAAGTGGGTGCCTATCTGATGCTCGAAAAGTTTGCGATGAAATGCCAAAGAAGAATGTGGTCATATGCTATGCCATGATCACTGCTCATGGAAAGCATGATCGATGATGCCAGCAAGCTGTTCAATGAGATGAGGAAACAGAGTGTGGTTTCTTGGAGCGCGATGATCGATGGGTATATCACAAACAACAGAACGAGAGAGGCCTTCGCGCTTTTCCGCTTTATGCTAATGGAGGAGAATGAGAACAAACCCAACGAGATCACTATACTCAGTATTCTCCAAGCCTTGCACCATGATCTCGGTGCTCCCCATATTGGGGACTCCATCCATGCCTTTGCTCGAAAGAGGGGTTTTCATTCATTTGTGCCAGTGAATAACGCGCTCATTGACATGTATGCAAAATGGGGGAGTATAGCAAACATGAGAAAAGTGTTCGATGAAATCCAAGAAAAAAGCTTAGTTTCATGGACCTGCATGATATCGGCATATGCAATGCATGGCCATGCCAAAAAGGTAATTCAGCTTTTCAGAGAGATGGAGGGGATGAGAATGAGGCCAAATGGGATCGCATTTCTCGGGTTGCTGTATGCTTGTAGCCATGCAGGGCTCATAAAAGAAAGTCAGGAGTATTTCACGGCTATGGTGGAGGACTATGGGATCGTACCAGGTGTCAAGCACTATGGATGCATGATCGATATGTTAGGGAGAGTTGGTTTATTGGACGAAGCCGAGAAGATGTTAGAAAGAGAGAACTCATTATTAGATGGTATTGTGGTGGTTTGGAGGAGTTAACTTGGAGCTTGTTGTGTTCATGGTGCAGTCGGTTTGGCAGAACTTGTTATGGAGAGGGCGGTGGAGCTAGAGAGAGAGTTTGGAGGGGACTATGTGCTTCTCTCTATCATTTTTGCAGGGGCTGGAGATGGAGTGATGCTGAAAGAGTGAAGAGGTCTATGGAAGAGAGGAATCTCATGAAAACTCCTGGTTTGAGTAATATACTTTGATGGGCAACATAACTGATTGAGGTAATTTTTTCCAAGTAATTTACATTGTGGGAGAGATCATTGATTGAGGTAATTTTGCCTTGAGGTATTTTTATTAAAACATATGGCTTGTGTGCCGATTAAAATTCTTGCACATCAAATTTTAAAGGAACTGTTTGATATTGTGATAGAGTTTGGGTATCCTAGATGAATACCAGACTATTTTGATGCATAAGTTGCTATTTTGGATAGGCCCCTTGATGTGGTTTGTACTATAAATATCTCTCCCAACTAACTGGGTCGGCTATATGAATCTTGATCTATCATTCTATTCTATTAAAGTTCATACTTTCAGTAAAGCCGTAAATCATTTATCTTGCATTTTAAAACACTAGACATGAGACCATCATGGAAAGTGTGGTCCAAACTTATCCTTGTTTGCTACTCAATGTGGACGATATTGTCAACATTACATGTGAAAGCGCATGTCATGGACGGTGGGGATCAACCATCCACGTGTATTTTAATTATCCCATGCATTAGTTAGGCTATCCTAAATATCTGATTTTCCATTATTCATATTTTGGATAATTTCCAAGACATTGGATGAGATGTTTTTATATTTGGAGAAAGATTACGTGGTCCCCCTGGACACATAATTAGGTCTTTAATCTTAAAGACATGGCTAAGTGATTTTCTTTATTTGTAAACTTTCGGATCATATTTTTTTTTTTCCATTGTGAATAACTCAGAGACAAAAGATAAAATTTTTTAGCTATTAAAACCTTTTATCTATCTCCCCTCAAATACGTGGTTCCGAGCAGGGGAGAATTATTTTGTTGCAATTTTTAGTTCTTTTTTTTTTTTTTGGGTAATTCAGTGAGAAAGACGGATCCCTACCCGTTTTTTCAAGTAGATTAGAAGTTAGCATTTTAAAAATATTAGTGGGGTGGTGTTAGTGGTGGGAATGGAAACCACTACGACTCAAGCTTGTTTCCCAAAAGGAAAAAGACAAAAGGGATATAGTTGAGAAGAGTGAAAAATGATATGAGAATTTATGACCTCATTAAAGATATAACCGTTGATAGAGAGAATAACGGAAGTACACCCATCCACCATACGTTAGAGCGCGGGTGGACGGGTAGCCGACACCAAATACTTAGAAAAAAAGTTGATGAAGATAATGATGATTAATTCATAAAAAATTATAAAATAAAAGCATATGAGCATTTACCACTGGAACAATGAGGTCACAATCACTTAAACGTTTAGATTTTAAATTTAAAGGCAGTGATTTCATGCAACGGTTGTATCATAATATAATGCAACGACACTTTTAGAAAATCATGTTTGTGATATTTGTATGACCCAAAATTTTACACACATACTCTCTACATCACAATAATCAATCCTCAAAAAAAAAATTCAATTTAAACCCTAGATATGGTCAAAATGAGTTCTCTCCAAAAACGAATCTCGACCATTCATTTGGTGAATTTTTAGATCTTAGCTTTTATAAACTCAAAATCATTTTTTAATTTTTTAACATTGTTCATCTAATGATAATAAAGCCATCCAAAAAAATTGAAAATGAAAAAAATCATTTTAAGGTCCAGATCTAAACATCTCATCAAATAAAACTGTCTATATTAATTGGGCTAAAAAATATTTTTTAAATTGTGTTTTTAATTTTTAATTTTTAATTTTTTTAATTTTTTTTGTGATTATTTATTGAAATGAAAAAAAATACATCTTTCAAATTTTACATAAAAAAAAGACCGATTTTTTTAAGATTTGTTGCATCACGTTACTAACATTAATATACTACCACCGTTGCATGAAATCATTGTCCTAAATTTAAAAAGTCTAGGACCTCACTCGTTTATAAACTTTATTCATAATTTATTGAAAAGACTTGTTTGTCCGAGTAGAGAGGCTAACTCCATACATTATCGACGGACGAGATCTATGACTGACACTTCCCAGGTCACTCTCAGCCGTCCATCGAATTTGGGTCACTAGATAAGGTTCGCTTTTCCCGTAGGCGAGGTTGGATGGTGACTGGATAAGGTTCGTTTTTGCCCTAAATGAGATGGCAATCATCGAGAGGGCATATCCACTGTATGAAATCTAAATCTGACGCTCTCAAATGAACCACGTTCGGCATATCTTCACCATACACGTTGCACCATAACGATCTCAGCGAACGGACCTTGGTAGGTGGCCGTGCTCTCAATCGGACGCTCTGGATAACAAAACAAAGGTTAGAGAGAGAAAACTCTTTCTCTCTCTACAAGAGAGAGAAAAAGCTCATTCTCTCTCTACAAGAGAGAGAAAGCTCTTTCTCTCTCTACAAGTGAGAGAGAAAGCCTTTTTTTCTCTCTCTCTCTCACACAAAGTCACTGGAGAGAGAAAAGGAGAAACCAGAGTTATCTCTCTCTCTCTCTAAAAAAATTCACATGAAAGAGGTACCGCACCCAACAAAGCTTCCACCTTTATTCTACTCCTTCCTTTCTCATTACTCAATCCAACGGGCTCCATTTCTCCCTCCTCAATTCCTTCTCTTGCATGACGCAGGACCCCTGTTCTTTTCTCGCTCTTCCTCCTCTGTTTCTCTCTCTTCTCTTCTCTTGTTGAACCTCCTCTTTCTGATCTTCTTTCTGCACGTGAAGAAGAGAGAGAGAAAAGCTTCAAAGATCGTTGATTTTGGTTCTGTTTTTCATCAGCCATGGTGGACGTTTTGAGAAACAGTATCTGTGTTCCTTGTTCTCATTTTGTGGGCCTAAGTTCGTCTTCTTCATCGGTGAATCAAGTCCCGAAGGCTTTCTTCAAAACCCAGTTTCATGGCCGGCCTCTGGTTCTTCGGCAACCCAATCCACCTTCTTTCCCCAATCCGAGCTCCCAAGGCCTATCCATCCAGGTCTGTCAATACCCTATTCTTGTTTTCCCTTCCCTCTCTCTCTCTCTCTCTCTCTCTCTCTCTCTCTCTCTCTCTCTCTCTGTTTTTGCCCCTTTCTCTTTCTTTCTCTCATATGGGTTTTTCATTTGGTCTCTTCCATTTCTTTAATAATTTCTCTCTCTAATGATGGTTTTTGCCCCTATTCATGTTTCTTTTTTCTTTTTTTTTTCCTTGGGCATAACAGGCACAAACTGCCAATCTGGTTATTGGAAAGGCCTTGAGATGGTGGAAGAAAGGGTTGCAACCCAATATGAGAGAGATTAAGAGTGCAGAAGATCTTGTCCAAAGTTTACGAAACGCCGGCAATAAGCTTGTAATTGTAGATTTCTACTCCCCTGGTTGTGGAGGATGCAAAGCCCTTCACCCAAAGGTATTCTTGTTCTTGAACCTTTGATCTACGAAAGTCCCAATTTTTGGGTTCGTTTTTTTAATCTGAAGAGCCATAAGATTCAGAATTGAATTATGAAACAGAGCAGGCCTTTACAGTTGAAATTCAATTTTAATTGTTCTTTTTTTTTGCATTTGTATTGCAGATCTGCCAATTTGCAGAGACGAATCCAGATGTTCAATTTCTCCAGGTTAACTACGAAGAGCACAAGTCCATGTGTTATAGCTTAAATGTTCATGTTCTTCCCTTCTTTCGCTTCTACAGAGGAGCTCATGGCCGTCTCTGCAGCTTCAGCTGCACCAATGCAACGGTATCCTTCTTTTCTTTCTCAACTTCCCTCTCTCTCTCTTTGAAAGAATATTGATCTCTCTATAAAAGGAAAACCATTGATCCAATCTGCTGAACTCACATCCTCTCTAAAAAGAAACCTATTGATCCCTTTTTATGAGAAACCTATGGCATCTCTCTCTCTCTCTCTCTCTCTCTCTCTCTCTCTCTCTCTCTCTCTCTCTCTCTCTCTCTCTCTCTCTCTCTCTCTCATATGGTATGAATTTTTAATTTTGCAGATAAAGAAGTTCAAGGATGCACTGGCAAAACACACAACAGAGAGGTGCAGCCTTGGACCAGCAAGAGGACTGGAGGATCACGAGCTCGAGGCTTTGGCTGCAAACAAAGAACTGTCATTCAATTATTTGCCTGCAAAACCAATGTCATTGCCTAGTGCAGACATGGCTCCTGTTCCTGTAAATATAGACTCGACCCAATTCGCAACCAAGAAAACTAGTCAAGAATCACAGGAGAGAGAATTGGTTGCGACCGGTGGTCGATAATACCGGAATATATTTGATACCGGGGTCTTTGAAATCAACGAAGAAGATCTCGCAAACCATCCACTTCTTGTACAGTCTGGATTTGGGTTTGCTGCTTGTTGTGGTGTACTATAAGGAGTAGAGGAGTTGGAAGAGAGAGGTGGCTTTCTCCTCTTTGTTTTCCCCTGTGTTTTCCCCTCTGTTCTTTGTACATGGGCCCCTCAAGTTGCAGGCCTTTGGGTTTTTATTCATGGCCTGCCTTGCCATACTGGTTGAAGCCCTGTAATATCATTTGCGCTCTGTATCTGTTCTTATGTTATGGTTGGTTTATCCGTCATTGTTGAACTGTTTTGAGGTGTACAGGGAAGTATGGTTTTGGACTCATTGGGTGCTGGGTCTGGTCGCCTTCAAGGCCATTCCAAGTTTCCTATAATGGTGCTTTCTCTTCTCTTTTTACCCCTTCTGGGTATAATATCACTTTGCTATCCTTTAACCTGTATTAATCTTGTGGAAATTGAACTGTATTTGGTTTTTGGGTTAAGGAATAGGATTGATTGATTTGGAGTAGTGTGTGATGTATTTGGTCTTTAGGTAAGAAACTGGAGTTTATTTGATTTTTTAGAACTTCAATTTGATTTCTGTCAATGAATTTGATGCTCATGGTGTGGTAGCAAGGATTTTGCTTGATTTGGTGTATTTTATTGGTTGGGTTGATTTGAACTTTGAAGGTGAGAAAGAAATCAGCTTACCATGCTTGTGTAAAGCAAAGCAGGATAATTCGATATAAAAATTGAATTTGAGATAATACTAAGATTATTTTACATCAAAATTGTATGCCTTCCAATAAAATTGGAAGGTGCACGTTACCTCTCTACTTACGGATGCATCCATATGCAAACTGCATCTTTTTATTAATTAATATTTTTCTAGATAATTAAATAGTAAAATTTATTTTATTTTTTTTCAAATACTCAAGAAAACTATAATGGGATATTTTTGGAAAAGGGATTGGGCCGTGGTGGTAGCAACATCCATTGTGGTTTTCATTCCCACTAACATCATTTCATTAATATTTTTATTAGAATTTCAATGGTATTTAATTTTGGTTTTCATTCCCACTAACATCATTTTATTAATATTTTTATTAGAATTTCAATGGTATTTAATTTTTTTTAGAATTTCAATGGTATTTTAAATAGTCATGAAATTAATTTGTTTTTAAACTATTAGTGTGGGTGGAAACCATGGTATTTCAAATAGCCAAGAAATTAATTTGTTTTCATAGTATTAGTGTGGTGATATCAATAGGACTGGAAAGCATAACATTGGGATGAAAGTGCGGGGGTGCTACCACCAAGATCCATCCCCTTTCTCACAACTACGTTGAAATTAAATTAAAAGGTCAACTCTTAAAAACTATTTAAAAAAATGGGTAAGGATTTGGCTTTCCTATTAAATTATTCAATAATAAATAAATAAATAAACCATTTAAGGGCTCTCATAACTTGATATGTCTGCCTAGGAGTTAATGAAAAATGGATGAGGGGAAGAGGTATCCTCCTTAAGAGGAAGGGAATAAGAATGGGATTTCAATGGTTTAAAGCAGCGTTTAAAAAATCGTCGAGTCGAACCGGACTCGCCCGGTTCGACTCGGATTTCACGAAAATGGACCGGATCGTTTCAAAAATCAGGAATCGTCTGGTTCTAGAGAGAACCGGACGATTCCGCACAGTGACTCGTCGATTCACTATGCGGAATCGGCGAGTCCGTGAAGAACACGGGTTGCACAGTGTTCGTCACGGATTCTTTCAAATTTGTCATTTTTTTATCATTTTTTTTGTTTTTTTTGGCATGTGATCTGATTTGCAGGCTGTAAACAGCTTTATTCAGCTTTTTCAAGAATTAAATGATGGGAAAATTGGTTGTTTTTGGATCACGAAAATTTCGGGGTTTAGGGTTTCCGCCTTTTCTGAAATTTCATGCCAAATAGGGCATGAATCTTTCAAAATTTGTAGGCATTTTGATCTGAAAGCTGTGAATCAAAACCTTTTGTTACTAATTTGTGATAATCGTTGAGAAAAACAGACTTTTTTGGAGATTGAAGGCTTAGGTTCACAAAAACAGGTAAGAACTTTGGGTTTTTTTTTTTTTCCGCCATTTGATTTATTTCACGGCATATTTTGAACAAAATGAGTTCAATAATTAGGGTTTTTAATCTTTATTGTGTCTAGTATGATTTAAAATTTTCAATTTTACGTAATCTAGTCAATTACAGCAAGAAATTTGATATGAACAGTGAGATGTCTGCGGAACCAAATTCCGTTGTTTTTTTTTTTTTTTTTCCGCCTTTTGATTTTGTTTTCATGATATATTAGAAATAATGTGTTAAAAATTTAGGTTTTTGATTCCTTATATTGTTGTTTATCAGAAAATATACTCAATTGGATGTAATTTATTCACTTAGAGGTGAATTTTTGAGTTAAAATCGCTTATGTAAAACGACTCTGTGAAGAACAATTTTTTTTTTTGTAGCCCATGATAGAATTTTTTGTAATCCATGATCGAATTTTTTGTAATCCATGATCGAAATGTTTGTTTTTTTTTCTTGTAATCCATGATCGAATTTTATTTTTTATTTTTTATTTTTGTAACCCATGATAGAATTATTTGTAATCCATGATCGAATGTTTTGTAATCCATGATCGAAATGTTTGTTTTTTTTTGTAATCCACGATCGAATTTTTTGTTTTTTGTTTTTTATGTAACCCATGATAGAGTTTTTTGTAATCTATGATTGAATTTTTTGTTATCCATGATGTAAATGTTTTTTTCTTTTTTTGTAATCCACGATCGAATTTTTTGTTTTTTTTTTTTTTTGTAATCCATGATCGACTTTTTTGTAATCCATGATCGAAATGTTTGTTTTTTTTACTTGTAACCCATGATCGAATTTTTTGTTTTTTTTTTTTTTTTGTAACCCATGATTGAATTTTTTGTAATCCATGATCGAATTATTTTTTTCTGTTCTTGTAATCCACGATCGAATTTTTTGTTTTTTTATGTTTTTTTTTTTTTTTTGTAATCCATGATCGAATTTTATGTAATCCATGATCGAATTTTTTGTAATCCATGATCGAATTTTTTGTAATCCATGATCGAATTTTTTGTAATCCATGATCGATTTTTTAGAAAATTTATGATTTTTTTTTTTTAATCCATGATCGAACTTTTTGAAAATTTGTTAATTTTTTTTTTTAATCTATGATCGAATTTTTTGAAAATTTGCTGTACTTTTTTTTTTTTATTTCCTTTTATCCATGATCGAATTTTTTGAAAAATGATGATTTTTCGAAAAGATGTGAAAATCGTGATAAAGTTTTGATTATCATGATGTGTTAAACCCAATTTTTAATTTTTAACGTTTGAGTTTGCTGTAATTTTTTTTTTTTTTTTTCCATGATCGAATTTTTTGAAAAATGATGATTTTCCGAAAAGATGTGAAAATCGTGACAAGGTTTTAATTATCATGAGGTATTAAACCATATTTTAAATTTTTATTGTTAAAGTTTTTGTTGAAAAAATTGTATGTTGATGGATTATTTATGCAAAAAAATGCATGTTATTATATTTTCAATACAAAACTGTATTTTTTTTATCTGTTGTTCATGGATTTTTTAGTTGGAATGACTGATGTTAGCCGGCTCTTTGAAGAATTGTTTTTATTATTAATTTTTTAATGCAAAAAATGTATGTTCTTGATAATTGAGTTGTAGCCATGTTTGGAGCTTGCATTTTGTATTATTCTAAATGTTTGTAATTGATATGTACGAAAATATTATTGTCCTTTTGCAATAACAAATAACAACGAATATGACTACATGAACTACCGCAACATATTATCATTACATATAGTGATTATTTTTCTTTTTGAACTGTCAGGTTAATTTAAACTTTTTACATCTTAAAACAGTTGAATCATGTCAAGATCTACAGAAGACCCTGCATGGCAACATGGGGTCAGACTTGATCCCAACAAGAAAGACAAAATTATTTGTAATTACTGTCAAAGAGTGATAAGTAGTGGGGTACATAGGTTCAAGCAACACTTGGCAGGGGTTAAGGGAGAAGTTTCTGCATGCACTAGTGTCCTTAGTAATGTAAAAAAACAGATGGTGGCAATTCTTAATGCTAGCAAAGGTAAAAAAATTGCCAAACATAGGATGAATGAGGAGATAACTAGTTTATATACACCATCAAGCAGGAATGATACAGAAGAGCAATATAATTATGACCTAGAAGAGCAATATAATAATGAGCTGGACATGGCCACAAGAATGAGTTTACATGAACAATATCAGAGAGAATGTGGGTTTAGAATGCCTGGTGGGTCTAGCTCAAACATGCATGGTGGGCCTAGCTCCGATATGCATGGTGGGCCTAGTTCAGATATGCATGGCGGGTCCAGCTCGAGCATGTATGGCGGGCCCAGCTCCAATATGTATGGAGGGGTTGGTGGCAATATGTATCAAGGAGAATCAGTTGTTGAAAAAATTGTTTCTAAGTTACCTAGGAGTGTCAGTATTGCAGGTCATGGTCGTAAAGACCCATTTCTCTCAAAGCCTAAGTCATAACAGATGACCCTAAAAGGCATGGTTAAAGGTACAAAAAACATGTTAGGGAGATATGTTGGTAAATGGTTCTACGATAAAGGGATTCCCTTTGATGCAGCCAATAGCCCATATTTTCCACCTATGGTTAGTGCAATCCAGAGAGCCGGGCCCGGGGTAAAACCCCGACGGCATATGAACTCAGTGGGCCAATATTAGATGAAGAGGTAAAGGAAGTTAAAAAGTGGATTGAAGAATATCAACAGAGTTGCCCAAGGACAGGAATTACTCTCATGAGTGATGGTTGGTTGAATAAAGTTAGCAAAAAGGAGTTTTTAAACTTCTTGGCATATTCCCCAAAAGGTACAGCTTTTTTGTCTAGCAAAGACGTATCAGGGATGAAGAAGGATGCAAACTTCTACATACGACTATATGATCAGATAGTGGAGGAGGTGGGAGATAAGCATGTAGTCCAGTTTATTACGGACAATGCACGTGCATGTGTTTCTGCGGGCAGCAAGTTGATGGATAAGAGGAAGCATCTAGTATGGACCCCGTGTGCTGCACACAGCATCGATCTTATGTTAGAGGAAATCGGTGAGATCAAAATTGTGAAGGAGACTCTTGATGAAGCAAGGTTGGTGTCGAGATTTATATACAACCACTCTAAAATATTATTTCTATTTAGAGAACACTCTAAGAAAAAAGAGATAATCAGGCCTGCCATAACCCGCTTTGCGACCGATTACTTAGATGTGGACTCCATTCGACAATCTGAAGGTGCATTAAAGAGATTGTTTACTTGTGAAGAGTGGTTAAATGACCGCCTCTCGAAGTCCAGTACCGGTATAAAAGTGGATAACATAATCTCAAATAAGCTGTTCTGGTCTCGATGTTCCAGTGTTGTAGAGGCCACTGCCCCTTTGGTCACGATGTTAAGAATGGTGGATGCTGATAAGAAAGCTACCATGGGTATCCTTTATGAAGGTATTGAGAGGGCGAAATCAGCTATTGGGGAGAAGTGTAATTTTGCTAGCAAAGTGATCGATATTATAGGAAAGAGGTGGAACACCAAATTCGGACGTCCAATTCATTATGCTGGTAAATATATATTTATATCATTACAATGTTTCAGTTTAAATCATTTTTTTATGAAATTGTAAATGACATTTTTCTACCTATATATTTTTTAGGTTACTACTTCAACCCAAAATTTTTCTATTTGACACCTGAACAACCCCACAAGATTATGGAAGGGGTCAGATACATTATTGCAAGGTTGGAGAGAAGTCATCGAAACCAAGTAGCAGCAATACAAGAGGTATTATTTAATTTTTGGGTAAGAATTTCATTGAGTTGTTATATTTGTGAGGAATAATGCACTAAAACGTAATATATTTATTTTAGCTTGCTATGTATAGGGATGCTATAGGATCCTTCGGAACTAGACTTGCCAGAAATTCTCGAACTATGATGGATCCAAGTTATCCCCTCGCTAATATTTTGTTTATTCATATATTTAATCTTATGAATTGTTCTTTCCCTTACAATGCTTTTTACATTTTAATCCAGCTGAATGGTGGGAGATATATGGTACTGATGCACCTCACCTAAAGAGGATAGCAATCAAGGTGCTCTCCCAGACATGTTCTGCTACTGGCTGTGAGCGCAACTGGAGTACGTTCCAATGGTTGCACACTACTAGGAGGAATCGACTCGCTTCTGAGAAGCTTCATAAACTAGTCTACGTTCATTATAATTTAAACCTTAGAGAGCGACAAATAAGAAGGAAGCTTGAAGACCATGGGCCGATAGACTTAGACACAATATTTGTCACAGACACAGCAGACCGATGGGTAGTAGAAGAGGAGGAGCCAGTGTTGCACAAGAGAGCGTTCCTTGAGGCTATCAGTGATGAAGATATTGAAGAAAGTGATGAGCGGCATGAAAGAGGAAGCAGCCAGCCAATGTATATCCACAATATGTCGGTGATATTGCACCTGATGAGGGAGAGTGGGAAGGGGGTCTAAGAGAAAATGAGAGAGATGATGATTCTGAGGCCACCCTATCCCAGCCATATTATTCACATATCGAGTCCCAACAGCAACAGTGTAGGGATGAGCACGACAGTGCAGGTGAGCATGAAGGATGGACAAGCTTCGGGGATTTTGGATTGGGAACACAACAAAACACTAACACTCAGGGATTTGAGAATAGTCAGACGCCCGCTAATATCGATGATTCGTTTTTAGATCGAATCAATGAATTGTCAAACGAATTCAATCAATGGCATCAGCGTGACCAAGAAGAACAACAACGTCATCTATCATTTTATTTTTAGATCTTATGTTACTAATTTTATGCTTTATTGTAGTCCATGTATGTTGATATACTTATTCCATGATAATTCTATGTTTATCCTTTTGTGTGATGTAAATTAAATGTTGAATGGCGGTTCATGCAGGGGAAGAACATATCAATATTCGCATATTCATTCAAAAACATGAAAATTCTTAATGGAGTACCCTCATTTTTTATTGAATTCCTAAAAAACAATATTTATAATGAATTTTAATAATTTTTTCGGATTTTTTTCAAGCTTTATTCTGACCGATTCACCCGATTCTAATCCGGATCGCCGATTCGCCGATTCGCCGATCCGGATCGCCGATTCACCGATCCGGATCGCCGATTCGCCGATCCGGATCGGTTTTTAGAAAGCCCGATCCGAGTCACCGATCCGGTTTTTAAACCATTGGTTTAAAGGGATTTTAAAATCTAGTCTAAAGGGAGTGTTAAAGAAAGAAAGAAAAAAGGTTTTCTTGCCCGGGAAGTTCATGAAACGAGCATTGATGCTCTCTCGCTCTCCCTCTCTCTCTCTATAATAACCTGTCTAATATATATATATATATATATATATTTTTGACAAATATAACTTATCTAATATTTTTACTAACACGTTTATATAAGGTTGTAATTTTAAAATGTAGAATCACATATGCACTTCAAAACTTCATCATAAAAAGGTTGTTTTAATGTTGAAAAACTCTCTAATTGATCATCGAGATGCATTTTGCAACACATTATCTAGACCATTCATTTTCAAGATACATATTTATAGATCTACTTGATTTTAATCATTTTTGGAGTTTAAAATTTTATAATTAGATTTAAAAATAGGTTTTCAAATAATCTTAAGATTTTTTTACATTATAAGAAATTTAGAGATACGCTTGTTTAAGGTTGCAACCTTATAGAAACCGCACCCAGCTTTTCTCTACAAATTTTTATTTTACTTTTATTTTGTTTTTATTTATTTTTGAAATTTTTTTACCAGATGCAATCCAAATCATCAATGTAGTAATTCGACGCGAATCTACAAAGGGGCCATCCTACAGATCCGAATTTTGAAATAGTAGATAAAAGTATTTCCAAGGGCAAAATTGGAGCGTGGAGGATTGCATTCTTACAACGGTGTACGTAGTTTGTATAAGGCTGAGGTCCTAAATATGACTCACTTTGAAATAGTGTCGAAACATGTTGTTTCAGTATAAAATTTTTTTTAAGGGCATGGACATAAAATTTATAGATTTAAAGTAGTGTAGATGGAATGGATATATGAAACATTTTCCTTGTTCTACAACTGACAAGGCAAATGTCATTAAGGTCGTTGAACTTTTATACAAGGATAGTAATATAGGACGAGTCCATGTACAAATGAGTCACCTCTTAAACATGTGCTTTTGACATGGACTTTTATTTAATTTTAAAAATGTGTAATCTCTGACATGGATCATGAATATCAAATAAATAAATAAATAAATTTTTGAATAGTAATTTTATTAAAAAAATATTTGAATAGTTAATTTCAATTATTTTTTAAATCAACCGATCCAACCTACCGAACAATTTTCCTAAAATATATTGTTGGACCATAAATTGTAGAAATACGGTCCAACCTACTAAACAATTTTCCTAAAATATATAGGAAGCGTGAGGAGGAAGGCAAATTTAATAATAATATTGATAAGACGACCCTATGATATGAGGCAAGTCTCTTTCTTCCCATAGAATATGGGCAAGTGTTATACACAATTAAATTAAGACACCTTTAAATTTTGATATAAATATAATTTAGATGTCAAAATTTTTTAAGATAGCTTAAAAATCTATTTTCAAATCTGGTTATAGAAGTTTGAACCCTAAAAATAGTTCAAATGACCTATAAATACATGTAAATATTAAAAATGCACAATCCAGATAACGTTGTGCAAGATACGTTATTTTTCGAATTCGAAATCTTTTTCTCTTTTCATATTCATATATCCTCGATGTTGAGATGATCAATTAAAGGGTTTTCCAATATCAAAACAATCTTTTATGATGGATTTTTTAGATGCACCTTAATTCTATATTTTAAAATTGTAACCTTATAAAAACTTTTTCCAACAATAGTACATGTTCACTTGCATTTAGCAATTATTTTTTGGTGCGATTTCTATAAGGCTGGGACCCTAAACTATCAAAGTACAGCACGTCTTTAAATAGAGCCAATATATGTTATTTTAGTATCAAAAATCTTTATATGGCCTAAAAATTCATTTTCATCTCTAATTATAAAATTAAAATATTAAAAAATAGTGTAGATCAAACAAATCTACAAACACTTTAAAATATTGAAAATTGACGGTTTAAATAATACATTATAGTATACACTATTTCCAATATTTAAAAATCTATTTTTTTATCATGTCCATACATCTTGAGTTGGAAATGATCCAAGATTTTTTAACATCAAAACAGCGAACTTTCCAATATTTAAAAATCTATTTTTTTATCATGTCCATACATCTTGAGTTGGAAATGATCGAAGATTTTTTAACATCAAAACAGTGAACTTTTGAAGTGCAAGTGCGCCTTTGATTGTTTTTTGGCCTCACCCTTATATAAACCTTTTCCTTTTCCACGTCTAGTGACTCCACAATAATGTCATGTCCTACAACAATATTACTTATTAAATTTATATTACTTAGTAAATTTACTAGACATGCGACACATCGTACAAATTTTCTTTGTTATTCTAAAATTCTAATAATACAACAACAGAGGGAACTTACCCCAGTGCCCCTTACAACTAGTAAAATCATCTTACAGTACCAATAAATGTTAATTTTTGTGACATTTAATATTTTAACATTATGCTAATTGCTTTTAAAATGGAGTTTGGTTCTGTAAGCTGTGCCCCAAAACACCAACGGTAATACCGCTGCGATCCTGCAAACTTTTGCGATACCTTGCAAACTTCTTTGTCCCCAACCATGGAATTCAAAGCTAAAAAACTGGTTCAGATCTCGCGATTTTTTAAACGCTTTATACGCACAATCCGAAAATGTATTGCAAGACGCATCATGAACTGTGATTGTCGAGGCTAATCGAGATCATCAATAGAAGTACTTTTTTTTTATAACATCAATTGCTGAGATCAAGATAAGATGATCAATTTGCATGACAATCGACAAGCAAGTCTCCTGATGCTAGAACAAAAATGCAGTGGCATTTGAAGTGCAGCTTCATAAAGTTCTGGCCCTACAAAATACTTCTACAAAGCCTTCCCCATTCAGGGGATAAAAAATGATTACTTTGCATGGAGGGATCTAAATTTTATCATAAACTCACATTAAGTATATCACCTGCTATGTATAACTTCCGACCATCCACTCCGCATACGCGTAATAATGGAAAATTTAGAGCCCAAATCCAAAGTCCATATACCCAAGAAAGTGACCCTGGAAAATATGTAGTCGAGAGGGGGATGACACAATGTTCCCAAGCAGCCCTAGAAACTGAGAGTTAACACTTGAATACCACCCAAAAGCCAAAAGAGAGTAACAAAAATTCAGTCTATGCTGTTATTTCACGGTCGGTATCCCTTTACCAAACGATTCCGCTCTCTATAATTATGCATAGAGATTGCGATTATTTTCCATCAGGGGAAAAGGGATATTATGCAAAACCACACCTCAACAAAAGAATACCAATACCCTAGCAATATTGGAAAAAAAAGGACCCATCTCTTCCCAGCAAGCGACTCAAAAGGAAAAAAAAGGGGGGACTAACTTGAAAGCGAAAATTAAATAGAAACTACAGTTTGCTCTCATTATGGGGACTGTAACTCATCGTTGTGGAGGGTCCACAGTCCGAACATTTGCACCCCCCATTGCTTCAAGACGATCCTTCGTGACCTCAACAAAATGGGAAACCATCTCATGAAACGGTTTCAACCCAGACAAGGGAAGGATGATCGAAGAACGATCTGCTCCAGCCACCTGAGATAAATCACGAGTTAGACAATGACTGCTATTTTTACTAATTAAAAGTCAGCACAAATTTGATGAATGTTGCATCACGATTATGAAAATTAGCCAAAGAAATGGAACTGAATTTCAGGGTAAGATCGTCGTCACATTTACTTCTATCATTTGTGTCAAATATTATGTAGAGAGATTCATAGCGATGCAGTTAGAACCCAGAAGAGAGAGACGTCTTCACCTAATCCAGATTCACAAGAAAAAAAACTCGTTCATGCATGGACGCATGTGCACATACAAGCCATTTTTCAAGCATAAAAGCCGAAAAGGGAAAAGGTAAAGGGAGAACCAATGCAAGAGTTCAAGAGAAAAAAGAAAGGAAACCTAATGAAAAAAAAAAAGTAATCCAGAAGACAATGTGAGCTAGAATTTCAATAGAAAACTAAGCCTCCCGTCCCATCTTCCTGACTCCACCCAACCCCACCACTAACACAAACACGCGACCAGACATTTTCTATATTTATTCAATTGTAACAAAAAGTCCCAAAAAACTGGTTATGTTCAGGCAGAAAAGCTCTCAGAAATACAATTTGGGGGGACAGGAGAGAGAGAAAGGGGGGGCAGGGGGAAGGGAGGGAGGGAGGGATGGGCAGCAGGGGGGGGGGAAGATGGGCATTTCTAGCAAATGTTAGGACTTGCCTTCAGACGTTGCGGTAGGCCAATATGTACATACCTCTGAGATCCTTAGGAAATGCCCCCGGTTGTTGCTCCCAAGGTCAAAGAAAAACCTCTTCTGGTCAACTCTTATAACTTTGGAAATCCCCATGTTCCCCATCTCTTCCGATTGAGGCAGTTCAACTGACCTCTCAACATTCAACTCAGTTGCCGCTACAGGCTCCGCACTGTGACCTGATATGAAACCAGCACCAACATCATCTGAAAGTCCCGCAAGTCGTTCCGATGGTTCAGAAGATTGCTGCCTCAAAATAAAATATGGGTTTGTTAGAACAAGCCAATGTACAACACAGACATAAACGAGAGAGAAGAAAAAGCAACTGGGAAATCTTAGCAGTATCAAAAACCTCATTAACACAGTCAACAAAAAATAAAATAAAAATAAAAAATAAAAACCTGATTGGGCAGAATGTATAAACGGGCAGCTTCATTGATCTCTCCAAGAATATTCCTAAATGCTGCCCATCCCTCATCGTTTGCAGGCCCTGCAGGTACTATTATCGTGCTGCGGTTTCTGTTACCAGATGCCTCAGAAACCTGTCAGATCTTAAACTTTGAATCAGACACACATTTTCTAGGAAAATCCACATCTGGGTGTGTAAATATTGCACAATAGCATAAATATGTTAATATCTTAAAAAAGCTCCCTAATAATCAAGAAATAAAAGTAAAAAAAAAAAGAAGGAAGAAAAGGAACAATTTCGCACAAAAACAGAAGACTCAAACATATTTTAGTAAAAACGAGAAAGATTTATCACTTTTTATTTATTAATTATAAATCACTAATAAAAAAATGATTCAATCAAAACTAACGTCATGGATGTTCACAGTAAGAAGCCAGACTTTGATTTCGGTAAGTTTAAAGTGTTCATGGTTCTAACATTTCTAGATCATTGTCTCTCCCTACATTGAGACAATGGACGCTGCCTAGGCAGGGGTCATTTAACTAATTTGATCGTTGTTTGCTTGGGAGCCATGAGTCAGTGCGGATTGGTGCTATTAGAAACAAATTTGGTCAAATGCTGCTGTCTTGTTTAGGCCTGATCAGCTCCACAAACTCTACGGTCGCTACGTCAATTGCCCTACTCGAAGGTGTCAGATGTTTAGACTCCAGTAGGGGGAACACACTACCAGTCGAAGGGGACTCAAAAATGTTATTTTGTGAGCTCCCGACCAGATAGGGTCCAAGCCAGACCTGAATTGCTGGGTCCAACACCTGGACCCAGAACCGGTGGGTGGACCCAACCTCATTGCCACCCCTAAAGCCTATGTTGGCCATTGCAAGTGTCTTTCAAGCATATTTGGTTAGAGGCAATGTTTTGCAAGTCAATGTTTTGCAATACCTTAGCTGAGACCTTTGAGATTTTGGCTCTTTGTAAAAATTGTATCGGCCTTGTGGGATGCAAGTGAAGCCAACTAGACTATATATTTCCATATTTATACAAAAAGTCAATTTCTTAAAAATAATTTCTCACGAGTATCCTATGAGGATTTTTCTTCTTACCCCCCGCCCCCCACTGATGATGGAACTTTACTGAGGCAGAGAGCATGGCTGTTGGACAATATACAATTCGAACTTTGAAGTAGTCCCTAGAGCACAGCTTTATAACTTTAAGTTGGCCTCTGACATGCATCAAAAGAAGTGATTGCTAGTTAATAACAACTTCTTATTTTCAGGAGGATTCTTACACTACATCCTTGTATTATACAATGATGTCATTGTATACGTAAACGATGAGCTAAACTCTATAACACAATTAAAGAGGCACTTGAAGAAGGTTTGCTATAAAGAATCCGAGAGTGCTGCATTGTTCACTATGCACAAATGTAGCCAGGTCCAATAAGGGTATATTCATCTTGCCGAGGAACTTTGGAACTTCTAAAGGAAGATGGGAAAATGACACCAAACCCTTTGGTTCACCCATTATAGTTAATTCCAGTTTAACATACGATAAGCTATCAAGTATTTAGGATGTTTAGTGCATTGACCTTAGACAAACAGGTATCACATACACAATTCTTATGGTAAATCCATTTATGCATGTCTCAGGCACATTCACAAGGAATCAAATTGAGGCACTCAAAGAATTCACCCAGGAAAGGAATTCTAAAATGAAGAGATAATTGCCCGAAACTCCTAACCTTTTTTTTTGAATCTGGTTGACTAACTCCCAACTTATCTAGTGCTAATTGAAATTGCCCAAGAGGATAGCAGATCTATAGCAGACTTTGTACCCTTAATAGAAATTCTGTGACTTGGCAGAGCAAGAAATTTTTTGTAGTTGGATGGTCCAGTACTGATGAGTATAGGATGATGGCATCCACAACCTGTGAATTGGTATGCCCAGTATGACATTGACATCAATGTTGAGTATCCTATAAGCACGCATTATCATAATAAGGTAGCTACATAGTATCTTCAATGGAAGGACCAAACACAGAGAGAATAACTATCACTTTGCCCAAGAGAAAGTAACCTACAAATTCATTTTGAGTTCTCATGTGATAGAGAGACCAGTCGATGGATATGTTTTTCTTTTTTTTTTATAGGTAACTGAGTTTCATTATCACAAACTCAATATAGGGAATGTGTAGAATAGGACTATTTATTTTTGGAATAAGGAGGTCATAACCATTATTGACCATTAGATGTGAAATCGGGTGGTCCGGCATGTGTCATTTTGCTTTTGGGTATATGTTAATTTTTATTGAGAGAAGAGGATACACTGGTCTAGGCCACCCACAAGTTGGGACCCTATACAAAAACCCTGAAGAGCGGAAAAATAGTGGCTCATTCGGCCCAAAAAATGCAATACAATCAGGAAGTGCATATACAAATGGAACAAGAGAATGGACAGTAAGCTTTCAAAAAATCTGCTGTGATACTGTGGTAGGGGCAGTTGCTTGGATGGCTCCCTGTCTAGGAGTGTGTTGGCTGCAGCGTTTGCTTCCCTCCAAGTATGCCTCCATCAGACGAGTATATCCCTGCAGAGGTAGTAAATCTCGTAAAAAATGTGGTCAAACTTCCATGGACGAGGTGATGATCTACAGGCCCAGGCAAAGACATTTTTGGAGGCTCCCTCAATGAGTAAGGTAGAGCCCGAGATAATATTGATATTTCTGAGGCCTTCGACAAGGGCTACGGCCTCAGCCATGTTGGAATCAGTATGATCTAATGAACGGGAGAAAGAGACGAGTGTGGGGCCGTTGTGGTGTCTGAAGATGTCCCAAATAGTTACTGGTCTGGGTTGCCCAGCAGCCATTGAAATTGAGTTTTATTTGACCAAGTTCAGGTGGTCTCCAAAGGGAGGCTCAGACAATCCTAGCAGGCCTAAGGTGAAGGAGGGCCTGCCAATCCTGATGGAAGTCCGCCATGGAAAAGTTCTTAAAGGGTTTCTGTACTTGGCCCAAAAGATGGCTAAGGCATTGATCTTGTCTATTAAGGCTTGGGCCAACTCCCTCTCGCCTCGGAAGATCCCTTTGTTTCTCTCAGTCCAGATGACCCAGAGTAAGGCAGCAATGGAGGCCAGCCAAAGGAGGATTCCAGATCTATGCTAGGGTGGGAGAGAATGAAGCAGAAGAGGTAAGGGATGGCTTGAGAGTCACCCAAGACCAGCCAAACAATTATAAAAGCAAGCCCCACAGGGCTAAGGTGAGATTGCAATGAATGAAGAGATGAGCGTTTGTTTCTTCGTCCTCGAGGCACATGCTGCATCTATCTGGGATTCGTAGGCCCCTGCACTGAATACGGTCCATAGTAAGTGCTCTCTGAATGTGTAATCCAAGTGAGGACCTGCACTTTGGGAGGAACAAGACGGAACCGGGCATTGGCCCCTATGGCCGGTGGTGAATGGGTGGGATTAGAGGTTGAGATGAGAGAGATAGGTAGAAAGGGGTAATAGTGAAGACCCCAGAGGGCAATAGTGTCTAGATGATTTAGTCCATCCCATGAGCAGGGAGGAAGACAGACTGTTACAGGGCCGAGAAGTTGAGGAAATCGTTGACCTCATGGTCCGCCAGAGGCCTTCCAAGGTTAGGGTTCCATATTGCATGTGTCATTGACCGGGCACAAAGTCCAAAATAAAATTTTTCAAATGTTGGAATACAATACAAACTATCGGATTTTACATCCAATGGCTCAAAGTGATTATGCCCTCTTGTACCAAAAGTTAATGGTCTTATAGTTTACAATCTCATTAATATATAACTGTGTATCCTTTTCTTTACAAAAGTGAGTCTAGGTACACTACTCATAAGACTCTTGACACTAAAGAAATCAGCTAGGACGACCTCAGAATTGGAAACCCGTTAAATGTATCCACTTCCACAATGGATTCTCTCCATATATGGCTAAAATATATATGTATCCTACTGTGAAAACCTCAATTTCATCAAACACATTGTGAGGATGCCAAGGACGTTTTTCCTTATTATTGCACCAGCATATTACATTACTACTACTCGAACCCCCCTCAATAAAAAACTTTTGTCCATTTTTTTATGTATGCTCCATAATCCATAGAGGAGAGACCATGCCTCTGCCCAATATTGGTGAGGGTACTGTTCCGGTCCAAATCAGCCAAACCAGCGGGTTCACCAATCGGACAGGTCTGGAAAATATAAAAAAATGTTGATCTATTCCAAGGAATAGCCAGGGGCCTGCATGTCTGGACATTCCCGATCAAGGAGCCTGGTGGCTCTGTAAAACCAACATCCAGTCAACAGTAGAAGGGTGGATGTTATGTCCCTAATGACTAGACTAGGCTAGGGAAAGGACAAATGGTCCTCATGTCTTTGAACATGGAAGGAAATCACCTATAGCAAAGGGGAGAATAGTCTTTAATCCTAACTATTAGGTGCAGCCTGACAGACATTATGTGATATAAAAGTATTGGACGACTTACAAGTGAAAACAGATTTGACCAAGTCATTATGCGACATAAAAGTGTGGACTATGTGGACTCTCTCACTGAGTAGAAGTAGAATGTCGTGATAAAAATGGCCCTTGGCAATTTCTTTAGCGAGTCATTCACCAAGCACTTCATTCATGAATTTATTATGCCTCGTTTGGATCCTAGGGTATGCCAGCTCACTTATCAAAATACGTGGTTCAGATATACTTGTGATTTTCCACTTGAGGAATATCACTATTTCAAGGAGACCCTAAAAACCACACCATATCTGCCATCAAATATGAACTGGGGAGAGTTGCGTGTGTGTCATTCTCAAAATGAACACCAAATGATACCCCAATTTGAAGGACTTTTATAATAGAAGTCAACAAGTGCCAAATGATACCCCAATTTGAAGGACTTCTATAATAGGAGTCAACAAGTGGTGATGGGTTTCTTCGACACACATTATGTGCCCTAAATGAATGCTTTCATTAATTTTCAAGTGATTGTGGTATGATCGGTTTAATGAATGGTAAAATAGGTTTTAGACATTGACAATAGAAATGGTGGTATGATCAGTTTAATCTCAGTTACTATTTATATATTATTTATTTCTTAACATTGGGGATTCTAATTTCTTTGTAATCCATGGGTTGGACACGAAATTTACCTATCTAAAAAATAATGAAAGTGCATAATGCAATATTCACGTACTAGGTTGCATAGTTTCAAAAAGTGCTAGACGGCCCCTAGGCGGCCATGGGGGTCCAGGCCGCCCAACGCCTAAGCGGGCACCCAGAACTTGGGCGGCCTAGTTGAAAAAAAAAAAAAAACTCTTGAGTGACTGATGACTGATAATGATTAATCCATCCATAAGACCACAATCCATAAGAATTTTGATAATCCATAAGACCATAATCCCAGTTAAAAAAAATATAGAAGTTGAGAAGAGAATTTTGATAATCCATAAGACCATAATCCATATTTTCATACAATGCTAAAACAATAAAACCATACAAGCATACACTGATAGTCTGAAACACTGTAGACTGTACACACAAAACTTAGAGAGTAGAACTAGAAATTAGAAAGTAGAAACTAAAAATAAGAAAAATATAATATATAAAAATTCAGAAAATATACATTCCAGAATACAATAGTCAACACTTAACACAACAGTCAACACTCAACACCAAGAATCTTCAGTCATCATCATCATCAGCATCAGAAGGAATAGGGCCAACTTCATCATATGCATCAGAATCAAGGCCATCATCATCGGAGTCATCTCCCTCTTCAATATAACGTTCGTCGTCCTCTGTTTCTTCTGAATCTTGCCTCTTCCTCCTCTTCTTCTACCTCCCTCTTACTAGTATGTGCAGATGAGGCCCTAGGAGACTTGGCTGCTCTACCCTTTTCTATCTTTTTGTGCTTCCCTGAACTCAAATATTGTATAATTTCCTCCCTGGTAGCCTTAGGAACATTTTTGCACGGGGCAACATCCCCCTTAATACCGGCAAGGTGTTTTTCCAATCGGTAAATGTCCCCCATTAGTATCCTTTCCACAATAATTACATTTAATACGATTTTTGTCATTCGGATTCGGGTTATAACCATACTTCCAACCCGGATCCACTTCTAGAAGAACCTGGAGAAGATATTTCTGTAGAACAAGGCTCATTTTCATCATTTTCTAGTTCTTTTAAATTCAGAAGTTGTCTAATCTCATCCCGACTAGCTTCAAGAACCTTTTTACAAGAAGCAACATTCCTTTTAATACCAGCAAGGTGTTTCTTGAATCAGTTAATACCCTCATTGGTATCTTTTCACAAAAATTACACCTTATACAAATTTTATCGTTTGGTTTTGGGCTATAACCATACTTCCAACCCGGATCATTTCTTCTAGAAGTAGCAAAAAATAGATTTCTTCTACTGACAAGCATTTTGTTCCTGTTTTTGTTTTACAAAACTCATCTATTGCTTAATCTCCTCTATTATAGCTTCAGGATCATTTTTACAAGGGGCAACATCCCCCTTAATACTGGCAAGATGCTTCTTAAACCAGTTTATTTTCCCTTTCGTAACTTTTTCAAAAAAATTGCATCTAATGCAATTTTTGTCATTTGGATTCGGGTTATATCCATATTTCCAACCCGGATCTCCACTTTGACTAGATCCTGAAAAAGATATATCAATATAAAACAAGCAATCTAAAATTTTTTTTTTTGCAAATACTTTGATTGCTCGAACTCCAAACTCCCACCTCTGAGATGTTTTCTAGAGCTAAAATAATTAAAAACAACCTCTAATAGGATTATAAAACTCCAAAATCTAATCAAATCTACCTAGGTGATGTTTAGATCCGTTTTCCATAACTTTGAGAAGCACTTCGATCCAATGAAAGTCACAAAATTTCGTTTTCTTGAGGTTTCTTTCTCTCTAAAATGGGTTCTTGTAGGTTTAGATTTGAAATGAACCTAAAGCCCCTCCTTCAAACCCTTTATATTTCAAAAAAAATCAATACAACTATAAAAAAAAAAAAAAATTTCCGCCCTTAGGAGGGGCGCAGGCCCTGGGCAGCCACCCAGGGCTGGGCTCTGGGCGCCCACCTAGGCGGGTTCCGTACCGCCTATGCGGCCGCCCAAGGACTACCGCCCAGTTTGGCCGCCTAGGCCTGAGAGATCCGCCCAGGCCTTCTGGACCGCTTAGGCACTGGGCGGTCCTCTTTTATGAACATTGCTAGGATGTATTTCAATTGTTGTATGCTCCCTTTCGGACTATGTATTTATATCCATGATCATAAGTCTTTTATATATATATATATGGACAAAAAAACATCGCACCAATTCTATGATCCAAGACGTCGATCCACCAATCCAACTAGATTTTGGCTTGGTCACCGTTCCATTTTTTAAACACTGATGTGCTCAATTTTACCCCAACAAATTTCAATTTTCCAACTCGTGATTATACCCCTGAAAATTTGACTTCTATTGTGGATATCATGTGCTCGATTTTCCAACTCATGGATCATCATCATCATCATTTTAGCTTTTTCCCAATTAATTGGGATCGACTATATGAATCCTGGTTGTCCATTCTACTCTATTAAAGGTCATATCCTCAGTGAGGCCATAAGTCTCCCTTTCTTTTCAGACTACTTCCAACCACATCCTTTTGGGCCTACCCCTTGCCCTTTTCAATCCTTCCACTTGAATTAACTCACACCTCCTAACAGGTGATGATGTACTTGATCGGCGCCACACATGGCCATCCTACCTAAGTCTACTCTCTCTCATTTTATCGCCTATTGGTGCCACGCCTAAATTCTCTCGAATATATTCATTTCGAATTCTTTCCCTTCTTATGTTGCCACTCATCCATCTTAATATCCTCATCTCCGCTCATGGATATACCCTTGAAAATCAATGAAAGTACTAATTTAGGGCACATAAGGTGTATCAAAAAAAACCATCCCCACTTGTTGACTCCTATTATAAGTCCTTCAAATTAGGGTATCATTTGGTGTTCGTTTTGATAATGACACACACACAACTCTCCCCAGTTCAAATTGATGGAAGATATGATGTGGTTTTTAGGGTCTTCTTAAAATAGTGATATTCCTCAAATGGAAAATCACTACTATATTTGAACCATGTATTTTGATAAGTGAGTTGGCATACCGTAGGATCCAAACGAGGCATAATGAATTCGTGAATGAGGTGCTTGGTGAGTGACTCGCTAAAGAAATTGCAAAGGGTCATTTCTATCATGACATTCTACTTCCACCCAATGAGAGGGTCCACGTTGTCCATACTTTTATGTCACATAATGACTCAGTCAATCTGTTTTCACTTGCAAGTTGGCCAATCTGCTTTCCTAACAACAATATGCTTTTAGGAAGACTCTTAGGCGCAGCCTAACGCCATGTTCTCCTTTTTTATTCTCTTTGGATTCTCAGTTTTTGTGCATACTTTTAAGGGCATCTAGAAATTTGCATTTTGTGTTTTGTAAAAGCCCATAAAAATTGATATTAAAAACTTAAAATACAAAAAAAAATAAACACTTTTATTTTTGCATTTTCTATGTTTATTTTTCAAAAGGGATTTTTTAGAAAATTGGAATTTATAATAGTCCTTATTTTAAACATTGAAAATGCACAAAAAGAAAGAAAAAACATTTCAGTTTCTCCCCCTTGCATTTTCGATTATGGCTTTTCTCAGGCTTTTACAAATTGTAAATGCCCTTCAAAAGACCGATTTTCTTCTTTCTTTCTTTTTTTTTCCTGAAATGCTCACGATAAAATTGTATTATTATGGACCAAAAAATTACAATGCGTCATGTAGGTCCATTAACTGGGCACACTTTAGAGATCACATACAAAAAATGGTGCCCAAGAAGGCAAGTCATACAGTAAAGAACTCAAAATGAAACCAAAAAACAAAAATGGTGGAACAGAGCTTCAGAAGATGTTGTTAGGTTCCACTAGTGACCCTTGCAACCACACCCTCCTCTGCGGGTAGGTCCGCTCCCGAGTTTGCCTCCTACTAGGTATGTCGAAAGGAGATGCGAATATGCCTGTAGAGAAAGGAAAGATGCTAAAAAGTATACTCAAGGCACCACAGGCTGGTGGAGGCACCTGAGGTGCATGCTATAAAGTTTTTCGAATCTCCTTCTATGAGCAATTAATCCCCTCGTCCCAGTTCTATCTCATGATACCCTCTAGGAGCACTACTGCTTCCCCAGTAGTCAGGTCGGCATGACCGAGATGACCAAAATACACAAAGATTGGTATTGCCGATATGTTCTCTGAATGAACCCCAAAGCCTTTTAGCCAAGGTTCCCAAGAGAGCAGTTGTCAAAATTAAGCTTTATCTGGTGTGCCTCCAAGAATCTCCAGAGGGAAAAGACCGAGAGCCTAGCAGGTCTGAATGCCAAAATAATATGCCAACTGTTGAGGAAGTTGGAGGTGGCAAGGCCTCTTAGGCATTAATGGTTACGGGCCCAGAGGATTACCAATGTCTTGATGCAGACTAATAGGGCATTTGGATTGGATTCCCTTCCTTTGAAGATTCTGACCTTCCTCTCTATCCGAATAGTCCATACAGTTGCGTCCACTACCACTCGCCACAAAAAAAGAGGCCAGCAGAAGGGCAAGGAGGTGAGGAGAATGCTTGGAAACGATGCGAGACTTGGTGGCACAAAAAGCAGATCTGACCAAATGGTTTCGGCCACCTCGCAGTGGAGGAGATGATCATTGGTTTCTCCTGCTGCACTCTGCACATGGCACAACCGTTGGGTATAGGCAGCCCCCTGCACGGCAACTGGTCCACTATTAGGGCCTTCTTGAGAATAGCAATCTGGCAAAAGGTTAATCTCTCACGGGATTGTGTTAAGCCAAGCTCTTCTAGCCATTGAGTAGTGGGGAGGAAGAGGGGTGGAGAGGTTGTGGAGGGTACCATAGAATGAGGGGACCGATAATAACCGAGGGCTGGTGACCAAATCATACGATCCAATCCTTGCCGGGGAAGATAAGTATTTTGGAACAAGGCCAATAAAGAAGTAAAATAGAGGCCTTCTAAAAGTGGGGCTCCAGACTCAAATGCTCCTCAAAGTGTCAAAGGAGTGTCCCATGGTGCTTTCCGGGCATATTGCTAGGTGGAAGAGAGATAGGAAGCACTCCATTCCTACAAAATATTGGCAAAAGTTATTGCATCTCACTTGAAGGAGGAACTCAATTGGGTAATCTCTCTGAGCCAAGGGGCTTTCATCAAAAGATAGGCAGATTCTAGACAGAGCACCCATCATTCATGAGTGTATTCATTTCAGACGTATACGCAAAGTCCCATGGGTGGTGGTCAAGCTCGACTTTGAGAAGGCCTATGACCATGAGGACTGGGCAATTCAGGAAGATATTATGTCCAAAATGGGCTTTGGGGCCAAATGGAGGCAGTGGATCAATGGTTGCATATCAAGGCCCTATTCAGCATCAATCAATGAAGCCCCTAAGGCTCCTTCCCATCATCTAGGGGTCTTTGACAAGGAGATCCCCCTTCGCTTTTGCACTTGCAGCTGAGGTCTTTAGCAGATCAATAAAGAGGCTTCACCAAAATGGCTTTTTGGAGGGCTTCAAAGTATAGAGTCAGTGGCATCAGATATCGCACCTACAGTATGCCAACGCCAAAATGGCTTTTTGGAGGGCTTCAAAGTATGGAGTCAATGGCATCAGATATCGCACCTACAGTATGCCAACGACAACCTTATCTTCTGTGGTGCCTGTGCACAGCAGATGGATACCCTGTGGGTCTACCTCAAATGCCTTGAACTCACCACTCGATTCAAAGTTAACTTAGCAAAGTCTAAATTAATGGGGGTCGTTTTGGACCACCAAATGATCTTGGCCCTTAGCAGCCAGATTAGGGTGTGGCATCAAAACCCTCCCCTCTAGATGCCTCGGCCAACCTTTGTGCATTGGTAAGCCCAATAAGCAATTGTGGGCCCCCATTGTAAAAAGGTAGACTATAAACTAGCAGCATGTAAGGGTAGATTCCCATTCCAAGCAGTTTGTGTCATCCTCATCAAGAACACCCTATCCAACCCCCAGGACACATACTGTCTCTATTCAGCCCCCCTGCCCATGTAACCCATCACCTAAAGGAACTTATGCGGACTCAGATGATCGTTGTCATATTCACCTAGTGGCCTGGAACGTGATCACTCTTCCCAAGCATAAAAGGGTGCCTCGGCATTCGGAGCCTCAAACATTGCAACTTGCTCTTCTGGGGAAGTGGTTGTGGCGTTTATCCACTCAACCGAAAAGCAATCAGTCATCAGTCAAAAAATAACCAAAATCAAGAACCAATAATGGGAAAAAAATGCAAAAAGAAACTAAATAAAAAAAATCAAAAAGCCCTTAATTTTTATTTTTGCATTTTTCAAAATTCAAAATAGTAATCCTTGAGGTTGAGTCGGTTGCCTTTTGGCCAGAGTTTGATCGGAAAAATGGCCGCAAATCTCGAAGTTTGACTTGAAATCTAGCTGGAGTTTCGGTGCTGTGACGAAGTTCTAAGCATGTCAATTTCCCTAAAGTGCCCGTTTAAGATCTCTAAGTGAAGTGTTTACTACGTTTCAGGTTGTGAAACTTACAGATACCTCTAAACTAGCTAGTATCTTTTATAAACCTAAGATTTGTTTTAATAAATATTCTAAAAACACAGTTTAGGTTGTGAAGTATAAGAAAGGGATTCATAATGTGTTTTGAAAACATTTAGTTTGAGAGTAGTTTCATTATGTTATAGAGATATAGGAAAATTTCTAAATCTTATAGATTAGGTGTTACACAGTTCAACATCTTTTTGTTCTGATAGCATTCTATTCCTGCTAGAACATTTATCCACCTTAAGTCACACGCCAATAGCACCTGCAGCCAAGTCAAGTTCAGTGGAAGAAAGCTTGAGGCAGTGGAAGTGGTGCAGAATATGAGAGGAAAGATCCAAAAACAGAGAAAGATTCAAAATCCAGAGGTAAAAGAAGGAGCACTTGTTCATCCATTATGCCTGAGTACATAACATGATCATCCATTATGCCCGAGTACATCCTTATATAAGAAAACCCTAAACAAGACTTAATCCAGTCTCATCCATCTAATCTAATCATGGCACGTTACTAAAAAAGACTTTAAGTGAATAAAAAGGCATAAAAGACTCTAGAAATACTATTTATGCCCCTAAGTGAATAAAACAACTCAAGAAATAAATAAAAGACATAAAAGGATAGTCTCAATAATTAATTTGCCCTTTCGTGGTTCCTCTTGTAAACTTTAAGTTTCTCTCTCTTGTCTAGATACTCGAGAGCAGTACTCTAGGCTACATCAATCCCCCCTTCCTTCAAAGAATTTTCCCTCGAATTCGGTGGCTTATCATCCGAGGTATCACCACGATATGGAATGATATACTTGACATTAATAACATCGGAAGTGCAAATTTGGGTGGGAAGCTTAAACTAATAGGCATTGTCATTGATCTTCTTCAAAGTTTTGAATGGTTCTACCTTGACGAGAATTGAGATCAAAGCATGCCATTTTACCGCATTCCCCATAAACATTAGATTAATCACGTTTTGGGCCCATTGAGAAATGACATACTTGTAGTCATAAGCACAACACACTTGGTCCTGAACACATCAAAGAATATTCCACCATGAATTTTGAAGCGGCTCAAGATTAATCATGCATTAGCCCTGTGATTTCCTTCAATTCACAGATAATGTTTAGATATCGAGGTTGTCCACTCAAAATAAAATAATGGTTGAAGCTGAACTCCAATATTAGGAATCATATAAGCAACCATTCGAAGGCCACCTTCTAAATTGAACTCACTAGCAAAAATTTCATACGAAAATATCATCAAACCCTTGGGGTGCACCTCACACGATATTCAGGTAGGACATCAAGAAAACAACATCCGTACTGCCACCATCATCTCCTTGATCCCCCTTTTCTTCGCCTTGTTGTTCCCCATAGGGATTTTTACCCATCAAATCATCATCAAAGATGGGATCACTATCAAAGACATGATCACTATCTCCATCAAAACGTTCCTTGCTAAAGATTGGATCACCATTAAAGCTATGATCACCAACTTGTTCTCAACACCCAAATCTTCATCCAGATACTTGTCAAAGACTGGCAGTAAGTCCCAGTCCATAACACGCTGATCTTGAGAACCATTTGATTAGAACAAAGTTTCTCCATGGTTTTCCTCAGATAGACTTCCATAAAACTCTAGGATCTCAACCTCGAGACTGGTTTCCCACCTCTTACTATCTCTATCTGTCTGATCCACTACCTATCTCCTTGAAGCATGATCGTGGAAGAGATTTATGGACACCTCATCTGCCTTGATCTCATACTCCTGAGATGGGACTTCCATCTGTGCCAAACACAGAGCTAGGGCGACTAATCTTCTCATATTTGCAATCCCTTCTTGCGAACAAGCATCAATTGCTTCGAAGGTTGTCGCTTTTCCTCCTTCTTAGGCATGGTTGTTGATCTAGGGAACAAAAATCGATGCTACAGTATTGTGCTACAGTACCATCCTTACTGATCGTCTGGCTCTTATACCAACCTAGCCCAGACCTAATAGCTTAGAGCTAGGGTTTAGCAAAGAAGAAGATAGGGACGATCCAAAAATGGAGAAAGATAAAGATCTAGAGGTAAAAGGAGGAGTACTTGCTGCGCTAGGGTTTTAAATAAAAGTCCATAACATGATCATCCATTGTGCTTGAGTACATCCTTTATATAAGAAAAGTCTAAACAAGACTTAATCCTAGCTATCCATCTAATCTATCATGGCCTTTATTAAAAAAGACTTCAAGTAGATAAAAAAACACAAAAGACTCTAAAAATTACTACTTATGCCCCTAAGTTAATAAAAAGGCTCAAGAAATAAATCATCATCATCATCATCATCATCATCATAGCCTTTAACCAATTAATTGGGGTCGGCTAAGACTCGAGAAATAAATAAAAGACAAAAAATGATAGACTCAATGACTAATTTGCCCTTATGTCGTTCCTCTTGTAAACTTTAAGTCTCTCTCTCTTGTCTAGATACTCGAGGGCAGCATTCTGGGCTGCATTAGGAAGGCAACTTTGGAAATTTCCATGAAAAACTACCTCAATGGTCCATATTGGTGTGAAAAATGCCCAACATATGGAAGGCTAAAGGCTACTTCGATACCATATCTAAGGCTGGCAAGTACGCTCACTTCCCCTTTGATCTTTATGAAGATCTACAAACAGCTATAAGTGGAGGTCCATGGATCATTAGAGGGTGATATTTGATACTGAGAGAATAAAACCCTCATATTGAGTTACCTAAATCCAAGATCAGGTCTACACACATTTTGGGCCAAGCTACTTGATTTTACGCATTATCTATTGATCAACATTTATTAGGCAGCATTGCAATGTCTCTATGGACCCCCAATTTCCATGAACAACGCCTCGAGAGACGAGAAACAGGTGGAGTGCAGCTGTATCTGTGTGGACATGATGCCTGATACCACCCAAACCACTAATATCTGGGAGAACATTAGAATGATTTATGCAATCATTGAACACATGAGATGCTAAAACTCTGCAGGAAGTGTAAGCAGTTGGGTCATAACTCAACACAATGCCCCTCAAGAGAATCCATACAAACAAGAGAAGAACCATCCGAAAAACCTCATAAAAAACAGAGGATAATGGACAAATAGGTAAAACCCAAGTGGAATCCAAACAGATTCATGAGTCACCGTCGACAACTTCATCTTCAATAACCATGGAAAATAACAAAAGCATCCAAACCAGCTGCCAAGGATCAATGCTTGGAGCCCTTGTCAGGGTCAAACACAAACCCATTGGAGAGGATAATGAGGAAACCTCCACCTTCAAACAAGGTCAGCAGATCAATCATACTGAAGCAAACATACAACACCAGCAGTTTGGCTCCCATCCATACTTCTAAAGCTTCTCAAAAGTAGCCAAAATCTGCTGAAATAGAAAAGCCTGTATTGCTGATGAAAAGATGCTCAATGCAGCAGGCCTTGACAGGTTTTGATGTAGAAGCCAGAAAAGCATCCAAATTTATAAATAAAGCTGGTAGTAGGGCTGAAAGTCACAGTCAATGTAGCATAACCGAAAAAGGGCTGAAAGTTGGCGAGGCCAGGCCAATAGGCCAAGTAGGTATGGCCTGTAATGGGCCAGGTTTGGGTCCCATGCAATGACCCATAAGGCCTGATGGAGCCTAATGTTATAAAATTGGACGGGCATGGGTCCAGGTTGTTCGGCCTAGGCCCGACCCAGCCTGAACCTTGGGCTTAGGCTGTATTATCCTCCTTATTTGTGTCCTTACTAATTCACCACATTCCCATCACGAACATATAATGAAAAGTATTGTATCTTATATACAAGTACCTACCATGTTGACACACAGGACCGTATTGATACATATTTTAGTCAAAGAGTTTAGTTTATATTATATACAAGTACCTATCATGTTGACACACAAGACCGTGTTGATACATCTTTTAGTCCAAGAAATTATCCGTCCTCATATTTTCCCTATTGTGGTAAGATCTCTCATGCTTTCTTTTTCCAATATAACACAGATGCAAACTTTCTCTCTACCATTTGATTTGTTGATGAAAATAGAAAGCCTTCCTTTATCAAATGAGATCTATGATGGACAAACATAGAATATTTACCGCATGGTTTTCACTTTCCCATAGATCTACCAGTTGAGACTGACTTCTAGTCTATAGCTTCACTCCTTGCAATTAAGCCCATGATGCCCCCAGGTCAGCCCTTGGGTTATTGATCAGGCTGGTTAGAACTCAAACCCTCACACTTGCAGTCCTAGCTAGTACTCCTCTTTGGACCTTTGAAGGCTTGAAGCCCCAAACACCAAGCCACTCATGCTTCAACTCAATGTCAACTTTTGACCACTGAGACCTAGTCTAATTGATAACCAACAGCCAGCAAGTCATGAGGGTTGCAAACAGAAACTATCCCTAACATTACCCAAAGTACACATAAAAGATCTAGGAAGGATCTACCTAACAAAGGGAAATGCAGCAGGCAAGCAAATTATGGTCCACCATTTCATCATCCTCACTACACTTGAAGCACATGCATGCAAACAAGAGGCTGTATATTGGAAGGTGATTTCCCATAAGAGTTTTGTTGCATGAGAACATCCAACTAAAAGCAAGCACACAGAGTGGGTCCAGGATCACCATGGTAAGCAATCTTCTTGTGTCCGAAAAGAGTTTACAACAAACTGTTGATATCCCTACCATAAAAAAATTCTATGGTGACCCCAAGGTGGCAAGGATAATCCAAGGGATGCTAGTTCCAAGGGGCTACTCAAGATAAAGGATGGTGGGGCTGTTCAATCTACTGGACATGGTCTACAGAATGGAATGCTACCTCCATTACTGGAGGCATTAAACAGCAGTAGACATATTGCATTCTGATCCATCATGGAAGTAGATCTTGGCATTCATATGATCATGTAGGGGCTATTTACAGTATATCACACACTGCATTTTTGCATTGAGAATGCCCAACAAGTCCAAGTAGATGAAGACATAAGATAGGTAATATAATCTAGGGGTGTTAGAATTGATCAAAATTGCCTTTTCCCCGCCAACTTTGAAGTTTCAACTATCACTTTACTTCTTTTGATCTTAATATGAATCAACCAAAATAAACTAATCATGAACAGAAAAACAAGGCTTTATCGAAAACAAAGGGCATATTTGTTTTGACAAGCCAAAATGAGTTTCGCCAAAGTCTGCACTCTGCAGTGAATGAAAGCAGCGTCATCTAAGCACCTACCAAGCTTTCACGAGTTACCCAAAATAGGTATACACTATGCACCTTGCAGTAAATACATGTTCTAAAAATAGAATAGAAAAGTCCACCCATTGTCTGTCTGTCCATCCAATGTTCATAGATTTTAAACACCTCAAGTCCTACATAAACAAGAACAACTGTTTTGGATTTATCCAATACAGACCAATAGTCATAAGACCTAAACTTGTACAATACTCAGATCTGTAAGTAGTAAAAGACACATGCAGTAAGTAGCTTTGCAGTGGACCTGCTCATAAGTCATAATTTGAAAATTGAACCCAAGAATAACAAGAACTAGAGGGGACAATCTCAGATTAGAATGTGACCCCAGCTTAAAATCTATAACATATTTTCAAATTGCAACAAATTTATCATTTAGAATGGATACTAGCTAAATTAAGTAGTCAGGAAACAAAGGGATCTGCACATGATAAAAGCATCAAAACAAGTCAAGCAATTTTTAGAAAGCAATATACCTAAGTAGAATATTAAAGGAGTGATCTCTGAGAAATTGAGCAGATATTCATGACATGGAAACAAAAGTAAATCGAAAATCGAGACAAATATGGGAAAAAGAATTCATAACGAAAGGAACATCCAGAAGATGGAGGCAATTTCAGTACACGATTGCTAAAAAAAAAAATTGAAGCACCAAATGAGCAGAGATTAATCAGAATTACCTTCAAGAATCTTCCTCGCTTGTTCTCTCCAATGTCAAAGTAAAATACCTGAAACAACATAGAAACAAAAAGCACCAAATTACAGATCCCCCTTAAAAAATCTCCAAATTCAAAGGCAATTCTTTCAAGAAAGAAAACCCAGAAATTGAGAAGCTCCAGAGAGAGAGAGAGAGAGAGAGCAAACCTTAGTCTTCAACTGCAACTCCTTACTGGAAGCATCGCGGTCATTGACATAGTAATTGAAGAGATCGAGAAACCATGGGACTCCATCGACTGGTATGATAATGGTTGACCTGGTAGCCGAAGTTTTCTCAGAAATCTTGAGGTAAGTTCCTCTAGGGTTTTCCTTAAGATCGAAATAGAAGAGCTTGTGCTCCACCTGTAGGGTCTTACACACCAGCTCCACATCGTTCCCCCCTGAACCTTCCATGGCCATTCTCCTCGCCCTTGCCCTGCTGCTACTAATTACTCACAAGCTCGATCGATCTCGCCCTAATTCTCTGAACATCATTGATTTGTTTTTAGAGAGAGAAAGCGAGAGAGGGTCGCTTGTTGGTCTCACTCTCTCTCTCTTCTAAGGGTTGTTGTTCGTTTTGTGCGGGTTGTAGCAAGGAGAGTTAAGCGTGGTGGCGTTTGACCACGCCTCCTCCTTCTTCATCACTCTCTCTCTCTCTCTATCTCTCTCTCTCTCACTCCTCCATTTCATCTCTCTCTCTCTCCTTTTTTTTTTTATTTTTTTAGGCTCCCATTTCTCCGCTTCTCTCTCCATCTTTGATTTTCCAAATATTTTAACGCTCACTGCTCCGCTCTTTAACTCGCTGCCTCCCATCTAAGGGTGGCAACCGGCTGGACCCCGGCCCAAACCCGAATAGTATTTGGGTTCAAATTTTGGATATGAATTCAGATCTAAATAGAATTTCAGTCTAAATTTTGGACCCGGATGCAATCTTTTAGGTTCAAAAGTTAGACCTATATCTGGATGTGTCCGGTCTTGAATCTATGTCATCAAGTCCAGTCGGGTCTATTGCCACCTTCACTATAAGTTTTTTTTTTTTTTTTTGAAACGCTCATATATTTATATTATTAGCAACAAGGTCAGTCGTTCAATTTCAAGCTATCTGATTTATGGTTTATTAACTAAAATTCACTACAACTTCTTATTATATATGATCCTTACTACACTTAAATGAATAAAGCTTGAAGTATTTTATTTCCATCGGTATACGAGTACGCGTCGGGTCCAATCGGACCTGAATAATGCTCAGGCTCAGATTTTGGATCTAAACCTAACCCGTCGGTTCCAAATATTAAACCTATACCCAAACCCCTATCTAATATACTTGACGAGTCTCGAGTTGGCACGAGCTCCATTGCCACCACTCTCTATTTAAACTCGCTTGCTGCCATATATCTCGCTCTTTAACTCGCCGGCTCCCATTTTCTCTCTCTCTCTCTCTCTCTCTAAATTTTAAAGCTCACTCGCTCTCACGTCCAGCTTCCATGTCAAAGGACTTTTTTCGTGGCATGTTTTGCTTTTGGTGAACATGAAATTAACATGGTCTAGCTGCCTCAAAATAATCAAGGCCCTATCAGATGAGGTTTGTATAAGGCCTAGGCTATATGAAAGCAAAATAAAGCCTCACATCAAATCCTAGTCTAAAAAATATTTTCAGCAACAGATGTCTCTATGATGGTTCTAAAATCAATTTTCAACACAAACAATGAAATTTGATATTAAAAAAATACTACAAATCTTGAAAATATATGAACACTTATTTTTAAGAGGAAATGGACGGTCTATATAATTTGTTATAATATACACTATTTTTAGAGCTTGAAATCCTTTTTTTTTTTTTACGACCATAATATTCAAGCCATGATAGTTTATTTAAAATATTTGTAATTCTTGAATTACAATTTTCGATGAGTTATGAGGTGAGACTTTACTTTTTTTAATAGAGCTGCAAAGCTATCAAACTATTTTATGTACTAATAAAATATTCCTAAATGCTATCACAGACATTTTTTTAATTGCTTAGAATATATTCGTTCATGGTTTGAAATTTGGAATAAATATAGTATTTTGGTAATTTGATCTATGATTAAATGGGGCCAAATTACTAAAATACCTCCAGGGGTTTTAGATTTCAAATTTTAAACAATTGATTTTAATGAAAACGCACATATTCTAGGACCCAGCATGGGTAGTTTTGTCATTTGCCTCAGCCCTCTTAGGTCAAGCCAATTAACATGAGTATTTTGCTTGTTGGGTTTGTAGGTTCAGGCCAAAACAACTAATTTTAATGACAAAATGTTTAGAAAAACCAATGGCATGTGTGCTATTAATGATCTTTCAAAGTAGTTTAACATTTCTATTGATATTTCCTAAGTATATTAACATAGTTTTCCTCAATATTTTTACCTTCTCCTTATATTTATGCAGGGTCATTTAACAAGAAAGAGCATTCACTTCATTCGTCATTTTGCAAATTTGATTGGCAATAATAGAAGCATTTAATTCAACCTAAAATCTTATATTTTTTTTAGATGATATATAGACGTGTCATGTCTAAAAAACTAATTTTGATATTAACATGTAAATTTATTTATATGTCATTAGGGCATATGTCAAACATTGAGCATTACTATTAATCCTCACCATCCATCATGGACAATGAATGGTGGATATCCATATTGTTGTACCTATGTAGCATAGTGAGCTAAGATATGTACCTTTTATGTTTGGTGTAGCGAGTAAACCAGTTAGTTTGGTTCTCTATTCTCTATTTACGGTTTTGGAGAAGGAAAAAAAAAAGAAAAAAATAGCAATATGATAAGGAAACTAGAAAAAGGAAAAGAAAAAAGTCACCCATTTATATCCCTTGCCAATATGGGTAAGGTATCTTGTCCTTGGTTAAGAGAGAGAATGAGAGGCGTTTTAGCATTTTTGGGGAAAGGGATTAAGAAATCTAATAAAAATAAGAATGATAAGAATCTTAAGAGATTAGTAGAAATTTTCTGAGGGTTCACGTCAAATCAAGTGAAATTGTTGGTCCAATATGTTAGACCAACTGGTCAAATATTGGTTTTGATCTTTTATCATCAGCATCAGAGTATTTCCCTAATTATTTAAGGTCCGGCTATACTAATCTTGATCCACCATTCTGCTCTATCAAGAGCCATACACTCAATGAGGCCGTAAGTCCTTATATTTTTCACTATTTTCAACCATATACTTTTGGGCCTATCCTTTGCATTTTTTGAGTTTTTCACTTGATCTAACTCCAACCTCCTAACAGGTGTTGTACTATGCATGTACTGTACATAGCCAGCCCACCGCTGTACATAGCCAGGCCACCTACTTTTACTTTCTCGCATATTATCACTTATTGGAGCCACATCCTAAGTTCTCCCAAATATATTAATTTCAAATTCTCTCCCATCCCCTCCTCGTTCGTCTTGGATTTCGTTTGTGAACCAAATTGTATAAGCCAGGTGTCCCATTCAATTTCCAAACGATCATGTCCTTGGTAAACCTGCATCTCAAAAAACTATCAGAATAAAATTAGATTGGTACCAAAAGAACTCTCTTATGGCCCACAATTCCATTTTCATCAATTACTGTAGAATTTGAAACTCCACCATTGGAGCTGATTAGGTGCATTTTTTAACAATAGAAATAGATGGTGTAAAAAAAAAGTGTTGCAAGATAACTTATTTTTAAGACTTTTTAAAATCTATGGTCCTTGAAATAGAGATGACCAACTTGCAAGTTTTTTTGACACAAAAACTATGTTATCAAACGAATTCTAAACTTCAATTTTGAAAAGCTATAGTTTTACAAAATATTTATCTTTTTTATAAAACCATCATACATTGTACAATAAGGGCATCTTCCATCCCTTATAAAGCTGGACATTGGTGATGAGTTGCAGTTCTACCTCTAAAAACAAAAGCTTATTATTTTCTCTAGGAAAATTGTTTCATGCGTGCTGGGCCGCATTTTTACATCTGCTGGCCATAGGTATAAAGCATTCATCTTACAGTTGGATGTAAACAGGTGGTCCATCTAAAAACAATTGAAACTAACGGTCCAAATGTTTTTTTTAATAGAATTATTTTTTATATTTTTCAAAATTATTTATTTTTTTTATATTCATGATCTTCATATTAGATATTACATGTCCTTAAAAATTAAGTAAAAAAATCCATCTCAAAAATAACTTTTTAAGAGATGCCTCATATCTACATGGACTCATAGAAACAGGGTCCTTTTCCCTATTAGGCATCTCTTTTTTCTTTTCTTTTTGTCAAGTTAGAAAATGGCTGGTTATGGAGCTTATAAGCAAGGATGAAATAGGAATACAAAATAACACTAGGTGTTTAAAGATAGGGATTGTCTATAAAAATATTATTTATCTTTTATACATAAAGGGCACAATCATTATTTATCCCTTAAATTTCAAAACGAGTAGTTGTAAGAGCGTCATTCAATAGACACAAAGTTTTTTTTTTTAAAAAATATCAGACCACATGACTCTCATCAAACTATCCAATTTGATATCTAATGAGTGTGAATGATCGTGACTTTTATGTACAAAAAAAAATCATTGGATTATATGACTCATTCCAAGCCATCCAATTTAACATCTAATGAGTGAAAATGATTGTGATTTCTACGTAAAAAAGATATATGGTCTCTTTATAGACAATCTCAAAATGAAAATAGAGACTCCAACAAGATGGGGATTTGAGGGCACCTAAACTTCTCAAAGCTCAAAGCACTAGCCCACTTCTTGAAGTAAGACATTTTTTCGAACTTTATAAAACATCCTAAGCTATCAGATTTTACATCCGATGATTGTAAATAATTGTGACCTCCTGTTCAAAAGGCAAGTGCTCTCATTGTATACAATCTAAGTGCTCTCATTGTATACAATCCCATGTAAAATTTCTAGAGAACCCACGTAGAATTACAATCCCATGTAAAATTTCTAGAGAGCCCACGTAGAAATTCTAGAGAGTTACTGTAAAATGTAGAGAGAGAGAGATCACGATTAAAGTTGCCATGCAGGTTCTCTATTTCTTTTGGGTAATTTGTGCAGCTTCTCTATCATGTCTAAGTTTTAGAACCACTCTCCAATGAATCAAGCGCCTCGAGTCGAGAGTAGCGGCGTTACGATGCAGTTTTCAAACCAGTCTTTTTCCGTTCTCTCTCTCTCTAGACGAACACCCAATGCTTCGACCTATATTCAGAGAAGCCCATTACTCGCCATACTTTCTCTCTTTACTACTGGACAAGTGCTCATGCATGACCCACTTGAACCAAGCACATGCATTCATGATCCCGAGGGGCCTGGATCATGACAACCTTTCTGTAAGTAAATTCATAAGCACCTGCTCTCTCTTGGGCTATCTCAATCATGGCTACACTCTTTTCTCTCTCAAGAAAGACCCCAATATCTATCTCTACAACACCATGATCAGGGCCTTCTCTCAATCCCACTCCGCCAAAGAATCGATCGTTTTGTTCGATCGAATTCGGCTCATGGGGTTCAGTCCAGACACCTATTCTTTCCCTTTCGTGCTCAAAGCTTGTGCCCACCTGTCTGCCATCAAAGAGGGGAGAGAGATTCATGCCCAAGTCATTCGAGTCGGGTTTGGATCAGATGTCCATGTCCAAACAGGTCTCATTCATATGTACTCAAATTGTAGTGTTCTGTTGGATGCTAGAAGATTGTTCGATGAAATGTCTCATAGAGATTTGATCTCATGGAATGCTATGATTGCTGGCTATGCAAAACTTGGAGATATCGATACGGCCCATGAGATTTTTGAACAGATGGATGAGAGGAATGTTATTTCATGGACTGCTGTGATTTCTGGGTATGCCCAGATGAACCGCTCTAACGAAGCGATCTCGCTCTTTAGGAGAATGCAACTGTCGAATGTGAAACCCGATGAGATCTCCATGCTCAGTGTTCTATCGGCTTGTGCCCAAATGGGGGCACTTGATCTCGGGCAATGGATTCATAACTACATAGACAAGCATAGATTATACAGAATTGTGCCTTTAATCAATGCGCTTATTGACATGTATGCGAAATCGGGCCATATTGATAAGGCATTGGAAGTCTTTGAAAAGATGCCTCAAAGGAGTGTGATAACATGGACTACCATGATTGCCGGCTTGGCTTTTCACGGGCTCGGTGAAGAAGCCCTCACAATGTTTTCTCAAATGGAGCAGGTGGGTCTGGTGCCGAGTGATGTTACCTTTATTGCGCTCCTATCTGCCTGTTGCCACATGGGAATGGTAGAGGCTGGATGGGGTTACTTTCATAAAATGATCTCAAAGTATGGCATTTCGCCTAAAATTGAGCACTACGGGTGTATGGTTGATCTTCTCGGGCGAGCCGGGAGGCTAAAAGAGGCACGAGAGCTCGTTAGAGAGATGCCATATGAAGCGAATGGGGCGATATGGGGGGCCTTACTATCAGCATCTAGAGTTCATAATGACGTTGAGCTTGGGCAGCTAGCACTTAAACATCTAATTGAGGTTGAGCCCCATAACAGTGGGAATTATATCCTTTTATCAAACATATATGCATCACTAGGGAGATGGGATGAAGTGGGCAAAGTCAGGAGGTTGATGAGAGATAGAGGGGTGAAGAAGATGCCCGGAGGCAGTTCGATCGAGGTGAATGGCATTGTCCATGAGTTTGTTGTGGGGGACGATTCACACCCTAACACTAAGGATTTATTCGAACTTCTAGCTGAAATCAATGGGCAGTTAAAGATGGCAGGATACATTCCTTAAGTATCCGACAGTTGGCGAGGGGTGAGGAGATAGTCACTACTCATCTCATGCTGGGTGGTCAGGCTCTCAGATTCGTCATTTAGTCCTTTGAGGTGATTCCTTGGGTTCGAGCATTCATGAGCCTAACTAGTTTTTATTTTTCTCTTCTCTATTCATGTAAGGGATAACTAGTTTATTGTGATTCCACTTGATGCAATCTGTCCTGACAAATTGTGCAATGTTCTTTCAAGTGAGGTGAAAGGCTTTGTATTGGATTTTGTAGAAAAGGTTTGTAGGGTTCAATCTCAAGTTCTGTATGTTGCCTTATGCCGGTGTAACCTCAAATTTTTTTCTCAATATTTAATGTAAATCTTTTAACCATATTCATATGACACTCTCCGATTCCAGTTGCATGTATGTATTTAATAATGGCCTAGGACAATATATATCATGGAAAATGTCCTCCCTTTGTGCATGTTATGGAGGTGTATTTGCATAGGATAAACAATGAAATTAGCATAAAAGTTTGTATTCATATTCTGAAGTAGAAGGTGATGACCTGATGGGTGTAATAGAATTTTTGTAATTGAGTTCTAAAATGTTGCGATTGACACAGACATCCATGTTGCCTTGATTTACACTGATTCCCTTTTATTTTTATGTTTCAAAAATAAAAAAATGATAAAAATTCACACAGGCACTCAACACATATAATGACGGGCTACTTACCCAAAAAAAAAAAATATATATATATATATAATGACGGGCTTCATGAGTTCATGAATCAATAGACAATATGACTCTTCTCCTTTATAGTTCACCTGCAATGCCTCTCATCCCTAATTCCAAAACAAGAACCAGAACAGGAACTAGCTATCAATATTAGTCCAGGCTAATGGAAACCATGCAGAGTAGTCCACAAAGTTCCAAAGGTGATTCTTCACATGAAATTTGATCTAAACCAAAACCAGTCCATTTGTACCATCTGCAGTAACTTGTTCTAAAAAGCAGTGACTGAGTGAAAATGTGTATACATTTCTGTTGTATTTCAGGCTTCATTAATTGTCATATTCTTTGTTTTTTTTTTGGGGGGTGGGGGAGTTCAGCAGGGAAGGGATCCCCTACCCGTGCTAAGATTGGAACTCAAGACGTCATGTTGTGGCACCCCACCACCCTGCCCTCCTAGCCTTGAGCCCATTCCTCATCTATTGGATCAGGAATCATCATTTTTTTTTTTTGACAAGGTTATAGAGGAATTAAACTTGAGATGTTGGGCTATGAAACCTAGCCTCTACCATCTTGACCCAAGCCCGTTTCCTATGGACCCGGAATCATTTCCTGCTCAAGTTCTGGGAAAGACTGTTAATTTAACACATCCATCAAAGTTTGTTTAGTCAAAAGTTAGAAAAAAATAATGTCAATTATCAAAAAATTGGTGTCTTTATCAACCCTTCACTTACCTAGATTTACAAACATAAATCACAGAGGTATAATATTTGTGAATTCACTTGGGGACAGGATCCAGTGGATTCTTCATAGAATGGCATTGTACCTGGCAAATTGTTGCATTAATTCAGGCCAGGCTTCATCAGAACTGGAGGCCATGGTAAAACTCATCTCCAAATCCCAGGCCTTGAATCCCCAGCCCAAGAAGGAGACTTCCCCAAAACCCACGAACTGTCTGACCAAAAACATAACAAAACCCTGAAAACAAAATGCAGAACATACTGTAAGATCAAAAAATTGATGTCTCATTCCCTGGATGTCTACTCCCAAGAAATCTCAGTATCCAGCATAGTCATGTTAATAATTCTTATTTGTTTCTGGCTGTAAGTAATAGTTTGGATCTTATTAGTGTCTTCTATATGAACACTCTACATGTTAACTCAAAAAGACCAAAAAAAAAAAGAAAAGAAAAATAAAGAATTAGATGGTCCCTGCTTCACCTGGATATGCTTTTCTCTCTTTGAAGCCAATATCTGGTAGGTTAGCAACATCAAAATGAGCAGGAGAATGGCATGTGGCTTCCTTACTATTATTTTCTGCTTCTTTGAACTCTTGAGGAAGATCTTCCTTTTTCTCTTTCCTGTCAAGAAGTCTAACTTTTACCAACCCAACCTCCATTTTATGAGATAATCCCGTTGGTTGAATCTGACCTTTCTCACGCGGCTCAAGATTCTGAGCAACTTCATGGAATTGTTCATTCTGGCTTAAGTTCTCCACTACATTTGGCGGGCAAGTAAGGTTCAGCCCATTAAACTTGACCACAAGACCATCTGTAGAACATTGGTTATTATCTGTTCTTTGTTGCATTGGAGATCTTTTTGTCTCCCCAACTTTATGTAATAGTTGAACCATATTCTCTTCGGATACATTACCAGATGATGGTTCTGAATATTTATTTTCAAAGAGATCTTCATATGCCTTATCTGCATCCCTCACATCCAAGCTGTTGTTCAAAGACATTTCCATAGTTTCCCCATGAAAATTTGGTAGATTCCCTTTCATTTTGTTTATCATTTTAACCTGTGGATCACCATTCCTCCTGTCCCCTGGTACTGGTATCGCAAGCACCCTTTTCCTTCGGGAAGTGTAATTATTAGTTCGCTTATCTTTTTGGCTAGGCCAATTTTCACTAGCTAAATCTCCTTCAAAATAATTTCTCTGTGCCTTCACATTCAAAGGAAAGACTACTCTTTTTACTTCACATTCTGATGTACCATTACTGTAGTCTGTTTCATAACCCATACTTGATTTCCAGTTCAAACCCACTAAGCAGCTGCTCCTGGATGTGCTGAGCTCCGACTGTGATTTAGCTTTTGATGGGTAAGTTGCAGATTTCACACTTGAGGGATGCTTCTTCTTGGCAACATGGGGTCTTTCTTTCTTTGTTGAACTCTCCATATAGCTGAAGAAATCTGAGCCATACTTTTGTCTGCTACATTCTGTCGGTCTCATGAATCTAGGCAACTTTAATGATGGGCATACAACATTTCCTATCTTGGACTTTTCCATCTCTATCATAGTCTCAGTTTCCTCCTCAGCTAAATGTGGTTCCAGTCTTCCATCACGTTTCAAGCTTTCATTTAAAACAAACTCAGCCTTTTGGATTGATTGTTTGATATCCTGAGATTTATCTTCTAGATATCTCATTTTCTGTAGCAGATCAGCCATTGCTGCTTCCTTCTCAGCTCTTGCTCCCTGCTCGTATCAGCAGACTGAATATATTAGTAATATTAATGGAATTCAAATATCATAAACAGCTCGCTCAAGGACTTTCTTTTCATATTACTTTATAATCTAAGAGTATTATATGATTTGCTTTCTTGGGTTTCTTACACAGATTCATGTGAACATTATTTACATCAGTAGCTGTGATAAGGGCTTCTTTCTAGATGCACTGTTAGGTTAAATAGATGTCATAAAGTGGAAGAAAATATTAGAAACTAAATTTGGGTTTATTGTTCACTTACAGAAGATTCCTCACGCCCGAGGCGAATTTGTTTTGCTCGTGTTGCAAAACCCAAGGAACAAATTGTCTCGCCCAAGTCGGCTTCGTTTGGACTTATATGAACAAGCATTAGGGTCTTTGAATCCTCTCCTGCAAAAGAAACGATGTGTGATTGTATATTGGCCCGTGTGATTATATATAGGCTCATCAATCTTCTAATTGAATTTCCGTTGATGTTTGGAATCACAAATAAGAAAGACTTTCAGGAGAATGGGAAAGTGAAAATCTGATACATACCGAGAGAATCCCTCAGCAGTTGTGTAAGCTTGCTATTCCTGCAAAAGCAATATCTCAACATTTATTAACGTTTAGTTTTCCTTTCATGTTTGCAATAGTTTCAAACTAGGTTCAGATTTGCTGGTTTACAACAATTATTGTCTTGACCAAAAGATTCAATTCCAGGTGAGAATGTCGAAAAATGTTGCATCTCGACAAACAACATTGAAAAATGGTTGCGATTCAGAATTTTGGTTTCTCTTTGATCTTATGTTGTTTTTACGAAACAATGTGGCTTGGCAATATATTTGGTACCATTTTGGTGTTAATATCCTCAAATAAGTTTCAGAGATACAATAAAATAAGAAAAAGAGTTCAAGCAAAACTTTTGGTAATCTTTGGGATGATGAAGATAGACCCCAAATGTGAAGAGAGATTCTATGTTTAATCACATACCTGTAAGGAACATGGGGATGCTTTTCTTGAAGAGCACTGATGACATCTCCAAGTGCAGAGAGAGAGAGATTTATGGCCTTTCCTTCTTCAAGTCTTTTCCCTGTTGCCTGAGTCTTTAGGAGGCGTTCGCTCCCACCAAGATCGACCATCCAGATTTTGTTGACAACCCGTCGTCTCTCTGGAGCATCAATACAATTTATGCTGATGCGGATCAAGCTGCACAGAACAAAAAGTTATCCAATTTTAACATTTTCTTAAAACAAATGGTTAATGTGACTTAATTCTTACTAATAATTTAATTTTGTTTTTATCACCCATCAACAAATAAAAAGGTTATCCAATTTATCATCCCTGCATTAGAAATTGAAAAGTTTGATCTTTGTTGTTTTTTTTTTTGCCGGAAGGGTGAGTTGTTTGCCCTTTACCAATGAGATCTGCTTGAAGTATCATTAGAATTTGTGGAAGCTGTGGATCTGAACCGTCTGCCATATTTATATAATTTGTTTGCTTGGTTAAAATCGTTCACTGGGATAGCTACCAGGTTCTCAATCTCAATGCCACCCATGGGGTCCATCTGGATAGAAAGACTGTGCAAACAAAAGCGTCAGGAGAGCCAAGGTCAGCTATATTGTTGCGAAACCTCATAATGAACTAGGTGCTAATTTGTGCATGAAATCTTTGTAGTGTATAATTGTTGGAGCACGTTGAAACAAAAATTAGATTTTAAAACAAGAAGAAACAAATGAAACAAATGCTTGCAAATAGAGTTACAAAAGAAAAAGAGAAAAACTGTAAGGTTTAGGAAGATAAACTAGGCTCATGTCTTAAATAGGTAAACTCCAGTTCAGTGTTCGACAACCCAGCGGTTTAGGAAGATAAACTAGGGTATTCACTCATGTCTTGAACTAGGTATACTCCTGTTCAATGTTCGACAACCTGGTTCGGTTGACTCGGAACTGAACGGTTAAACTGGAACCAGCCATTGGCCGAGCCAGTTTTGGTTGGTTTGGGTGGTCCGGCTGGGTATTTAAGACAAATTAAAAATATATATATAAAATCCCCAAAAATAAGGGATTTATTTGTAATATATTTTAATGTTTTTTATCATTTTGGCAAAGATTGGAAAGTGTTTTGTCCATGATACTTTACATTTTTCCTTCTTTTTAAATTTTTTTCTAAAATACCCCTAGGCAAAAATCAATTTTTTAAAGTCCATTTTTTCACTACTTTTCAACTTCATTTTGATGTGTTTTGTTTAATTATGCTTTAAATATACTTTTATTATTTTTTAGGTTTTTTTTTTTTTTTTTGAACGCTTTTTGTCCCAGCTAGGATCAAGTGAACCGGCTGGTTTCTCAGTTACTCGGACCTGGCCCTTGGCCGGTTTCCGAATCCGGTTCGTGCAATCAAACACTACTCTTAGTATTACTCAAACAATTAATACCTCATCCCTCTTCCTTTGCGGTCACCAATGCATAGTCCCAAGTAGTGCTGTAGCATATGATAATCATTGTCTAAAGCTTAGTTTCAGGAAGATATATTTTGGAAGCTTCATATAATTTGATACTATCAAATTCATTCAAGCTACAGGGAGATGAGTAATCATAGCAAGTTCTAAGGATAAATGACAGTCTGGACTCTGAAGTAAGCACTAAATTTCCATGTGTGAGATACTACATTATATATAACCGATATTTCATTAGAGAATTCCAATCTGGCGAGAATATTTTCGTACCTTTGGGCTGAAGAATTTGATGATTTTTCTACTTGAGGATTGAGTAGATCTCTCAAGTTGCCCATGTAAACCTCTAGCATACTGAAATAGAACCCAATCTTTTGATTGCCATCAGATGCTAGACTAAACAACGTCTTAATTGCACGAGGAACTACCCCTGGACAATCTGGTCTGCCCTCCTGAGAAATGTTAACATGAAACCCTTATCCTGCTAAACTTTTCAATTTACTATGATAACACCATGTTCTACATCAATGAAATATTGGAAACTGTTACTTACAAAACAGGAGATCACAATGAAAAAAACCACTGGGGGAGGAAGCAGCAACTTACCATGGTAAATGTTTTTCCAGTGCCTGTTTGACCATATGCAAATATGCAGACATTGTACCCATCCAGAGCTGCCTTAATAACCGGCTCTACTTCTTCAAAGACTTCATCTGCAGGTTTTCAAGAATGAACCCATATGATGCGATAATGTTTAGAAAACACTTGGGGTAGTAACATTTGGCATGCCCATATTATAAGAAATTCAACATACTGGTCTCAAGCACCTTGCGAAGTTCCCGGGTGAAAAACCTTGTCAAAAGTGTACTCTTTGGTCCTGTTCTGACCAACTCTTAACTGCAATTTGTTTGAATCCGAGGATACAACTGATGCCTGATGGTAGCATTCCTCATCCTTGAGAAAAGGCCTAATGCGGCAATATACACGGATGTTTCCTGTGTTAGATGAAAATTTTTAAGCACCTCTTCTGGTGGTGAAATGGTTATCCAATTTAAATGAATCTTTATTCCCATGAACAGAGACAGCTTACTAGCCATTACCTTTCAAATCTAGTAACTCGTGCAGAATCTGCCTTTTTTCTAAATTTAAATTAATCACCTGGGCTCGGAGAGCAGCAAGCTCGCCTATCACAGAGAGAGAGAGAGAGAGAGAGAGAGAGAGAGAGAGTTTTAGTCTTTTAATGTGAAACTCATGAGAGTGGTTCCGAAATTCAGACACAAGAAAACGAAACAAATTCAATTAATTTCGATAAACAAAATACAAAATATACCTTGAAGCTTTGAAATTGTTGCACCCATTTCATCTTGCCCATTTTCACAAGAGTCTGAGGCTACATAGTGAGAACGGGTTGCCAGAGATTCAGAAGAGTGTTCCTTGATTAGATTGCAGACAGATTCAGCCCACCTAGAAGTCAGGTGTGACCTGAGCCCTACAAGTGACTGGATTGAGTCACTTAGGCTCTGGCTTGGTCCTCCCCATTGTCTGCTTTCACAGGGACTAGAGCCAAGAGGAACATGTGTTCCTCCTTGCTCCACTAAATGAACCATATCTCTTCAAATTTCAATACCCTGAATTCTCAAAGGCCAAGGTAAAACATTAGGAGAACCCACAAATAAACATTGAGACCAGTCAGAGAACATTTTCTTCTTTTAATAGGAAAAGTTAAATATTGAGGGGAAATCAGAACCTGGTTTCTCTAGAATAGGTTGGTGAGCTTATTGTACTGGACTAGAACACCAGACATAGGACATGGTTTCACAGAGAGAGAGAGAGAGAGAGAGAGAGAGCAGGGTGACTTTGTTCCTACATCTTGCACATAAAGAAATAGCAGTTGAATGGGGAAGCTAAATTAATTAAATTCAAATTAAGCATATTGAACTGAAGTTACAAAAGTTGGTTAATAAAAGATGAGAGAGATTGATTCAATTCAAATTAAGCATGCTGAACTGAAGCAGCAAATGCTGGTTAACAAAAGACGTGTGTGTGTATGTGAAAGAGAAAGAGGATAAGGCAACAATGGAACTATTATCTTGCAGAGAGAGAACAAGTCTTTAAAGTGGAAAGCTGAATTGGGTCAATTCAAATTAAAACTTGAGTTGTAGAATAGATGGTGAGGAAAAAAAAGATTCAAGAACCAATCACCACCTACCCCAAAAGAGGTCCCAATCCAAAGTTTCATAAAAAGATCCATTCTACTTCAAGCTACATTCTACCAGAGAAAAATCTTATAACACCATGAAAGAGAGAGTTGTCCTCTTGCCCATCTATTATATTTTGCTATATGGTCAAGCCTTTTGAATGGGCAGGCGCTCGATTGCACAAGAAAACAAACAAATATTAAAGAAGTGGGTAGTTTTCATTGGTGTTTTGAGGTCCAAGTCTACCATTTTTTGTCCCTTCCACCAAACAAAACCAACCACTGGAGACGTATGAAAATTGCCTGCAACCTACTGTACATCTAAGGTACAAATTTGGACACCCTCATTAGTTTCAGATTTAGATGACAAACTCATCTGAAAAGAAGATGGAAAATTATTCTAATTTCAGGCGAAATTTTGCGGAAGTGGTTGAATTTTGCCATTTTATTCCAAAATCATCCATCACTTACAAATTTGGAGGCACCAATTATTTGTTCGACCAGGCCAAGACTTTGGCAAAATTTCAGCTCAAATTTGCCGAAAATTTAAGGAACTCTATGGGAGCCATATGGATGATTGGGAATGAGTCGAGAATAATGTTATACATTAATTAGAAACTCACAACCACAGGCGGCCCGGCCTGTGAGATTTCCTTTGGGACAACAAGATGAGGCATGTCCATACTGAAATTGATATAAATTATATGTAGAGACACAAAAACATTTTTCAAGAATAAGAATTGAGAAAGTAAGACACAATAGATTAGGCTTTACTTTTAAACAAGCCATTCAAGCTTTTCAATTAAGAAGTTTAAAACTTTCTATAAACAAAACAATTTTAAGAGAATTTTAAGAGAAAATATCATGAGGCTCATGAACCAGAGCATACATGGAATGAAGCAGGACAGAATATAATTATTACCATTTATTTTTGGTGGATAAATGGGGCCAGCGCCATTAATGGGCTCCTTTCAAGCTCACCAACCATGGTCCCTTTTTGTATTTATAAACTTCACCATTAAATATGGGTGTGGTTTCTATCAGGTTGCAACATTAAACAATCCAATTAAGGTACACCTCCAAATTCAATCATAACATTAATTTTGATGTAAAAACTTCTTAAGATTATTTGAAAATCTACTTTCATATCTAGTTATAAAATTTTAAACTCCAAAAATGGTTAAAACCAAATAGATCTATAAACATATGAAAATCTTGAAAATGGACATTCTAGATATTGTGTTGTAAGATACACTATTTTTGGGACTTAAGATCTTTTCTTTCTTCTTCTTTTTTTTTTTTTTTTTTTTTTCATATTCATACATTACGATGTCGAGATGATCAATTAGAGGGTTTTTCAACATTACAACTTTTTCCGATAGATTTTTGAGGTGCAACTTTAATTCTACATTCTAAGGTTGCAACCTTATATAAATTTTTTCCATTAAATATGTCTTTATCTTTATCTTTTTCAATTAAATTAGGGGAAGATTTTCGTTCTTCTCAACATTTAAAATAAAAAAGCATTTTAGTCTTATTTATGGTGCGGTTTGTATACAGCTGAGGCTCTAAACAATTAAAGTAAATGTACATTCAAATAGTATTGAGAAATGTGGTTTCAATACTGTAAATCTTGATGATAGCTTTAAAATATATTTTCATCTTTAATTATGAAATTTAAAGTTTAAAAAATGGTGTAGATCGAGCAGATATATGAAAACTTGAAAATCACGAAAATTGACGGTCCAAAAATGCATTACAAGATGCACTTTTTCCAAAACTTGAAATCTATTTTTTTCTCATGTCCATGCATCTTGATAACAAGATGATCAATTCGAGGATATTCAGGCATCAAACTACCTCTTCTAATGAAATTTTTGAGGCGGGGCTTTAAGTTGATTGTTTAGAGCCTCGGCTCTATGTAAACTTTTTCCTTATAAATATGATAAATTAAAGATGCATAAAAAGGAATTATGGGTTATATGATAGAATAGTAAATGGATGAGGTGTTTATTTGTTGGGTGCGGTTTGTATAGAGCCGAGGCTCTAAACAATCAAAGGAATGCCTACCGTCACATGGTGTCGAGAAATATGGTTTTAATACTAGCAATCTTTGTGATAGTTTTAAAATATATTTTTACATCTAATTATAAAATTTAAATCTTCAAAAATAATGTAGATCGAGCATATTCATGAAAATTTGAAAACTTACGGTCCAAATATGCTTTACAAGATGTACTATTTTTTAAACTTCAAATCTATTTTTTTTTCATGTCTATGCATCTTGACGTCGAGATGATCAATTTGAACTTTTGAAGACATTTAAGCATCAAAACAATTTCTTCTAATACAATTTTTGAATTGGTCCTTATTTATTTAGGTAAAATTAATGGCAGTTTCTTGGATGCTTTCGTAGTTTCCAAGGATGGTCGGAGACATTGCACTGTTTCTCCAGCCTAGAGAGAGAGAGAGATTATTTTTAGTACATAGAGATAGAGAGAGAGGGAGACCATTTTTACTACTTAGTGAGAGAGATTATTTTTAGTACATAGAGATAGAGAGAGAGGGAGACCATTTTTACTATTTAGTGAGAGAAAGTCTTTTATTGCTTCGGAATCAAACATAATAACACTACGTAGAATGCAAATTTATTAAAGAGCAATAAATTTTGTCAACATTATTACGAGAGAGAGAATCTTTTTATTACTTTGAAAGCAAACTGATAATGAATTTTGTTTCACAGAATTCAAATTTGTTAAATTTTATCTTATCATGAGTGAGTATGTGTATGTGAGAGAGTATTTTTTATTAATTTAGAATCAACTTATCATGACTTGTTGAACTACTCAGAATTTATCCTAGTCGTTTGGTTTTTTTCTCGTCCTCAACATTTTACGTTTAATGTTGATGGCTATCTTTTCAAAACCAGATTATGGCCGGTGGAGGGGGTGTTATCAAGTACAACAGTGGTATCTTTATTGTTGCTTTTGTTTTTTTTTTTTGTATTGCATCCAATAATTATGCAGAATTTAATGCTTTGAAGGTGGGCGTTGATACGGCGAGAGCCAATCCAAATTGAAAGTAATTCATCATTGCTAATAAATGCCATTCGAGGGGGCTGTAGAGCTCCATGAGATCTTCACATGGTAACAGTTAATTACTGACATTTGTCTCTCGAATCGTAGGTGAACCATATCTCATATCTATCGAGATGCCAACATGGTAGCGGATATACTTGCGTAGAAGGCAACATGATGCCACAGTTTAGCGGTTTAGACCACCAAAATTTTTTTTTTCTCTTTTACTTTATGATTTGGCACAATTGTTCTACTGTAGAGTTATAAAAAACTTATCTATATTTCCTCCATTCTCATAAATAAAAACAGGCAGAGGCCTTCCTCCCTCTTGACTCCCCCTCTCACACCAAAAAAAAAAAAAAAACTAGATAAATTTTAAATTTGGTAAATTTTCTCTTTCTACATTACTGCTGCAGTGGCATTTGTGTGAATGCCACATCCCATAATTTGTACGGGGAATGAAATGAATGAAAGAATTGAATTCAGTGCATGACTACTCTCTCTCTCAAGGTTTGTACGGGGAATGAAAGAATCCTTTTGTACCTTTGAAACGAAACAAGCCGGGGACCCCATAATAATTTCTCTCTTTATTATTAATGAAACCAGACAAAAGAGAGAACAATTGAAAACTTTGAAAATAATTGAAACCTTTGTTTTGGGAATTTAATATGAGTTTGATTAATGAAATCATCACCATTTGGTTACTTTTCCCCAACCTGATAAGCTGAGTGGGGGGTATCAATGCTAACTTATCATGAAGAAGCACATGGTGGAGACCTTAGCTTCCACTGATTTTCATACCAGTGTGCTCGAAAAATTGAAACGGCCCCGGAAACCGGCCAAGGGCCTGTCCTGAGTAATCGGTAAACCCTGGTTTATTAAAAAATAAAAATATAAAAAATATAAAATTTATATATAAAACATGATAAACAAATCACATCCAAATGAAGTTGAATATTAGTGAAAAAATAGATTTTGAAAAATTAATTTGCTTAGGGGTATTTTTGAATTTTTTTAAAAAAATGAAAAAATGTAAAAAATAAGTATTCATGGACAAAACACTTTCCAATATTTGCCAAAATAATATAAAACATTCAAAAATGAATTACAAACAACTCTCTCAATTTTAAAATTTTATATAATTTTTTTAAAAAATACCCAACTGGATCACTAAAACTAGAACCGGCCAGTGCCAGGTTCCGATCTAACCGATCGTTCCGAGTTTGGCCAGTGATGACTTTGTAACTCTCTCTCCCACACCCCACCCCCATCCAAAGAAAAAAAACCATGTTGGAGAGCCTAAATTCTATAGTTTTCACGTTATTAAATCACTAGAAATCAGTAACTCTCTCTCCCCCCCCCCAATTTGAAAGCTTTGGAAAACTTACAAAACGAAGGCACATATTTTCCGTGGGAAAGAATTTTTGAGAAAGTTCTTTCCCATTCAACTAGGGCTTTCGTATATTTGTTTTATTAGAAAGTAATAGTTATTGCAGGGAAAGGTTTTGTTTTCTGTCTTTCCCGGCATTGATGTTAGAAAGTGAGAAGGCAACCCGCCACCTATTTAGTCGAGAACACACTTTTCCACATTGATGGGAAAGTTCATTATGTGAAAGTTTCACATCAATGTGAAACCTGATGTGAAACCAATGGTTTAAAAAACGGATCAGTGATCCGGATCGGGTTTTCAAAAAACCGATCCGGATCAGTGAATCGGCGATCCGTATTGAAAATCGGGTGAATCGGTCAGAATAATGATTAAAAAAAATCCAAAAAATTTATTAAAATTCATTATAAATATTGTTTTTTAAGAATTCAATAAGAAATGAGGGTACTCCATTAAGAATTTTCATGTTTTTGAATGAATATGCGAATATTGATATGTTCTTTTTCTGCATGAACCGCCATTCAACATTTAATTTACATCACACAAAAGGATAAATATAAAATTATCATGGAATAAGTATATCAACATACATGGACTACAATAAAGCATAAAATTAGTAACATATGATCTAAAAATAAAATGATAGACGACGTTATTGTTCTTCTTGATCACGTTGGTGCCATTGATTGAATTTGTTTAACAATTCATTGATTCGATCTAAAAACGAATCATCGATATTAGCAGGCGTCTGACTATTCTCAAATCCCTAAGTGTTAGTGTTTTGTTGTGTTCCCAATCTAAAATCCTCGAAGATTGTCCATCCTTCATGCTCACCTGCACTGTCGTGCTCATCCCTACACTGTTGCTGTTGGGACTCTATATGTGAATAATATGGCTGGGATAGGGTGGCCTCAGAATCATCATCTCTCTCATTTTCTCTTTGAATAATATCGATTAAAAAATAATAATAACAAATTTTCAAAAAAAATCGATCATAGATTAAAAAAAAAAAATTACAAATTTTCAAAAAATTCTATCATGGATTACAAAAAAAAATTCGATCATGGATTAAAAAAAAAAATCACAAAGTTTCAAAAAATTCTATCATGGATTGCAAAAAAAAATTTGATCATGGATTAAAAAAAAAAAATCACAAATTTTCAAAAAATTCAATCATGGATTACAAAAAATTCGATCATGGATTACATAAAATTCAAAAAAAAAAAAAACAAAAAAAGCAAAAAATTCAATCTTGGATTACAAAAAAAGAAAAAAACAATTCGATCATGGATACAAAAAATTCAATCATGGATTACAAAAAACTCTATCATGGGTTACAAAAAAAACAAAAAATAAAAAATTCGATCATGGATTACAAAAAAAAAAACAAACATTTCGATCATGGATTACAAAAAAAAAACAAACATTTCGATCATGTATTACAAAACATTCAATCATGGATTACAAAAAATTCTATCATGGGTTACAAAAAAACAAAAAAACAAAAAATTCGATCATGGATTACAAGAAAAAAAAACAAACATTTCGATCATGGATTACAAAAAATTCGATCATGGATTACAAAAAATTCTATCATGGGTTACAAAAAAAAAAAAAAAATTTGATCATGGATTACAAAAAAAAAAAAAAAAAAACAATTCGATCATGGATTACAAAAAAATTGATCAAGTATTACAAAAAAAATCAATCATGGATTACAAAAAAAAAAAAAAAAAAGGTTCCGTACGATACTCGCCGATTCACTATACGTACTCGCCGATTCCTTGCAGTGAATCGGCGAGTCACTGTACAGAATCGTCCGGTTCTTTCTAGAACCGGACGATTCTCGTTTTTTTCGCCGATTCAATCGGTCCATGGCGATTCCCGAGTCGAACCGGGCGAGTCCGGTTCGACTCAGCATTTTTTTAAACACTATGTGAAACCATGGGCTTAGGAATTTTTTTTTTTAATAAACCACATGCGCCCTTAAGCACAAACCTTTTCTCTATATGGATTTATGTTTGGGCATGGTTGGGCTTGCTAAAATTTCTTGGCAATAAACTGATTTTTTTTACTATGACTTCAGAATTTGAATCACCAAAAGTAGTCCAAATCTAGTAGGATATGTGAAGACTTAAAATGGATGATTTTAAAAATGTATAAATAAGGTCCGGAATTCTTTTTTTCATATCCATGATCGTAGTGGTGGATATGATCTATTTGTAAGTTTTTCAGTATTGAAACTATATTTTTTATGGAGAGATTCGAGGTATAGCTTTTTAAAGCCTCAATTCAAAAAAACACTTGCTTCTACTTCAATGATTTCTTTTTAAGTTTCTTAATGCAAATAAGGGATAATACTGTGCATAGTCAAAGAATACTCAAGATTCAAGCCATAGATTTTCTCGATTCTAACTAAAGCCACTTAATGTACTTATTCAGTCTCAAATGATTTTGATGTATTCAGAATGATACCGATCTGACCGATTTCATAAATAAAATGTGAACAAACAACCAACTAACAAAACCATTTGTCGCAAATAATGCCTTCTTTTGAACTTGGTAAAAGAAATGGTTGGATAATAGAAAAATGAGATTATTCAGGAATAAGCTGAATGCATTACTAATTGAATTTTCGATGGTAGATCAATAATCAAAACGTGTTTGTAATGTTCTCTACATGTTTTACGAGTATGTATATATCTATCTGTCCAGCTTGAAATAGTGCATCAATGGCTCTCAACCTAGTGAGATGGGAAGATTGAGGAGTTGTTATCATATTGTTTGAAACCAAACAATTATAATTGTATGCTTTTCCTTAAGAGATTATTAAGTGTTTAGAAAACTTGAAGGTTCTTTGACAGATGCATGTGTTGTGAAAGGAATTAGGAAATTTTTCTTTGCCTTGGGCTATAATAAACAACAATGACCATGTTGTCTACCATTGTCTATCATTTTACTATGGCCAGTCCCAAGCTGGTCACGCCAGTCCCAAGCCTGGAGAAAAGAGCAGGGTTGTATTAGGTTGGCAATCAGCATAAAACTTTTGTCATACATCTATTTTATGAATCCCGATGATGATGATGATGATGGTAATGGTTGAAGAGTTGGGTTGTTCAATTGGCTTATGAGTGGGACTCACCCCTTCCATCACCATCAAACCCATTTATGGGACAATGATAACCTGATGTTGTTATGATAACCATAAGACTGAATTACGTAATAAAAAGGCTCCTACTTCTAACAGTCTAGAAAATAGACAATTCAATCTGACTTGACCTAATATTATGTTGAGAGAATAGGTCTACCTGTCAACCCGAGGGGCAACCTCGGTAATCACAAAAGTGAGTATGATTCATGGAGTGTTGAATAGGTTTAAGGGAATATACTCCACTTTCAATAGTGTTGTGCGCAGAACAATGGTTTAAAAAGCAGATCGGTGACCGGGATCGGGAATCTCAAAAACCAATCCGGATCGACGAATCGGCGATTCAGATCGGGAATCGGCTGAATCGGTCGGATTAAAGTTTCAAAAAAATCAGAAAAAATTATTAAAATTCATTATAAATATTGTTTTTTAGGAATCCAATAAAAAATGAAGGTACTACATTATTAACTTTCATTTTTTTCATCAATTTGTGAATATTGAGATGCTCTTTCCCTGTATAAACTTATGTTAACCATTAAATTTGCATCACATAAAAGAAAAATCATAAAATTATCATAGATAAAATATATAATTATACATGGACTATTATAAAGAGTAGACTAATCAATGAAAGAATGGCCATTAAAATCTAGAATCGGGCGGTTCTCGGTTTTGTATCGGAATCGGCAAGGGCTGTTCCGGTTCCCGAGTCGAACCGGGCGAGTCCGATTTGACTCGCCGATTTTTAAAACACTAGCACAGAAGCTTTAAACCCGATGGGTTCATTTTTGGTAAATAAAGTATGAAAAATAAAGCATGAAACATATACCACAAAAACACAAAGATTTACATGGTTAACCTTAGAAGGGCTATATCGACAGGCATGGCAAACTGAAATCCACTATACCAATAAAAGTTACATCAAAGATTTTGGAACAAACCTCGACAAAAGAACAGTCAAGCAAACCCTTTTAAATCACTCTCCCTTCCTTCTCAATACTTCTAGCAATCATCGCCGACAACACCAGATAAAGATGCGAGAGCAATGAGAAACTGACTTTCTCTCTAATTAAAAGGGAAAACAACCCAAAATCTCTACAGGAATGGCTTCTCTACAAGAAATCAATCTTCGGGAGTCTAAAAAAGGCACTATCAATGTTTCTCTCCATAAAAAGCTATGACGACCTAAATTTTGTAGAATTAAAACATAATATTAATAGTGTTGATAGAAAATAAACACAAAATAAACAAATAAAATAAAATAAAATACTTGCAATAAATAAATATTCAGAACGATAGTTCATTATGCATTATAGGGACCATTATTTTCACTTATACTATTTTAGCAATGACCATTTTGTTAGTATGAACCCTTGGTCCACCAACTTTTTGTAAGAATTTTTGTGTAAAGGTGGGTGGCATCTCCACCTTACGTGGCAGCCCACTTACATCATGTTAAAACACTTGAGGGTTCAACTTTATTTAGGTGGACCTTACGTCCACCATCTTGAACTTTATATCTTACCTACTTTGCTTTTAACGTGACAGCTTTATATCCCTCTCATCTCGGTTTTCAAACACCTTGCAAGTGTTTCTTTTTTTTATTATTTGAAACTTCTCTCTCTCTCATACCTTGAGTTGCGTTTTCTCTTTTTAAGCCATAGGTAAGCTATAGGCCTTATGAACAACAACACTCTCTTTGTTTCTCTCTCAGTCCCTTTTAGCCAGGCTTTTTGTAAGTTTTTTTTTACTAATTCATATCGCTTAATGTCAATGGTCGAGGAATGGCTGCTTCTCTATCATCTAGGTTAATTCACAATGTTTGCACATTGAGGCCTTTACTTTTATCTCCTCTCTGTCACGCCCCATTTCTTGAGTCCTCTGGTTACTTCGACTCTGGGTGCAAAGTTACGAGTAAGCGATCTCATTGTCTCAAAGAATAATCTTTTCAGTAAAAATTGTGATATTTTATCTATTGTTAAAAATTTTAAATGATGTAAATTTTTAGAAATAAATTTATTTTTTTTGCCTATTGTTCAGAATTTTAAATAGTGTAAATTATTAGAAATAAATGTGATATTTCCCCTTTTAGTAAAATTATGAGATTTCCTTCTACTGTTTTTTAATATTTAGACATTGTAAAATTCATATGTAAATGTCTGCCTCATTATTTGAAAAATTGATATTTATACACTTGATTGTAGTATTGCCTATGAAATGATTGTTTACAAATTGGCAATTCCATAAATTGTGATAATTCCGTATTTAATTTTGGATTCTCATAAAAGTTCGTCTATTGATACTAGATTGTTATCATGTTAGATTTCAAGAATGTTCTTCAGAACTGTTACCTTTCATAAATTATTGCATAAAATGTTTAAATGGCTACTTAGAGATATTTCAATAGAAGCGATTGTTATTAAATTGCTTCAAGTGAATTCATGTTAATGTTTTCAATGATACTTCTCATATATGATATTGTTGCTTTTTTATGTTTAAAGAGTTTCAGAGATAATTTGAGTATAAGTGGACCTGCATGGATCGTTAGGACCTATTCGATTACGCTGGTAGGGACTATTTGGACTCATCCGGGACGTTGGTAAGATATGATTGGACCTGCAGGGATTGTTAGGACCTATCCGGTTACGCCGGTAGGCACTATTTGGACTCATCCGGGATGCCGGTGAGGTATGTTTGGACCTGCATGGATTGTTTAGACCTATCCGGTAGGGGCTATTTGGACTCATCCGGTACGCCGGTGAGGTACGTTTGGGCCTGCAGGGGTTGTTTGGACCCATAAGGACGCTGATGGGGTATATAGGTGACCCACTTGGGACGCCAGTAGGGTATTTTGTTAAATCCTTTGAATTATGCATCTCTGTTAAATGTTTATATGTATTTTCTTCATTGGGATTACGTTTAACTGTGGATTTGTGAAAAGTGAAATTGTTAAATGCACATCAGGACCAGCTTGTAAAGAAGATATAGTCATGTCATAACTAATTTCTCCTTTGTAACTTTTGTTTAACTTCACCACTGTAAGTTTTTTTCTATTAACAGATGTATACCTAGACTTCATGTGAATATCAGTTGTGAGCAAACTTTGTACAAATTTTAATTAATAGAAAAATTTGTTTTGTTACAAGATGTATTAATAGGAATTTGAATTTTTTTTTAGTATAAGAATAGTCTGTCGCACCTCGGGAATATTAGAAATCTTGGGGTGTTACAATTATGGTATCAGAGCAATAGGTTTAAGATTCCTAGGAAATTTGAAAAGAATGTACTTTAAGTCATATTTATTGTATGTACAGACCGGTACAAGATCAAGATCCAGAATGGCTGAAGCTTATATGGAAGGAAATCATAAAGCCTTGGAAAATGTGGTTGCCCTAATGCAACATCAGATGGAGAACAACAATCCACCCAAGCAGTCAGCTACGGGAAATGGTGGGTTTAATATCGAAAAATTTAAGAAAATGAATCCACCTTCTTTTAAGGGTGTTGTAAACCCACTTGAAGCCAATGGATAGATTATGCAATTAGAGAAAATATTCGAGGTAATGGAATATCTTGATGATAAGAAGGTGGCCTTGGTAATTTTTATGTTAGAAGGTGAAGCACAACATTGGTGGCGAATGGCAAAAGGAGTATTGGTCCAAAAAAATAAACCTTTGACTTGGGAGGTATTTCTAGAGACATTTAATGAAAATTACTTCTCATATTTTATTCGAGACCAAAAAGAAATGGAATTTCTGGAATTAATTCAATGAAGCAAGACAGTAGCACAGTACGAGGCCAAATATACTGAATTGGTCAGGTTCGCTCTACATATGGTTAGCAACGAAGTAAGAAAAGTAAAAAAAATTTGAAAGGGGCCTCAGACTAGCCATCAGAAGCAGAATATCAGTCTTAAAACTAAGGTCTTATGCCAAAATAGTGGACAGAGCCCAAATTGTTGAAAAAGACTGCGAAGATTACCCAAAGAGGAATAGCCAGAGAAATCAGTATAGGCCCACACCACCTAATTGACAACACTCTGAAGGAGCGAACAAAAGGCCGAGGCCGACGCCATTTCAAAGCCCACTAGAGTCTTGTAAAAAATGTGGGAAGAGACATGGGATGAAACCTTGTTATTGGGAAATCAGAGCTTGTTTCCAATGTGGGAAGTTGGGGCACAAGATCAAAGATTGTCCTGCCTTGAAAATGCAGCAACATTCGAGGCCTGAAGAGGCAGCCCAGAAACCTTAGACGAAGGGGAGAGTATTTGCAATTACTCAACAAGATTCTCAGGCCTCAAAATCTGTGATCCAAGGTACTCTTACTCTCTTTCAAAAAGCAGCTCATATTTTGATTGTGCCTGACCATTTTGTTAATATGGACCATTGGTCCACTAGCTTTTTGTAAGAATTTTTGTGTAAAGGTGGGTAGCATCTCCACCTTACGTGGCAGCCCACTTACATCATGTTAAAACACTTGAGGGTTCAGCTTTATTTAGGTGGACCTTACGTCCACCATCTTGAACTTCACTTCTTAACTACTTTGCTTTTAACTTGGCAGCTTTATATCCCTCTCATCTCATTTTCAAACACCTTGCAAGTGTTTCTTTTTTTTATTATTTGAAACTTCTCTCTCTCTCATACCTTGAGTTGCGTTTTCTCTTTTTAAGCCATAGGTAAGCTATAGGCCTTATGAACAACAACACTCTCTTTGTCTCTCTCTCAGTCCCTTTTAGCCAGGCTTTTTGTAAGTTTTCTTTTACTAATTCATAGCGCTTAATGTCAATGGTCGAGGAATGGCTGCTTCTCTATCATCTAGGTTAATTCACAATGTTTGCACATTGAGGCCTTTACTTTTATCTCCTCTCTGTCACCCCCCATTTCTTGAGTCCTATGGTTACTTCGACTCTGGGTGCAAAGTTACGAGTAAGCGATCTCATTGTCTCAAAGAATAATCTTTTTAGTAAAAATTGTGATATTTTATCTATTGTTAAAAATTTTAAATGATGTAAATTTTTAGAAATAAATTTATTTTGTCTGCCTATTGTTCAGAATTTTTAAATACTGTAAATTATTAGAAATAAATGTGATATTTTCGCTTTTAGTAAAATTATGAGATTCCCTCTACTGTTTTTTAATATTTAGACATTGTAAAATTCATATGTAAATGTCTGCCTCATTATTTGAAAAATTGATATTTTTGCACTTGATTGTAGTATTGCCTATGAAATGATTGTTTACAAATTGACAATTCCATAAATTGTGATAATTTCGTATTTAATTTTGGATTCTCGTAAAAGTTCGTCTATTGATACGATATTGTTATCATGTTAGATTTCAAGAATGTTCTTCAGAACTGTTACCTTTCATAAACTATTGCATAAAATGTTTAAATGGCTACTTAGAGATATTTCAATAGAAGCGATTGTTATTAAATTGCTTCAAGTGAATTCATGTTAATGTTTTCAATGATACTTCACATATATGATATTGTTGCTTTTTGATGTTTAAAGAGTTTTAGAGATAATTTGCGTATAAGTGGACCTGCATGGATCGTTAGGAACTATTCGGTTACGCCGGTAGGGACTATTTGGACTCATCCGGGACGTTGGTGAGATTGATCGGACCTACAGGGATTGTTAGGACCTATCCGGTTATGCCGGTAGGGACTATTTGGACTCATCCGGGATGCCGGTGAGGTATGTTTGGACCCGCAGGGATTGTTTAGACCTATCCGGTAGGGGCTATTTGGACTCATCCGGTACGCCGGTGAGGTACGTTTGGGCCTGCAGGGGTTGTTTGGACCCATCAGGACGCTGATGGGGTATATAGGTCACCCACTTAGGATGCCAGTAGGGTATTTTGTGAAATCCTTTGAATTATGCATCTCTGTTAAATGTTTCTATGTATTTTCTTCGGATTACGTTTAACTGTGGATTTGTGAAAAGTGAAATTGTTATTCATAAATGTTTTTGTTCGCAATGTTCCTCCTCATGTTGTTTTTTTCTTAATCTACATTCTTTAGAAAATATTTATATCTTCCAACCATGATTATTTTTAGGACCATGATGATCACTTACTGAGTAGCCAAACTCACCAAACTATGGTAAATATTTTTCAGGATAATTGCAGTCTCATAGTTAAATGCACATCAGAACCAGCTTATGAAGAAGATACAGTCATGTCATAACTAAATTCTCCTTTGTAACTTTTGTTTAACTTCACCACTGTATGTTTTTGTTCTATCAACAGATGTATACCTAGGCTTCATGTGAATACCAGTTGTGAGCAAACTTTGTACAAATTTTAATTAATAGAAAAATTTGTTTGTTACAAGATATATTAATAGGAATTTGAATTTTTTTTAGTATAAGAATAGTCTGTCGCACCTCGAAAATATTAGAAATCTTTAGGTGTGACATAAGTTCTCTTCTCTATAAGAGGAAGCCTTACATCTTATGCACATGAGGCCTTGCCCCCTCTCTCTCTAGAGGAAACCACTATTCTCATATGGTGACTGAAATAGGATATACAAATTTTCTACACTTTCATCCCATATATATAAGATTAGAAGTACATACTAAATAGGAAACTTCCTATAGATGCTACATATATCTCAAAAACCAAGAGATATATCTAAGAGTCCTAATCTTTTTTTATTTATATTTCTTGTAGGAAACTTATCGATGTCAGTCTCAATCCCACATAATATGGGCATATTTTAATCCCACATAATATGAGAATATCTCAATGCTACATAATATGGGATTTTTTAATGTAGGTGATTTTGGATAACACCAAATCCAACAAATAGAGCGGCGAAAAGTGAGAGGGTTGTCTTTTGTGGTCCATATGGTTCTTGTCCATTCTATCCAATCATTTGTCATGTATTCTCTTGGGCAATGACCCTTTTTCTTTAGTTGACTGTTTCCTCTCATTTCTTCTTTCATCTTTTGATACTTTTCCTGTGGAATTCCAAAAGGCTAAAAAGGAGGAGATCACACACAAATAAAACATTGATTTGAACCTCTCCCTCTCCCTCTCAATGAAAAATCTATTGATTTGAACGATTTGATCTCTCTCTCTCATGATTTGTAGTTTGATAGCTACATATTTCTCTATCTTCCTTGGTTAGCAAGTACGTTGTCATTGTCCCTTTTTGACATTGCAAGATGAGTGTTTAATAACCCTGCGAATTTCAAGCTGGATTGGAATCGATTGGGACTGAATCTGTTCCAAGATTGTATGAGTCTTAGCCTAATTCCCCTTAAAACCCCACTTTTATGTTTTTTTTTTCCCTTTTTTTTAAACCTTATCTAACATTTTTTAGGTCCCATTTGGATTGCAGATTTGGACCAAACAAATTTTTGTTTGTTTGGACAGGGAGCTACTCTAACTTGAAGTTTCTTTGTTTAGGGGTTATTCTTATAAAATAGTGTTTTATAGTAAACTCTTGATTTTTATTTTTTAATTTTTTCCTATTTTTTAAGGAAAAATTATCAAAATATCAAATGAGATGAACTATTTAACATTGTACCATATTGTAGACACCCATTATCCCGAATTGAATTTTATCTTTGAATTCTAACACCCTGGAGCACACTATCCTAGCACACCATAGGATACACTAAAACCACAGTCATGCCCAAACCATAGTCTAGGGAGAATATCCCTTAGATATTCTATATTCCCTAAATATCCAATTTTAGAAAATTTAATAATCCCATAAATCCCAAATTTAAAAAACCAAAATATTCCATAAAAATTCCCTAAAATACCCTATATTCTAAATACCTCATTTGTAGAAGCTAAATATTCTCAACACTCAAAGATAGGCAGGTCAATAGTTCAAAATCTCCCAATAAGGAAATCAGATGTTCAGATTAGGCAGTTTCTATAACCTAAAAGGGAGAATTTGCACATAGCTATATGCTAGAAGTGTCCAATTTCGATTAGAGTCAGATCACAACCATTGGATTTAGTTCGACATTCTAATCAATCCTATAAAGGTTCCGAACTGAGATCTCACAATGCAACGATATATGGCATAGAGGGTTGAAGGCCTGCACTGGGAAATGTAGTGTGGGATATATGGACCTCTGTATTTGTCTGTACCACCGCCTTCATATTTTATGGTGTATGTTGTCGATATAAAGTTATTTTCTGCCTTTTCAATTGATTTAGACCCAAACATAACCCTAATTTCGGTTATAGAAACTATGCAGCCCCTAAACCCTACCTTTAGGCAACTCAAACCCTAGTTTTAGGAGCCCGCTCCAGCCATTTCTAGAGATTAAAAATAACTCATTTCAGTAATCAAAGGCCCTAATTGTAGAATCCCTAGTCATCCCTCTCTTCCCTAGAGTGCAATCAATCGATCACGATCTTCAATCTTTAAGATCAAAGAGTAGGGACTTCATCTGCACCATTTGATCTGGGCCCAACACCAAGCACCAGGCCTAGCGTCCGGCTTCCAGCTTCTTTCTTTACATTTCTTTTATTTTATTTTATCATTTGATTTGTTCTACTGCTTTCGTTTAGTATTTTGTTCTATTTTTTTTAGTAAATATGTTCGTCTTATTTTTCTTCTTTTTTTCTCTTTATTTTCATTATTATTCATCTTCATTTCCTTCGATTAATTATTTCTCTAGTAGTGTATTTCTAAATATTCCTCTTAGTTGTGCTTTATTTCTTGTGTTTATTTTGAATTTTTGCTCTATCTAAGCTGACTCGGCCATAGATATGTAAAGAATACGGTCTTTTATGGCTAATTTTTTTGTAGATCTTAATTTGATGGGACCCACCTCTCTCGACTTGTAATTGTACGTATGATCTTAGATATATGGGACTTCCACTAGACTGGGAGGTCTTATATTCACATGTACACAGATTGTTTGATTTAATTTCATAATACACATAAAAAGACTCATGGTCATGAGTTGGAATAGTATTAAAAGTGTAAAATGCTAAATAATGCATCTCTCATGGGTATTTTTATCAAATTCCCATCTTTTAATTATATTTTGAGCAGCTGAATGCCTAAACTCCTTTCATTGAGTTTATCAAGTGGAGTAAATCGTTGTTGCAAATCACAAGGCTATATGTGGAGTCACAAACTCAAAACATAGCTCCAGTTTATTGGTCTGTAATTGAATAATCTTCTTGTTGATTCATAATTGTATAGGAGGGTTTGTGAGAGAGAATTTCTTGCTTTTGATTAGATTTGAATTTTGTACATTTGTAACTCACAAGCTCTATCTTTAAATTATGTTTACTCTGAGAAGCCTTATCTTTGTCTTCTATCTTTACAAGGTTTTTTTAGCCCCCTCTTTGTCTTCAGGGCATCACTTGTTTTTTTACTTGTTATATAAAGGAATTAGATTGCCAGCTCTTGAGAGCTTGTAAGATACATGAATAACATAGAGATTATGGACAAGTAGACTATCCCTAGCGATGGATGATCGCCCTTTACCAAGGATTCTTCTCATATCTATATGACTTTATCCATATGAGTCCCTATATCAAGGAACTAACTACTATTTCAAAACCCACCATTCCTCGATCAGGATGGTTGATCCGGGCCGAGAATCGGCTAGGACCAATTTAGTTCCAAAAAAATATCAATGGTCAAGGCGGGGGGTCGCCATAATATGATGTCTTGAGTTTCATTCCTACTACTGGTACGGGACCCATCCCCACTATTAGAGTCGTCCATTCATTAATTTATATGTGTGTATGTGATGTACAAAAGGATCCTCTCATTCTGTTTTTCTCTCTTCCTCTCACTGTCCCCTCCCTCTCTCATGTCATTTGAAACTTTTGTGTTTTTTTTGATAAATCTTCTTCATTGTGATAATAATATTGGAGAATAATATGTAATATAGTTATTTTAGTTGAAAGTGTGATTTCCACAAGAAAAATGGTTTGGGGGGATATTGGGTTCCGATATGAATGATCACTTTGAAGAAATGCCATGGATGGGTTGAACCAAAAATCCTATATTAAGAATATAAACTTCAACCTTTGTCGCTTAATTACATATGGTACGATTAAAACATGTAGTTTAGCTTTCTTAAAATGAGGGAGATTATAAGTACCAAAACTCTAGACAGGTTATCAAACAAGGTAAATGTCCAACATTATGTTTTCAAACATTGCCACCACTTTTCGGATTTCTAAGATACCCAATTAAGCATGAGAAAACTTCATTTCCGGTTATCAAACATGCCCTAGACTATTAGACATTCTATTAAAGTATTCGATATGGTAGCAGACCCACTTGCAAAAGGAAGAAGAGGAGAAATGATTAGTATGTATCAATTTTTGTCTTGCTTATAAAGTTTTGTATATGGACTCAATGTTGTAAAATTCATGGGCAAAATCATACTTGTAAATCAATTTTGTTTAAACAAGAAGGGTGTGATTTGTTGTATAATGATGTGGCCTTAATCAATCAAAGTAATGCGCACCTTGAAATAGTGTCAAAAGATGTCATTTTAGTATTGTAAATCTTTGTGTGCCTAAAAATTTATTTTTATCCCTAACTATAAAATTTAAAGCTTCAAAAATATTGCAGATAAAGCAGATTTATGAACACTTGATAGTCTGGAAAAGTGACAGTCCAAAAAATGCTTCACAAGATGCACTATTTTCAAGACATGAAATCTATTTTTTACATATCCATACATATTGAGGTCGAGATAACCGATCCAAAGATTTTTAGCATCGAAACAACCTCTTATGGTGAATTTTTGAGGTGTACTTGAAGTTGATTGTTTAGGGCTTTGTCCTTATGTAAACTTTTTCCATAAAAGAATAATGTTAATGAGCAAAAAAACATTGGTGAAAAAGACATGTTAGATAGGTATCTCTCATTGTCTCGTTGAACAATAGTTCCCATGGGTCCCGAGACTGAGTCACCCAGCTAGACTCCAATGATTGAGTCTATTCTGTTTATTAAGGGAAAAAGAAAATTTCATATTTCCTTTATTTAATCCAATTACAAATTCTTATTAAGAATTTAGCACCCGTTTATTGATACCATCTTTTCATTATTCTGGTTCCTAATGTTCTCTCTCTTTCTCTCTCCTTTTATATATATATATATATATATATATATATATATATATTTATTCTGGTTCCTAATGCTCTCTCTCTTTTTCTCTCCCTCTATATATATATATATATATATATATTAATGAGATCCTTACTTTGGGTGCAACTCTTTTTTCTTTTCTTTTTTAACATTAACGCAAAATTTCCATTAAGCAAAGAGAATTACAAAGGATGAAAGGAAACAAAAGAGATCGCTAGAAATACGTGACCACCAACGAAGCATGGTTAACACCTCTCTTTGGGTGCAACTCTTTTTTCTTTTCTTTTTTTAACATTAACGCAAAATTTTCATTAATCAAAGAGAATTACAAAGGATGAAAGGAAACAAAAGAGATCACTGGAAATAAGTGACCACCAACGAAGCATGGTTAACACCTCCCTTGACTAAAGCATCAGCTTCCATATTAGCCTCCTTATAATTGTGGCGAAGTTCCGCATTCAATGAAGGTAGAATATCCCGAATCTCATGAAAAATTGAAGTTAACCTCCATGACATATTGGCTTCTTCTTTACTCCATGCTATAATATTCCCCAAGTTTCTTTCTATAATTATTTTGGGTGCAACTCTCAAAGACAATCGTCACTAAAGATAGGTAAAAGTACATATTCCACTTTTATGAAACTAAGAGAGGAAGAATTTGTGAGTCAGCTTCCACTTTCATAGAATGGTATAGTTCCCAAATATGTTTAAACAGTTAAGTGAAGAAAACCAAGTCATTTTTTTCATTATAGGATATTCACCCACTTCAAGGTACCAACTAGAGTTGACGAGCTAAAACTATTATATCATATCCATTATTTCATGTTCAAAAGTAGGCTAGGGTCCATAACATAGGGGAAACTCATGGGAAATTGACACAATTAAAGTAAGAAAACAAAAATAGCAATAATAGGTCTTCTCTTTTATTTATAATGAGAGTTTCAATTCATGCAGTTAAGATTGAAGAGTGATGGCTAGAGCAGTGATAAATCTTTTTTCACTCTCTTCTTTTCTAAAGCTTTACAATTAAGGGAAATGTGAAACTTGAATCATATTACCAGTTACATATGTACTAAATAAACTTACTTTGATGAGTTTTTATTTTCTTGCATTTTTTAGGCTTTAACAACCATTTAACCTCAAAAACAGCACTTTGGAGAATGCTACTGTTAGCCACATGGCTCTCTCTCTCTCTCATAGAGGGGGAATGAGACAGAGAGAGAGACTCATCTCCTTTTCAGTTTGGAAAGAAAGTATGTATGTGTATGGAGAGGGTATGTATTGAACCATTTGGAACTCATATTATATATTGATAAATCCAAGAGATGAAGCCATAATATCTCTTAATGAATATGAATTTTCCAGGAATGAATACGAGCATGTATACATACATGCTTGAATATTCACATGTTTGCATGCCATAATAGCAACTTAGGGTTTCAAAACTCTCACAAAATTACAAATTGCTCATGCGTTTGGTATGATAACATATCCATGGATTCTTAGAATTTGAACCCAAATGACATATACAAAACAACATCATTATCTTTGCACCAAAATTGTAATGGGGGATGCATTAAATTAAGGCAATGATCCAAAATAAAATATGCACCCAAAATGCATCATTTTCCTAAAGTGGTACAGTCTACATTTAAAGAAACCAATATAGAATAGATCACACACAATATTGGAAAATGAAATTGGGGATTGAAAGTCGTGTATAAACCTTTAAGAGATGCCCATGTCACAAATGCAGCCTGAAAGACGAGCGTTAAATGAGTAGAAAAATGAGATAAAAAAAAAAAAAACTAATTTTTTTATAACAATAATAATAATAATAGGTCTAGTTTTTTGGGATTGTTGCTCTGATAAATTATAGATTAAAATTAGTTTAACAACTCAAAGGCATTGTATTTAAATAATTGTAGCGTTTCATTAGTGCACAAAAACCTATAGTAACGTACATATTACATTGGAATGGTTGCATGTTTAGTTTATATTGCTTGCTGCACTAATTGTGGTTAAATGATAAAGAGACCACTCATTATTGAGATAAAATACATACCCTGTCCCCCTCTCCATTAAAAAAATGGCTGATAAATAAATGAGTGTTTCATTAATGAAGAATAGAAGAAATATATAAACCAAGAAACCACATAAAATCTCACTAAAAGATCTTAAGAAAGCTTAGCTTAATGGGATATCTGTCTAATACTTTTTTACTCATATAAAATCATGACAAAAAAAAATGTTTATTTGTAGTAACATCTGATAGTATCTCATAATTTTTTCTCCATATTTTTATTTATATTAACATCTGATTGTATCTTATAAGTTTTCTCCATATTCTTGCTTATCATAAAACTTAAGTGACTCCCAAAATATTTCTTCCTTTACATGTATATGATAAAGTAACTCAAATTTTAAGATAAAAAAAAGTCACCCATGATATCCCATAACATCAACTTGCCGGAAAATATCACGATACCAATCATTCTCGACCATACCGATCAGAGAATCCTATTTCAAATTAGAGTCATTTCTTAGAAAATTGGTGAAAACCAGCATCAAACCCATCAGATTCATTTTTAGATGAAAGAAATCAGCCCCAAATCCCAATTTTTAAAATGTCTAAGATAAATAATGCATACCTCTATGACCAACAAAGATTATATCTATAGAAGCAGTACTAGCTCTAGAATTAGCTCATAAAAACACATGATATGAACAATTAGAAACCCATCATAACAACCCATCATTTGAAAGAAAGAAAAAAAAAAAAAAAAAAAATATTAAGATTTGATATCAAGATTTAACTATTACGATAATGCATTTGGTGGAAGTTATTATATGAGTGGATAGGAAATAGAGGGAGAAGATTACCATGTTTAATGAAGAAGAGAAGCTGATTTTCTTCCTTGAGGTGCTACATGATGGGGTGTGTGTGCATTGTTTTCATCATGGACCTGGCATGAGAAATCAGAATGTAATTATGTAGCCAAAGACAACTTGCCAACTTCGTTCCAAACCTTTCCTTTGCTTTGAGATAAGCAGCAAAACTGGGAGTTTAGTCGGCAAGTCATCCTTGGCTGCATTATGCCTTCTGAACCTGCATGCCAGAGCCATAGATGAGAGAGAGTAGTTTTGCCATAGAGAGAGAGAGAGAGAGAGAGATGTGTGAGTTGGGGGGAAGAGACTGAGAGGAGAGCATTGAAGGGGAGAGAGATATTTGGGGTGTTTATATAGAGTTCTGATAGTGAGAGGCTGAAAATAGTGGGGTGTTAAGATGGTATGGCAGAAATTGCATTATGCATTATCTTCAGTCGAGGAGATGAGGACAGGTCCTAGAAGTATCTAATGTTTGGCCCAATAGAATAAAGAGGAAGTGATAAGGTCTCTCTCTCTCCAAAACATATAAGAAACACAAGCTTATTGAGTCATAGTATTTAATCAAAATGCATCACTTCTGAAGTCACAGTGTATTTTAGGCAACTACTAGACTGGCATTGCTCATTCAACACTTAGAATGGAAATCACAGCTGAAATGATGAAGCATCTCATGAGCTTGTACTTGTTCTAAGAGTCCAATTGTGACATTTGATGGGAAAGATGGAAGCTATGAAGAGACTATCACCCACCCATTTAAGTGTATTTAGTTTGAAGGGGGGGAAAAAACAAAACAAAAAGTTAGGAAAGGGATCTTTCCATAATAGTTTTCTTTTTTCTGCTTGGATGGGGTACTTCATGAAGGCTTGAATTCTAAGCATTATGCTTTTCTTTTCAAAAAGAAGACTAAAAGATAAAGACCCTTCTTCCTCTTTTGGTGAATAACTGCAAGCACAAAACCTCAAAATATGGGAGAAATGAAATGGAGGATAAAAAGTGAGAGAGTGGAAGAGTTTCAATGGACTTGGTCTCTATTCTAGAGGAGAGAGAGAGAGAGAGAGAGAGAGAAAGGGAGGGAGGGAGGGAGGGAGGGAGGTGATAAAATCTAGGGTGATACAGTGGGGACTAGGGAACAAGTGGCTGTTGCAGGGATAGATAAAATTTTGCAGTAAGGGCATCCATACAATATCACCAAAGGCCACAGTTTGTAGAATATTGGCCTTAAAGGGGTGTAGAATATCTGCATAAGGACAAAGTTTATATGAGGTTGGAACCTTATATTTATATGAGGTTGCAACCTTATATTGTTGAAGTAAGGTATACCTCAAAAATCCTAGAGGAGAGTATTCAGGCATTGGAGAACCTTCCAAGTAATCATCTTGACATCGAGATAAATGGACGCAAAGAAAAAAAATAAGAATTCCAAATCCAAAAAATAGTGCACTTTGTAACAAGTTATGTGGACCATTTATTTTCAAGTGCTTTTTAATTATCTCAATCTTTACGATTTTTTAAATGTTAAATTTAATAACTGGGGGTGAAAAGTTATTTTCAAGCCATCATAAGTTTTGGATATTGAAACGACATCTCTAAGTAAAATTTATCGGTGCGCCTTATATCTATAGTATAAAGAGGCAACTTTATACAAACGTCACCCTTTACCTAATTTATCCCCCATGTTTTTTTACTAGAAATGTGTGTGAATCTTGTTTTATTTTTATTTATTTTTTTAACCCCAAGATTTAGAAGAAAGCAAATAAGGAAAAGGTTCTATTTATTCCCTGAGAGATAATCATAAAAAGTTGTTTTTCAAATGCACTTGCAGGTGAAAGAAAGCGATCTCATGAGGAGAAAAAAAAGGTTGGTTATCCTGGGGCAGAGGGGGACTCGTGAATCAAGGCATGCCATCACCATGGCTCTTGCTTTTAAAAAACCCGTTAGGTCAAATATAGCAAAACTTTTTTTAATAGAAAAACCCTAGAGAGAGAGAACAAAAGGAACCCATGTTGTATTTTTCCCCTTGAGAGAGAGAGAGAGACAACAAAAGGAACCCATGTTATATTTTTGCCCTTTTGAGGGTAGAAAGAGACCTTTTTTTTTTTGTCATTAGAGCCATTAACTTTAGCACAGTGAAATTTACAGTCTCTTTTGGATGCCATGCCCTCGATTTGGAGGTCTCTGTGCCTTATCCTCAAGTGGGTCTCACTATCTGTTCATGTTTAGTCCAAATCTCCCTAGAATTTTGAAAGCAAGTTTCATGATTTCAGTAGATAATAAGATGTATAGAGAGAGAGAGAGTCTTGGGATATGCCTTGTCAACATAGAAAACTACTGGAGTAAGTGATTTCTTTTTTGGCATTTAAGAGGTGAATTGAGAGAGAGAGAGAGAAAGAGAGAGAGAGAGAGAAAGAGAGAGACTTTTTTGGCATTTGAAGGGTGAATTGAGAGAGCGAGAGAGAGAGAGAGGATGGAGGCAACTTGAAAGTCAAAGCATAGGATTTTCTTTGAGGGATGAGAGTCACAAATCACAGCTGATTTGAAGTTTTGATCCTTTAGTTTGGTAGGTTTTTCCTAGTTGAGAGAAGCAACTTTTCATGGAAAAAGCACACTTATGAGAGAGGGATGGGGGGGGGGGGCGGTGGAGTATGATTAAGCCAATATGCATGTGGGGAGTCACAATGATTTGAAATTTCGATTCTTCTATGATTGGTTTTTCCCTATCTCATGACTGAGGCCCTAAATAATCGAAGTACGAAGCACTTTCAAATAGTATCGAAATACGTCGTTTCCACATCGAAATCTTTATATTGGATCGAAAATTTATTTTCATTTCTTATAATGAAATTTTTAGCTTAAAAAATAATGTACCTCAAACAGATCTATGAACAATTGAAAAATCTTGAAATATACAGTTTAGATAGTAATGCATTACTCGATGCACTAGTTTCAAAGCTTGAGGTCTATTTTTTCTACATCCAAATATCTCAAGGTCAAGATGATTGAATTTGAGGGCTTTTCAATATCAAAAACAACTTTTTCTATTGATTTTTTGCGGCGTCCCCTTTTTTTATATAGAGAAATATGTTTTCCCTTTTTTTATATATAGAAATATTTTTTTTGAGGTACCCCTTTTTTTTTATAAATATATTTCTTTGAGGTGCCCCTTAATTTGATAATATGGGGCCTCAAACTTATATAAACTTTTTCCTCAAGGTAGTGTGCATGTGGGGAGTCAACCGATTTGAAATTTTGATTCTTTTTTGTGCTTGGTTTTTCCTAGGTGAGAGAAACAACTATTTCATGAAGAGAGAGAAAGAGAGAGAGAGTTTTGAGGTAGGGTCCCACGTGGGGTACCTTTTTTTTTTGTTTTTGTATTTGATTGCACGTGGATGAAATTTCGGGTAAAATCCAAGATCCATTTGCACGGAATTTTTGGTTTTGGGTTCAGTTCTCACCCAATAAAGAGGCCCCACAATTTTTTATTTGCGATACTTTGTTAACTTTGATTTGTGGCCAAGCATAAACACCGCACGTGTACAAGTCCAGAAAGCCCTTGTTCACACGTCTGACTATCGTGTGGCAGGCAGTTAACGACGTGAATTTATGCCTCAATCGATTGTGGAGCGGGCCGGGTCATCCCATCGGGCCCATTCGCTCATATTGAAGGCCCCATTGATGTCGTGGCTTGAATCCTACGCCAGCCCATAACTCCTCTGGCCCAAGCAAATGGCACCCAGTCAAGCGGTCCAAACCAGCATGTGGCCAGGGCTATGAAACCCTCGAGACCAATCCAAGCTAGGGGTGGCAATGGACCTAGATCAGATGTTCGGACCAGACCTAAGCCCAGGTATGCTTCGAAAAATTGGACCCAATATGACCCCGGTCCAAATAATGGACATGAACATTATTCAGGTCCAATCCATATGGACCCGACAAAGACCCAACCCAAAGAGCATTAGTATTTAAATACTTATTTAATATATAATATTTAAATAAATATAATTATATATTTTTAGTTATAATATTTAAATAATGTGTATATATTTAACATAATATTTAAATATATTTTTTATTTATTTTTGCATCGGGTCCAATCAAGTCCAGATCCAAGTTCGATAACTTCAAGACCAGTCGGGTCTAAATCTGGGCCAAACCTAGACCCAACCCGACCTGTTGCCATTCCCAGTTCAGGCCAATTTTAGCTTCACATGTGCCTTAATATCTCTTGATAGAGCAAAAAGGAAAACAACGTCAAATAATTGAGATAAAACTCAGATGATAATGACGAGAATGATGATGCTAATAAGGATGCAAATGGGCTAAACATCAAGTTAAAAAGGGTTGCAAGTGAGTTAGGTCCCGGTCGAGGTCAACTCCATAAGGGTCTAGGCCTGACCTAGGTCATGATCTGACTGGCTCTTCTGACCTCCTTGTTTAGAGGTGGAGGAGTCTTATAGCATATAAAATCAAATTATACTACTATTATAAATATTTGTCTTTTTGAGCGCACAGAATAAATATTTTTGTCAATCGGAAATAGTTTAATGACCTAGTTTGTCAACATTGCAATTGTATAACCTCGGCATTGTAGCTTACCATGTCGCATACATCACTTTTTTGGGGGGAAGATTTTATGAAGGTACAGTTTATATTTTAACCACTTTAGATCTCACCTTTTTACCTTTTTTTCTACTATTCCAATTCATCATGTGTAATTATAGATATTTTAAAATTAAATCAAAACATGCAAGTAAAATGTTAAACAGTTAATATTTCATATGTACTTTGACAAATTTCCCTTTCTTTATGAACTGTTTAACTAAAATTTCATCTCATTATGAAACATCTACAACAAGAGAGCTGTACACTAAAAAGCAAAAAACAAAATAAAACTATGCACCCATTATACTTTCCTTTTGGGAAGATTGGGATTTAGAGTACTTAAAGATGGGGGGCTTTTTTTGTTTTTTTTGAGGACTGATGTGAATACAGGCATTCAAATGAGGGGCCAGAGGAGCAACACTTCATCCACCATCAATAATTGAGAATAATAGTGGAGATTACACCGAGGAGTACTGCCTTTAAATAATGGGGGTAAATTGTGGCATTTTAGGTAAGAAATTTCCACATTGAGCTAGCACTTTTGTTTAATTGAGTATGGTGGCAGGTCCTCAACAGTCCGATATCAACAATAGATGATCGATCAACATCGATCCTCCAGTCAAATTCGATGTATTTTTAAACAAAATGAATTGCACTATCCAACCATCCATTGTTACTAGGGCAAGCTTTTTATGCTTTCCCTACAGCATAGAAGTTCTATCCTCCCCCTTTTCCAACCGTCTATTCTGAATGGAGGGCTAAGATTGCCCCAATCACAATGTCACGTCTCTACGCTATTTTTTTTTTTTTTTTTTTTCTAGAAACTATTTTGACACCAAATTTTGGACACCCATTCCTCTATTAAACTCGTACTAGTGAAAAATATAAAAACATTATTTTCGATAAAATATAATGACCAAAATACCCCTGAAAGTTTCAAAAGGTATTTTGGTCATTATATTTTATGGAAAAAATTATTTTTAATATTTTTTATAGGTACGCCCCAATGAGAAGATGGCACGTACCAAATTTCATATTCATATAATTTGTATAAAAAAAAAACTAAAAATAATCGAATCTAAGATCAAACGGTGAGTGGCTCTCTTGATCAAAATTGGACACAGTTGAGAAGCTAGTATTGTCCTAATCCACATGTTAATATAGTTGTCCTCAAACTAGGTTATGGAACTTGGAATATTATCTTTTGTAGGGTTGGTTTGAAAATTGGACACTTAAGGCATTTCGAAAAAGAACAATAGGTAGGATATAGTTGGGTGATTTGTATGAAATCCTTATTGACTTTCGAAATGATATGTAGAGCATGGTTGTCTCAAGAGCTTTATCAGGCAGCTGGGGCATCTCATTTCTCCTGGCAAAATCTGAGAAAGATTTTCTCGCATTGCACGCTTCATCAACTTGGGTTTTGACAAGACTTAACTAACGACAAAACTCGTTGGGGCTTTGCTCGTTGCCAGCCACTGGCTACAGGATGACGAAAAACAAGAAGCGTTATGACTCGATGACTTACAAGGGCGGTCAATGGGACTCCCCTCAGCTGTCTGATTTTACATCCAACAACAGGACTTTCTTAGACTTACAAGCGCGGCCAATGGCACTCCCCCTCAGCTATCTGATTTTATATCCAACAATTGGGTGATTATTACATTTTTGTACCAAAGACATACAGTCTTGTCGTACACTTTCCCTTAAGAAAAAGTCTTTTGAATAAGGGAACCAAAAGGAGGTTTTATCACATGTGCACATGGACATCAATTATTCAATGGTCTCAAACGCATAATGGAGCACGCTAGAGGCTGTTAATATGTATGGTTGCACATGATGTGCATGTGCATATGCATATGCCTACACTAGAGTTTCTTTCCAAAGAGAAGCAAATTCATGTGCACACATAGAAGTCTTGTATGCTAGTGTATCTTGCACCATAAAAGCCTAGCCATGATTGAAGCAACATTAACTAACTGCTCACACCATGACAGAGGCTGTTAATATTTATGGTTGCACATGATGTGCCTATGCATATATAGTACAGTATTAGAGTTTCTATCTAAAGAGAACCAAATTTCATGTGCAACTTACACATAAAAGTCTTGTATGCTACTGTATCTTGCACCATAACAGCCTAACCATGATTGAAGCAACCTTGGTCAATCTAGGTTCTGGCTAAATTAAAATGTTTGATTATAAAGATGCTTATTGGTCCTTTAAGATCCAATTGCTCCCAAAGTTATAAGTTAGCCAACGTTGCATATACTTTGTTGTTTATTGGACTGCTCAACTGCATCCAAATTCTTATTTGTGACATGTGCATATAGATCTCCTTTCAAAAGGTTGGGTTCTTTTGGTGATTTCAGGAGGAAGGGAAGGGAAACATTTCTATGGCTTCTCATTCACATAATTTGTGTGTTTGGGATCAAATGGCAGTCAGCACGTTGATGACAATGTCAAAGTACTATTAACTGTTGTTATCAGGCTGCAATTAATGTGTGACATCTTTGTCGACTCGCTAACAACCATCCGATCAAGATCGAACAATTGTTAGTTTCCAAACACAAAGTGTATTTCTATGGAATATAAATATTAGGAAAAGCCCATGACCATTACTTAGAGTAACCTATTGAGCAATATTGTTTGTTTGCCTTATTACATGTGAAAGGAAGGTGAAATGGTGAAGTGCACCAAACCCACAAAGGACTAGGCATGCTGGGCTAGTTTCCATTGTCAGTTCACCATTCATTCTCAAGAAGAGATGGTAGAGATTAAGACTCTCAAAAACTAGATTTGGACCATCTTTCAATGACTTGGTATAAACTACGGAGTCATGAACATAAATAAAAGAATTAACTATATCAAAATACCATTTCTTCCAAGCATTCACATAGGCCTCATCACATAAAAATTAGCTCTCAAGAACTAGTAACCCCCTTCCAGTCCAAACCTGAACCCACATTGCAGAACAGAGCATGAATCAAGTGTTAATAAGATAAAAAGAAAGAAAATAAAAAAGGGAGAAACCAAAAAAAAAATGAAAAAATGAAAGAAAGAAAAAGCCAGAAACTCAGTGTAGTTACAGACCTAGTTTGGAAAGCAGCAGAGAGAATGCTAAGATGAGAAGAAACCCAATGAAGGGGAAAATAAGCCCGTCAAGGAAAAATCAATGTGTTTATGAGCCAACTAATGTGAATTAGAGGGGATTCAACCCTCCTCACTTAACCCCCAACCCACTGCATAAAAGTACAAAAGGAGTGTCCCTTTCTTCTTCTTCTTTTTCCATTGTTTTTTTTTTTTTTTACTTTTTTATAGTCGAAGATTCCAAGGTATAAGCAAATTCATCTATGAAATATTAAGAAAAGAGGGATTACCTCAGTTTTGCAGCCCCAAAACTATCGCCTGTAAAGGTACTTTGCTAGAGGAAAGTTCACGCTCCTTGCAATCTATAACACATTGCAAAAATACGAAGTTTAAGACAACCAAAGGACTGTTTGTTCCAGAACCATAATAAGTCAAAAAAACTTTGATTCCAAATGAGGAGAACAATATGACAATTTAATCTTGCATTCCCAAGAACTCACCTTCATAACCATGTCTTCATCAATTGTGGCCCGATAACGAGTTGAACCTTCAAGTGGGCAGCTTCCTCCTTTGCAAATAAAATTAGCATTGCAAAGAGTAGATAACTGCAATAGAACATCAGACATGAGCCCACAACTTCCAACTTCCTCAGTCAATCCATCCTCAACCTGCTCTCTCTCTATAGGACCATCTGTTACTGAAGTGATGCACTGAAATATAGCAAGCAATCTCTCCAATGGAAAAGTCCCTGGCCCCTTTAGTAGCATTTCCTGTGCAGCCTGATCCTTCTTCTCAATGGAAGTCACAGAACTCCTAGATACAGAAAATTTAATGATATATCCAGTTGCACTAATATCCAACAGGGCAATTGTTTTGCAATACCAAACAACAGCTTTTTAGATTGGTTAAATTGATGCCAAAGATTACCAAATAACTGCTGGAAACGCGATAGAAATTCTAGTGCAGGAAACCCACATGTGAGTCTAATTGACACAAGTTCATGCAGAGAGAATTGCCATCGTGTTAGGGTAAGTAATAGTGATAAAAGACAATTTGTACACTGAGTTTATGCAGATCTTAAAAATGCAGAATTGGGCAATAGAGGATGAAGCATGTCGTTAGTGTCATCAAGAAGGCTAAGTATATCCTTTTCTCTTTTCCGTTTTTTAGAAATGTAACACAAAAAATCTCCGAACCCTAACAGGTATGTTTCTAAGATGGAAAATTCATCAAGAGACCAACTGTAGAATTCAGATTTTTTTTTTTTTTGTTGATAAATTTTGTAGAATTCAGATTATATCTGTAGAGGAACCCATTAACCAAAGGAAAAAGTTTATATAAGGTTGCAACCTTAAAATGTAGAATTATAGATGCACCTCAAAACTCCACCGGAAAAGGATGTTTTAATGTTGAAAAAACCTCTAATTGATCATCTCGACATCGAGATGTATGAATATGAAAGAAAAAAAAGATTTTGAGTCCAAGAAATAGTACATTTTGCAATACATTATCTAGACCGTTCATTTTCAAGATTTTCATATGTTTATAGATCTGCTTGATTTTAACCATTTTTGGAGTTTAAAACTTTATAATTAGATATGAAAATAGATTTTGAGATAATCCTAAGAATTTTTTCACCAAGAACACATGTTATGATAAAATTTGGACGTACGCCTTAATTGGATTGTTTAAGGTTGCAACCTTATAGAAACCACACCCTTCACCAAATTGACAAATTATTATTTCATAACTAAACAAAATAATAATGAAAAAGACATCACAGAATCAGTGAGATACGTACTTTCTCTTCCTTTTTCTATTATCAGACCCTCCAGTTGAATCAAATAATGCTGCATCAAGAGTGGCAGGGTTTTTCGAAGCAATGAAAGCCGAAATAAGCAAATACTTTGCAGAGTCAGACATCTGAAAATCCACCTCATAAACAGTTTCCCCACTGCCTTGTTTTCTCAAAATCCCCTTCCTTTTTTCCTTCTCCTTGTTGGTCTCAACAATCGTTCCTGATTCAACCTTGAAAACTTGATTCAAAGATGGCATTATGTGGGGTTGAAGGCAAGAGAACAATTTTCGCTTCATTGCTTCATCAGGAATCACTCTCAAATCACTCAGAGGCTCACAATATTTCCGAAATAACGGCACCAAGGCAACCGACAATTCATCTACTCTTTTGGTGAGCCGGCATAAGGTCTTCAAAACAACACTGTCTAATGCCAAATCAAATGAATATCCCATTAAGAACCATGATAAACATGAAAATATCTTTAAACTACTGCATATACACGTATAATTTATGGGATTGTCTACAAAGAGACCATCTATCATTTGTACATGGAGGTCACAATTATTCTTATCCCTTAAATTTCAAAATGGGTAGTTGTATAAGTGTAATTGAATAGACACAAAGTCCAAAAAAAAAAAATTCTCAGACTTCGTGACCCACCTCAAGCCATCCAATTTGGCAGCTAATAAGTGAGAATGATTGCGACCTCCATATACAAAAGATAAATGGTCTCTTTTTAGACAATCCCATATTTTATACATGAAAGTTCTATATTTAAACCTCTAATGCCAAACCAAAAACCCCATCAAAGAACATAACTTTGACCCATTTCATAGAAGGAAAAGTTGTTTGTGAGTCAAGGGGCGCATGTCTTCTCTGACCCATTGTACTTCCATCTTAAGATGGACATTGAAAAAAAAGAAAAAAGCACGCAAATAAAGAGTGAAAAAAAGTTAAAAAAACACACTCATAAATTTAAAAAAAATTATCTATTTTTCATATTCAAGATAACCATGGCTTGGATCATGAATCTATTAAAAATTTAAATCCATATTTTAGATGGACTTTAGAGGAGGGACGCACATCTGCGTCAGGGGATTCAGAGAAATCCGTCCTTCATATAAACACATATTCACCCATGGAAAAGTATAAAGATGAAACATACTAGTAAGAAACATCTGAATGCTACACCTTCAAATTGAAGAGCCCATCAAAGAACATCACAAACACAAGAATACCTTTGAATTAATTCATATTCCCAAACTATATTTTCATGAAAAGAGTACAGAGCTAAAGATTAGCTGACAAACAACACAGTCAAGAGAAGGGAACAAAATCGCAATCAAATAACATTTGACACACAGTCCAATAGTCGCAAAAACTCTACTTACCCAAGAAAAGAAGAATAGAGCTTGGGGTTTGGTTGGCCTCTCATGAAGATCTGATACAGCTCCTCATCTGTATAGCTCGGGAAGAAGACGGGCACTAGCTCCATTAATCCAGTATTCCCATAAAAACTGTCTAAACTGGCGCTGCTAATAAAAACCAACCCCAATTCTGGCATCTTGAGAAGATCGCCCATCTTAAACAGCACGGAAACCAGAGCCAAACCACTATCCCAATCCCGAATCATCTCGACATTGTCAAATATCAAGTAAATCATCTCCCCAGCCCCACAATTCAAAGAATTCTTTGACCCTTTGGGTCTTTGGTTCTCTCTAATTGTGGCAATGGTGTGGACCAATGCTTCTCTAAGAAAATTCATGAAATCTGAGGCCTTTTCACACCTTTTGGCACTGGCATAATTGTTGGTACTCTGTTTTCCATGGAAAAACACCTGGTTCAATACCGACTCAAACAAGAGGCGAGGATTGTAGCAAGATTTGCAGCTTGAGTAAACAAAAGGACGGTTCAGGTGCTTGAAAACATGTAAAAGGACACTGGTTTTTGCCGAGGAAGGGCGGCCATAGATGAAAATGGGTTTCATGGGTGAATTGGGGGGTCCAATTAGGTGCAACAGTTCATCGATCTGAGCCTTTCGGCAGGGATAACTACTATATAACTGGTCAAGTGTAATGGGTTTTGGGAATAGAAGGTAATCTGAAAATGACGCTTTGGTATTCTTCAAAGATCGAGAGCCAGGTTTTGGCTTTTGAGGCGAGTTTTGTTTAGGGGTTGTTGTTGTTGTTGTTGTTGTTGTTGTTGTTGAGGAAGAAGAAGATCGAGTAACTCTTATTGGGGTCTTAACAACCGTTTCCGAGTCACCCATTTCTCCTTTTTCCTAAGAAACTGCAGTAATGGGGATTGGGGTTTTTACTGAGACACCCTTCTCTTCTTCTGCACTTTCTCCTTCGTAGAGATTAGAGATTAGAAATCTGCTCCTTCTAGAGAGAGAGAGAGTTCATCTTCCTTAGAGAGAGAGAGAGAGAGATGCAGGTTTAGGGCTTCAAAGTTAAAAACAGAAGGGGGAGAATGGCGGGAAATGACGTGGCAGGAGAATCCACGTCATCAATGGCACGCGAGATGCAACTAACGGAAAAAGGCCGCGTCCTTATCCACCGTTGAACAGAATGGAATCAATGGCAACGAAGGATAGCAGAGAAGATAGAACAGAGAGAGAAATGGGAAAATCGTGAGGAAAGGAGCCCTGGTTTCCCATCGTCAAATAAATGACCGGTGCAGATCAAGCTATTGTACCCTTAAAATAGCGTCTTACTGAAAATGTTTTAACCCCAAGGTCATGACATGCAATTTTGGTGCCAAAGGTGCGAGAATCTATTTTTATTTTTAATTATAAAATTTTAAATTTCAAAAATAGTTTAAATCGAGCTAAACCCGTGATGCACATTGTAACCTTTGTGCGTCACAGGTAAATAAAAGCAATTTAAATACAGACGATTTAATTTGGAATCACCTGATCTAAATCAAAAACTGATAAAGGACAAACCGGTTCTTGATGGAATCCGAGAATCATAACTAAAAATGGGCTAGTCACCACATTATTTTCTTATTATTTTCAATTATTTATTTTTATTTTGAATTTTTTTGTTAACTTTTTATGGGCCGATTCTCTCTACCATATTACCATTAAGACCGTTTTCTGATGGCCAGTTCAATACGGCCCACGGTTTTAAAAAATAACCTAGAGCTAATAACTTGTGAATGAAAATTGAGAAAAGCTTTTCTTTTCCGTTCTTTGGAGCGTAAAAGATGTGAAGGGTTTATGATCTTAGTCTTACTAGCTAATCTTACTAGCTAAACTATTATAATCGTCATAATCTTAACTCCCAAAATATCCTTATTGTTAATCATTAGTCCATCCCTTAGTTGGCAATTCGTGCAATGGAAATACATAGGGATGGATATCTCTATGATTAGACCAAAGAGGCCAAAGCTTACGCAAAATTGGCCCGAAGCGGCAGTATCAGACTTTTTGCTTGTCTTCGGTCTAGGTCTAAAATCTGAAGGCCTAAACCTTCATCATCATTATATCCTTATACCGTCTAGTTATGGTCAACTACACGAATCCCATTTTACCTTTTTTCCCTCTAAACACACTATTAGTAGAAGGAAAAAGTTTATTTAAAGATGCTACCTTATAAAGTAGAACTACGGATTCCCCTCAAAAATCCATTTGAAAAAGTAGTTTTAATGTTGAAAAACCCTTTGATAGATCATCACGACATCGAGATGTATGACTATGAAAAATATAAAGATTTTAAATCTCAAAAACAGTACATTTTCCAACATATTATCTACACCGTCCATTTTCAAGATTTTCATAGATCTACTTGATTTTAACCATTTTTTATATTAAATTTTTTTATAATTAGATATAAAAATAGATTTTGAGATAATCCTAAGAACATTTTACATCGAAATTAGATACCATGATAAAATTTGAAGGTGCCTCTTACCTCTACTCCTACGGATGCATCCGTATGCCAACTGCACCCTTACTAGAATAGTGATAACATATTTAATAAAGGTTGTGGTCTGCATAGAGCCGAAGCTCTAAACAATCAAAGTAAAATACACCTTCAAATAGTGTTGAAAAATGTGCTTTCAATACTGATAATCTTTATGATAGCCTTAAAATATATTTTTACCTTTAATCATAAAATTTAAAGCTTCAAAAATAATGTACTTGGTGCAGATATATTAAAACTTGAAACTCTTGAAAATTGACGATCCAAAAATGCACTATTTCCAAATTTTGAAATCCACTTTTTTCTCATGTCCATATATATTGATGCCGAGATGATCAATTTGAAGATATTTGAGCATCTAAACATCTTCTAGTGAAATTTTAAGGTGGGCTCTAATTTGATTATTTAGAGCCTAGGCTCTATATAAACTTTTTCAGTTAATAAAAGCTCTCAATTAAATGCCTGGAATTTTGACTTCACAATTCACATCATGGAAAATACTCTCTCTCTCTCTCTCTCTCTCTCTCCACTTGGACATTTCGTAGACAAAAAATGGCATTGTTGCAACCTTCATATCCCACCAAAAGGAATGTGCCAAAGGCTGAGAACCAGAAGGGTAAACCAAATAAATTGCTAAAAGATGCATTCCCAAACAATAATATTGTGATAATATCACAACACCCAACAGGAAAATAACAGTCAAAAGTGAAGTTTGCATGATACATTATACCCACATACACTCCTTGAAGAGGGATGCATAAAACAATGAAGGGACAGCACATCTACTCTTCATGGATGGTTATTTTTGTAGAATTACATAGAAATGATGGGGGGAAAGGAAAAGCCAAAAAAAAAAACGAAGAAGAAAGAAGCATGAAAATGAGTGACTCTTTTAACTTCTCTAAGCAGAAAGCTTCCAATTCTGAAGGCCCAGTAGTCTCTGGTTTAATATAAAGCATTGGGTTCTAATAGAGTTAAAATGTGCATCATGTGTTTCCTTTAGCATTTCAGGATTCCTGAGGAGTCTCAAACCTGGTGGGTGTTTGGATACCCATCATACAGCACAGACCCGAAATCAAAATTATGAGGAGTACGATTGCCTGTAACAAAAATACAACTCAAATCAAATTAAAGCTTTATGATAGAATATACATTTAACACCTCTGGAATTGGTTAGAATGCAAAGGATCAAGCATTCTGGGTTTAGGGTTTAATAGTGATATTCTCAGATATTGAAGGATTCAAGAGGCCAGTTGCTTCACTTATAGGTTAGCAATCCTCGGATTGTTCTTTCCAGAGACAATAGTTCATATACTTACAATTGAATTTTTAAAAAAAAAGGTACAGAGGGAGAGTTACGAATGATGGTTGAGCACTACAAATCTATGCCATGGCAGGTATGTTTCATCTACCATTGAATTAATTCCTTCACTAGAATTCTCTATTTACATAACATCAGAACTAGTACTTGTTTTTATGTTGCAATTGAATTAACCAAATTGATGATATCCTTATCTAGCCAAAAACGTGAATCAATTAGCATAAATTCTTAGAATGATCCAAACGAGAATTGAGGAACTCACCACAAAAACACCTTCTAGAAGTGATGATTTGATCTGACAAACACTATCACAAGTCGAATTGGAAGCATTTCCAATGGCACTTTCAGCAAGAAATCTTCCCAAATCCCTGTGTCCAGATTGAAGCAAAGACTTACGTGGGTCTGAAGCATACAAAACAGTGTGCGTGGCACCAGACTCCTTCACTTTGTCAATGACCTCTGCTAAAAGCTTCCCTGCAAATCATAGGTAAAAAGCCCGAAGTATGAGATGATTCATGACTATTATCCAGGTATGGAGAGCATAATGAACATGGAATAAGGTTAACGGAGCATAAATACCTTCTGTATTATCCAGTCCAAACTCTTCAGAAGAGATTGAATCCTCATCACAGATTACTATCAAATCAGTTTTGCCTTTTTGCCTTGTTTCCATCCTTGAACTTACATAATTCTGAAATATTTGATTAACATCAGAATTTACCATAGAAAACTCGAAGACAACGACTACAGATGGCAACACAGAAAGAGAATAGACTAACCTTGACTGAGTTGACCTCTACAAATTTCTTGAGATCTTTACCCCAAATGGAGCACGACCCTAGAAGAGCAACTTCACTCACTTCCAAGCCATGTTCACAATTCTCAAGAAACCCAGATATCAAGGAATTTTCCAATGTCTCATTTTCCTCTGACACATCAACATAAGGGAATGCCATGGAGAAATTTGACTCTGTGAATGAGACCTGACAGGAAAGCATTGAACCATCGACAATTGAAAAAGGGAAAAAAAAAAAAAAAAGAGAGAGAAAATCCAGGAAGATGTACATATTATTTGAAGTATGTCAATTACCTTGAGCAACTCTACAAGAGCTGAGTCAGTATGTTTAGTCCTAGAGATATCTGAAGATCTCAACTGTAGAAGAAAATTATTCAGTCACTAATTTAGTACGCAAATTAAAGAAAGGCTGTAAAACAATTACTTGCACTGCTGACTGCTCTACTGCTTAGCTCAGCTCAGGAGATTTTGGATAGATATCTTTTGAATAAACTAGCTATTTACTGGTGCAAAGTGATGGTTTTCTTCGCACTGGCTGAGCCTAAGTACAACGTGCCGATCATTTGGAACTGCAGCCATGCAAAGAACAAAGGCCCATGTACTATTATTAGCAAGCATTGTAAAACACATAGCATGCATTTCTTGGTATGGAGAGGGTAAAATAAATGGGAAGGTGCATTTCTGAGTATACGACATAGAAATGGAGTATTGATGCATCCTGTCAAAAGCTTTAATATCAATAAAATTCTATTAACTAATGCCTTAGGAAGCTTGCAGTATGTGAATCTAAGTAAACGAAACATCAGCCATGATACATCAGGCTAAGGATGTTTCTCAAAACTACTCATGGGCAGCTTCCAAGAGAGAGCGGAGAGTTGCACATACAGTGTGAATGGGACAAAAGAATTATCTAGAGGGAAAAAAAGTAACTACCATTCGATAGATCCATACCTTTCTGCCAATGAAAACAAGAGCAATATCAACAGACTCATCCTGATTTCTGCCAGAGCACTACAGAATACACCCATTATGAGAGATTCAATTATGTAGTTTAAGTCAAGTATGTAATACTTCTCTATTTTAATCACCAGAGAAAAATGACGCATGAACACATGTATGTACAGTTTGTTTGGATGTTCTTTACTGTGTGTGTGCACAACATCAAATAAAGTTATTTATTATCCACATAAGCAACCTGCCTGAGCACAAGTTTGTACACATTACCATTAAGTTCGACCAGCCTCCCTCAGACATAACAGATTTTGCTAAACCCTTCATGGAAATGGTGTGATAATCCACAATTTCCTTGCCTCCAAGTGATGATGATCTGCAGCAACATAGGGATACTTGATACGGCATCACAAAGTACAGACCATTCCACATGGCTCTTACGTTGCCAGCAGCAAGAGAATAGTAAAATGCAGTACATGATTTTATCATTGCAGAACTCATTCTCGGTAGATGTTAACTTGGAAAGCTCATATGAAATGATTCAATCCTTTTAATTTCTTAAAAATAAGACGCCATGAAAAGGGAGACCCAAGCTAAATAGCTCGCTAGAAAGAATACATTATAGATTTCTAACACAACATATTAGAAGCTAAAGTAGAAAACCAAATAAAAGTCGATTAAAGAAACATACTCAAAAGCAACTGGGTAGCATAATAAGCTAACGCATGAAGGAAAGCAAGAAGAAGAAGACCATAGAATACTGACCATTGGCAAATACAGGAAAATTAACCACATGAACATACTCACGTTTAATGAGATAATCAGACACCATAAAAATCCAAAATTGAAAATTTTTACCTTGTTTTTAAATTTTTTTCCCTTTTGTATCGATATTTTTTCTTTTTTGGGGGCAAATTGTAAAAAGAACCATGTTATTAATCTACTGTAAATCAAACATAAATACCTCCAAAAATATTCGACATATTACGAGGCATATCAAAATGTTTTTTTCTTCCGGTACAAATGAAGATGCACCAATGTATTGGTAATGTACACATACCTCTGCTTTCCAGTTAACTTGAGAACCTTTTGCTAGCATTTACTAAAGCACAACACAAACAAAAAATGCCCCTTGCCTTCAGAAGTAATAAGTTGTCAATTGTATAAAAATGTACAAAAAAAAGTGGCTATTGACAGTTACCTTACCCCCCCCACCCCCCTCCTCTCTCTTTTGATGGTTAACTTTGCTTCATGGCAATGCATGAGATGTATACGTATGAGGGTATAAACAGCCTGTGTGGATACAAAATCTATCCTGCCAAAAGAAAAGGGAGAGGAGGGGGTTTCTCTGTAGTCTATACAAACTACAATTATGTGTGACCTCCCGATGCCTTCTTTTGATAAAGAATACGCTAATGCTTTCGCTTTACAACATCTATGTATAAAACGAAACTCAAGAACTCATACATAAATCAAAATTTTATCAAAGAGATGAGATAATCTCCAAGGGCTTCAATTCTTTGTTCCCCCAGTAAATCACTTTTTTTTAATCACCTTCAACAATAAGATTACTCCACTCTTGTTTGTGTAATCCAATGCCAGTTAGGAGCACTAGGGTCTCAGAGTTTCGTAAGCTTCAAAGAGAACCCTTTAGGGCAAGAGAATGGCAGACAAGCATAATAAAAAAATGCCACTGATCTCCAACTGGCCCAAATTGCCTCCTGAGCTACAGCAAGAATTGAGTTTCTTGGTGCCCATGGTAGATGGGAGTCACACACATCCATGCAGACCATCTCCCAAACATTAAAGAAAAAGATCCCCTCCTGCTATGCATCCTTTATCCTACACCCTCATACAATCCCTCTACCTAACCTAGAAGTCCCTTGTAGACTCCTTGCTTCTTCCAACAACTGTCTTTGACATTCATTGTGGACTTGCTTGTTCCACCAACCCGTCGACAAAGTTAGGTGTACCCATTTCGAGACCCCTTTAGTTTTTTTCTTTTTCAGGTGAGATAGTGGGGAGAGGGCCCCTAACCTTTGTAGGAATTGAGCCTAGGACGTAGCGTTGCAAATCATCAAGCGCTAACCACTTAAGCCAGGCTCTTTTCCTAAAGAGCAATTAGTAAAGAGAACCACTTTAGTTTTCAAATCTCTTATGTAATCTTTCTTCCCCATTTCACCGATCGCAATTCTGGAAAGGTGATTGACAAACTTAAGAGAGAGATCAAATGTATGAGGCAGTTACAGGACCTAGATAAGGTTCTCATCATCAAAGTCGTACCACTTAAGGGGAACTCCAACTTTATCCCCACTCTCCATGTACGTAGGTCAGCAAGTTACAAAAGAATTGCTTAATTCTACATAAGCAGATTAAGATCTTAGCGCACCTACATCTTTTTTTAGAGAGAGAGGGGGAAGCACCCACGGCGTCAGTCAAGAACTAAGCAACTTGTTGATCCATGATCCATGGACTCCCACCTTTAAGCAACTTACCCACATCTATCACCAATCTTTAACCACTTCATGCTAATGATGCACGATCCTCGAAAGAATTACGCAGCCCAGAACACACCATACTATATTCACAAATCATGGGTAAATCACATACTAGAATCAAACTTGGTTTCGTCACAAAAGAATTGTCCCCTACACTTAGATTCTACTTCAACCTCCTATGTGACTTATGAACCCATAAAAGCTAAAAATATTACATGAATGTCACAAATTCCCTTTTATTTTTAACAATTTCACATTATGCATGTGAGATAATAAGCTTTCCTAAATAAAGACATCCAAGGCTCCAAGAAAATTGCTGGTGAAAGAGAAGCAAAGACAAAGGAAATGACTACATCCCCCAAAAACAATAACAAGGTAAATTACAACAATTTAAAAGAATCATTTTGCTGTAATAAATCTACACAAGAATTTTCTTCATATTTAGGCGAATATTAAAAGTAGAAGGTCATTCAACTTAGTAATGATTTTGTTTTAGAACTAGAAAATATGATTACAGTGCACTAGTTTCTGTTTCTTGCAATGATTCAACGAATAATTAAAAAAAACAATAAGAAACAGGATATTGATTAAAATTGCGAAACAAAAAATGTAGAAAGAAGCAGCAAGCATCTCTGCTAATGATCAAAGGAGCATCAAACATTACGAGATTCTATACAGCACAATGGAAGAGCAAAATTCAGGAATACATCCTACTCTTCTAAGGCCATTCAAGTCTCAATTCATTACAACTAAATTTAAACATTTTTCATTCACCAGAACTCTTTTCGAATTCATGCAAGATCAACTTATAACAAAGAGACAAATGATGCAAGAGAATGGAGCTCAAACAAGTACAAAGTAAATAAAACCTGAAAAAGACACATACCTATGAAGATGATTTGACCACAAAAAGGCAGGAGCAGTGGTTTCAAAGGATGAAGCCAGTAAAACACTCAACGCAACAAACAACAAGGTCGTGTACACGACCATGGATCCCTCCATTTTGTCTCTCTGTAAAAAAAAAAAAAAAAAAAAAAGAAAAAATCTATGCTGAATCAATTGAACTGGTTGCTTTATGGCATCACAAGGCAAAATAATAAGATCAATCTGCAATTTATAAGGAAAACAGAACAATCTGCAAGCATAAGTTCCTAACATCAATGTCAAATTTCCCTCCCTCCCTCCCTCTCTTAACCAGATGATTGAGACAATTGCTTCATTATCCTGGGCTATGGTGCTCAGACACAATAACAATTCAGAAAGGAGAAAAAAAAGGATTGACCAACTCCAAAAAATAACAGTCACTGATCGAGAAGTCAATCGAATTATGTTTACCCACAAAACACACACACACCTGAATGATGACAATTGCTCCACTAACCCTGAACTGAGGTGCTCAAACACAATCACAGTTCAGAATCTAATTTTTCAGTAGAGGAACATAAACGATTGCCCAATTCCAAAGAACAACCGTCACCGCTTAGGAAGCCAATCAGTTTAGGGTTTGGCCTCAAAGAAACAGCATCACCACTAATTAAACAAAATTGATAGATCTGGAAGAAGAGATAGCAATAAGCAATGGATTTTGAGAGATAGAAACCCTACGAAAAGACTCCGTTATTTTTAGAAAACAGCTATAAAAATAGAGAAAAATATATCAAATGAAAGCGTTTCAGAGAGCTCCGCCATTTAAATTAGAGGCAAAAACCTGCAAAACTAAAAAAAAAAATCCTTGGTTCGATGGAATTTACCTGGATCAGAAACTGCGTTGGAGCAGAGCTTGAAGGGAAGCGAGAGAATTTTAAGTTTTATTGTTTCAATATGTAATTCTATATAGCAACAATGACCTAAATATCCCTTATCATATTCATAAATTTCTCCACCATCTCAAACATGGAGGCTGAAAGAGAGAACCCGCCTCTCAACGGCCTAGAGTATGGTTTTAAAATAAGGTGGCTTCGGGTCCGGTCCAGCTGGACCCGGACCCGAACCCAAATAGTATTCGGATCCCTGGTTTACCCATCAAGTCTTGGGTCTGGTTTGGTCCATTACGATCTTATGACTAGGAGTTTTTTTTTATTTTGTTTTTGCTCTTTTCTTTTATACCTATATTATAGGCAACAAGGTCGCAATCACCCAACATTATATTTCAAATCGTTTAATTTGTTGTATAAAAGCTAAAGATAATTATGAGTTATTATTGTATATGATCCGATACCCATACGAATAGGGTTTAAAGTAAAGTATTTTATGTCCACCGGTTTACAAGTATGGATCAAATCTAGATACGGACCCAAATAGTATTTAGGTCAAGGTTTTGGACCCTGGCCCGACCCGTTGGGTCCAAAAATTGCATCCATACCCGGACCCAAGGTCCAGTTTACCCATCAGGTCCTAGGTTTGGTTTGGTTAGGTCCCTTGCCACCCCTATGTGTGAAATGCACGTCTAAGAAGGATGAGGACCTTAAATTTTTCCTTAACCCTTATGGTGCCTAAATAAAATAGTTGGGTTGTATTAGGTAGGTAGCTGACAATAAAACTTTGTCAAAACTTATCATTAATCTTAAACCTATAGCATCTGTTTATGCTAGGACATTCTCCATATGGCGTAACTATGGGTATAACCCTTAATATAGTAGAATGAGGGATCTAGATTCATGTAGAGGATCCCAATTAGCTTGGAAAAGTTTTTGACAGTGATGATGATAATTGCCCGTGTGTAATGGTTATCAGCAATACTGATCAACGATATGACCGATTTCAATAGGTAAATAAAAATATATAAATTTAAAAAATAATAGCTAGAATTTATGGGAACCAGGAATCTTGATTGTCGGATTCCCGATTTCAACATAGAACCAAGTTAATTTCTACTGATTCTTGATCTAAATCCGCTAATTCCCATCTCGATCAGGGTTTGGTAGTGATTTTGAAATGGGATTGAATATTATAAAAATATAATGGGCGCAGTTTGTAGAGAACCGAGGCTCTAAACAATCAAATTAAAGCCCACCTTCAATAGTGTCGAGAAATGTGGTTTTACTAGAAATTTTTTACTAGCCTTAAATTATATTTTCATCTTTAATTATAAAAGTTAAAGCTTAAAAAATAGTGTAGATCGAACAAATCTATGAAAATTTGAATAACTTAAAAATTGACGGTCAAAAAATGTGTTACAAGATGCACTATTTTTAAAACTTGAAATCTTTTTTTTTCTCAAGTCCATGCATCTTGATGTCGAGATGATCAATTTGAGGATCTTTGAGCATCAAAACAACCTCTTCTAATGAAATTTTTGAGATAGGCTCTAATTTGATTGTTTAGAGCGTAGGCTCTATATAAACTTTTCCCAAATATAATATAGCATCTCAAGAAGCTCACAATCATTTCTAATTTCTAGTTCTCTTATAAAATCATACCTGAAAAGAAATACAAAAATAATTAGGGAAGGGTGTAAATAAATACCAAAATAATTAGACTCAATGGCACACCATAAACTTTCCTATTTCAAATCTAATAGTGAAACGGTTTATGAAGTAAATAGTTTTATTGTATAATTTTTATTTAAAAATCACCTCTGCGACATAGAATCGCTCAAGTCAGATCGATCAAAAACTACAATTTTGAGACCTAAAGCCGTCCATAATTTTCATGATTTGTTGTTCCACTTTCAATTTCTGTTTGTTAAATGTAGGCCAATTTGGGAGTATCCAAGTCGAATCTTTTGAATCGGTCTAAGAGGATTTTAAAATCACTAGTAGTCAGTTTATACAAACTTAGAAAATCGAATTCTTCACAAAATCTTTTCACAGTTTAAAGTTGTCTTTTTGTTAATTTAGAATTAAAAGTATTAATTCCATCCATATTTAGCCTAATTAAATAATATAATTATCCCATGTAAATGTGAGAATTTGGTTCGTTTTAATTTGTTTACAAATGAGAAACACACAGGAGGAGAGCAATGCATATGAAAGAGCATTTAGGCAAGCCATTTATAAGGAATAGTGATATTCTTATTTCCCCCCATTTAGGAGTCAAAAATAGAGTCGCTTGTACTACTTCACCATTCATACTTTAGCCCACTACACTTCACTGCCGAATTCATCTCGACATCTGAGATATATAAATATGAGAAAATAAAGATTTTGAGTCTTAGAAATAGTGCATCTTATAACACATTATCTAAACCGTCTATTTTCAAGATTTTCATATTTTTACCAATCTACTTGATTTAAACCATATTTGGAGTTTAAAATTTTATAATTAGATATGAATATAGATTTTGAGATGATCCTAAGAATTTTTTACATCAAGATTACGTGTTATGATAAAATTTAGAGGTGCACCTTAATTTGGATTGTTTAAGGTTGCAACCTCATAAAAACTACACCCTTACATAATTACCCATAGAGGTAAGTAATACTAGTTCATTCACCCTTAGAAACCTTGGAAACCATCAATAAAATATAACTAATAATGCATAATTTTGCCTTCAAAACTATACCGGATGATGCAATTTTGGAGCCAAAAAAATCTCGAGATGGCATGCAAATCTATTTACACTATTAATTATGAAATTTAAAGCTTAAAAAATGTTTCAGATTGAATCTAAAAATAATTAAAATTGCTTAAAATGGATGATCCAGATCCAGAAACAGTGATAAATTTTTAAAATGGATGATTCAGAAAACACATTGCAAGAGACATCACTCTTAAGAGTCGGTGCAAAAAGAGCAGTTTTAGGATTTATAGTGTCTTGAAAAGCATGCCTACAAAACGGGGTTAAGCAGAGTGTCTAGAATTTCCTTCATTTTTATGACTTGAAATCTTTTTTTTCCTCATCTTCAGACATCTTGAGGTCTAGATGAACAATTTATAAGAGTTTTCTAGTAGCAAAACAAACTTTTATTATAGTTTTCATACTTCCTGTTTTTCCTTATGTCAATTTCTTTTGAAATTAACAACGATCCCAACACAAGCCATACAAATCAATGTGAGAACAATGTTAAGGTACAAAGACAGCATGAATGCCACAAAAGTTATGCCTAATCCCTCGAAGAAAATTCTAGTAAATAAAATGATAAACAATCTGGCCATTATACCTCCAAATCCAAAACTGCTCATATATCCTCGACAAAGTATCTTATAAATTGAAAATTGAAAAAACATTGAAACAAAAATTGAAAGATATCGGCAACACCAAAAGTTGCAGCTTTATCTCTTTCCGCCACCACCTCCAAGCTTAGGACCCCTGGGCGCAGGAGCCTTGGCCATGCTACCCTTCACCTGGGTCTTCTGGCTCTTCGCTGACGTCTCAGCTTTCTTTGCCTTCTTCTCATCCTTGGTCTTCTTTATCCTCTCCTTGATCTCACTGAGAAAAACAATATCAAAAATCTTACTCACTTTTGTCATATGCAGAGAAGAAAGTTTCATGAAGGTGACAAGTTCAATGAGTCAGTCCTGGTATAGGTCTCTTCACATAGTCGTCACAATCCAAGCACACGCGCACAAATACACACACTCTCTCTCAACACGTGCATACATCCACTCTCTCTCTCTGGTTGAATGTTCAAATCCCCACCCCCTCACCCTTTCAAATCCCCACCCCCTCACCCCCTCTTTTCTATATATATATCTCACCCAATTTCTTCATATGCAAAGAAACCAGTTCTGCAAAGGTGCTAACTTGAATACATCAGTCTTCTCATAGTTCTCTTGAAATAGTTGCAATAATTCAACCCACCATTTCAAAACCCGATTCAGTGTGGTGGATTGTCCACCACACATACCCGTGTTAGATAGCTAAATCGTGATCCAAATCAGTCCACATCAGCGAACCAAAAACAATTAAAAAAAAAATAAAAATAAAAATAGATGTTTATGAAGTGTAGATTTCGGGGGGCCTAAGAAAACATTAAATAAACTTAAACAAAGAAAAAAAAGCAAGGGTTTTTTTTTTGGGGTGGGGGATAAACTTAAAGGTCCTTAGCCTATTCCCCATCTAGATCAGCGATTCCAAATCCGGATCACCGGGCTTAAAACATTGATTCAACAAAACTACTCGGAGGGAATGGGGATCATACCGCAACGCTGCTTCCCTAGCGGCATCACGAACTTCAGCTTTCTCGGTTCTTCTCTTCTGAATAACCTCTAGAGTGGCACCAACAATCGATCTTGAATAAGGCTTCTTGGTTGTACGTCTCCTCTTCTTTACCGCCTCAGCATGGATATCCTTCAAGCAACAATCACATAACCATTCAACAATATGAAATTACCACTCAAAATTGGTGCCAATACAAAGTAGCGAACAGTTCAATAATATTAATATTATGTTTTTCCATGGATAATATTAAAACAGGGATGTGGCATAGCCAAATGTGAAACGTGATAAAATCAACCTCATTATCTGTAAATCAGTCTATTTGGTTAATGAGAGAAGGCCCTTGAGAGCCTTATATGTGATTTAGTTTTTTTTCTTTTTTAAAAAATCTGTGATTCACTTATCGAAACAAAAACACTAATGGTGTTCTCACAATGAAACGGTAAACATGCTATAATCCTTCATAGATAGTTTTCTGAAAAAATTTCTAAAACAAATTTAAAATGTAAAATATGTTCATATCATTTTTTTTCTTTTTTAATAATTATAAAAGATAACCTCAGTGCTACAGTAACCAACACAAAGATGCCCCCATGATATCTAAATTCACAAACCTTCTTGTGTTGCTTCCTGTACATTGCTGTCCAGGTTAGCTTGGATGGCTTCAGGCGGTTGTGGAAGTAGCGCTTGCATTTCGAATTAGCAAACAGAAACACCTGCAAGACATAGAAATCAATTAGCATTTTTAGGAAGTCATGCAAACAATATAAAATACGATAATAACGGTACATGCAGTGGCCGTATATCAAAAAGTTCATGCATTTACCTGAGAGTCAGATCGAATGAATCGGATGCCCCGGCCTGGATATATCTTAGCACCGCTAAAGCGGCAAAGCTCAGTCCTGAAAATTCCAAAAGGAAACAGAATAGGAAACCAGAGAATCAACAAAAAAATATTGTCGGTTTGGTTTCATTAACTGGCAAATTCTTATTCTATACAGGGATTGAAAATCGAAAAAACATCAAGGATCCATATTAGTTTAGTACAAAGATGACAGCAGCCAAGAAGAAACTTATTTGGACCCAGGTCTACGTGTAAGAAGAGGAGTGGTGGAAGACATACTTGAGAACCATTGCTAGCTCTTCCCTCTATACACCAACGTAACCTGGCCAGAGTAAAAGAACAACGGAATTCAAAAAACAATCACAGGCATGTATATAACAATAAGAAAACCACAATCCCATAACATATCTGGACATTTCCATTCAAATTTTAAAGCTTAATTGATACTGCAGACCTAAGAGTATTTCTTGAACATGATCCCGGAAAACTCGTGTTTCCTATAAGAGCAGTCAGCTGGTGGAGAACCGGACCAATAGAAACAAGTAGACCCAATTATTTTAAAAAATTAAATAATGTACAGGCATTACAGGCAGCCAAAGCATGACCAGCTTAAGCTGCAAAGCGCATCCCCCTTTACTTTTCGCACTCAAGAGATTAGGCAACTGGTAAACTAGATCACCGCAGCCTCAGTACTGTGCGATTGCAAGGATTAATTTCCTTCTCTTTTGTTACAACTCCAATGACTTATTTGTAATTTTATATATCTATGACTTAAATGTCCTTGATTGAATAAATAAGGGAAAAGAGTTCTATGCATCCTAGGATGCATGAGTTTGCCTTGGCACCTGATTTATGACTTGAAAGACATCCCCAAATATCAGCATATTCATTTCCCCCTCAAATCCATGAAATAGGAGCTCCAAAAATAGTACAGATGTAGTGATCTTTAAATAATAGAAATGAATGGTGAAAACCAGAAGGCTCCAAATTGTCCTTTCCAAGGATAAAAACTCATTTTTTCATATTCATGATTGTGATGGTTAAGATGATAGACATAGAATTGTCATTTCTCAAGCCATCTCCAATATCAATTTCGAAAGATGCACCTAAACCTAACCAATAAAAAATGGGTGAGGTTTCTATAAGGTGCCCTCCTTATACCATAGAAGTAAAGCGCACCTCTAAAATTTTCTTGGAGATGCAGCTTCAGTGCCTGAAACCTTATAATGGCTTTAAATCTATTTTTATCCTTAATTAAGAAATTTTAAATTTCAAAGTACTACAGATTGAGCAGATCTATAAATACTTGAAAATCTTGAAAATAAAAGGTCCAGAGAACGTAAAACAAGATGCACCATTTTAAAGACTTGAAATTCTGTTTTTTCTTCACATCCACACACCTTGAGGCCAAGATGATCACTTAGAGGTTTCTCCAACATCAGAACACTGTCTTTTGGATGATTTTTTAGGTGCACCTTACTTCAATCGTATAAGGTTGCAACATTATATAAACATTTTCCATAAAAAATACTTAAAAGTTAATAGCCCCTGTTTAAATATTTATATTCTTGATATCAATTATGAATATTCAATATTGATGAACATATAACATAAAAGCAATATTACAACATTCCCTTCAAACTACAGTTCAATTAAAAAAGGAGAAACTATTTGGAAATCAGGGCAGTTTGGAAGGTTTTGTTTTTTCTTATTTCAGAAATAGAAAAATTAGAAAAAAAAACGATCAAGTTGACATTGACAAAATAAAGGATGTCATCAGTCACGCATGTAACTGGCATCCCTAGGTAAGTCAACAATAAACTAGGGCATTATGCATGATCTAAAACTAGAACCCACGAAACAACAATGAAGACAAATACCTCCATAGTTTTTTCTGCATTGAACAAAATAAACAGGGAGCTCAAAATTTCATTACAAGCATTTGTAATAAACTAATAACCATCATTCTAAACATAGAAACATACACACATCCCCTCATGCATTATCATGTAATTCTGAACACGATTGGCATGTATAAATTCCTTTTTGTAGGTTGTCGGGTTTCCTTTTCTTCTCTTATTTTGGTTTTTTCTTTATGTTGTTGTTGTTGTTTTTGTTGGGTGGGGGCCGGGGGGGGTGGGTGAGGCGAAATAACTCACATGTCTAAACGTGTACATGCATACACGTACAAGGAAGACTAATAAATGTAAATAAAATTTGTCTGCATAAATATGTAAGTACCATCAATATAAACATGTAGATATGTGTACTCACATTGTTGTAAACACATAAATTTTTATGGATGTAAATTGACACATCTGCATGTATAACCATAGCATACACACAGGCATTTATTTTCACATATACACATGTGGGTGTATATAATAAATGATTGTGTATGAACTATGAAGAAATGCTTGTTAATACATAAGATTTAACATATGTGTAAGCAAGTAAACAAGAAATGAGATTTAAATCCAAGGACAGCCTAAAGACAGTAATACTATATACAGTTAATAAAAAAAAACAGAATGACGGATTAGGGGGAGGGCATCTCCAGAGATAGCAAGTGTTTTGAGCTCTCTAAGTACTCATGGAAAACAATAAATGAATTCTATATTTATCTATGATTTGTCAAAACCTATCCCCTATATATCCAATAAAAAATGAAAACTTAGAATTGAATAGAAAAACATTACTTCTTTCTAAGAAGCCAAAGTTTTGAAACAAGGAGTTAGGGGTCCGTACTAGCCAGGGTCCCAAGCCCTAGGAAACCTGGACTAGGGCAAGTCTGTCAGAGACTCTGCCAAGACCAAGAAAATGGACTGTAGAATACAATGAACCAATGAGACTCGGCAGTTCCCAATGGTTGTGGTTCCACTTCCGGACTCCGCAGCCTGCCAAGTTCGACTAACTTGAGCAAGGCCAAGTTAGACTCAATGTGTTTTGATTCAACGTATAAACCTTATCTCCAGTAAACTAATCCAACCTACCGACTCTGCCGAGTCAACTAGGACTGAGCCAAGTTACTCAGACTTGGCACCTTGTCGAGCGTTGTGCTCGAGTAAAACTCAGGGCAGTTTAAAAATTTAAAAATTTAAAAAATCATAAAAATCACATAAAATTGTGAAATCATATATAAATACTTTAATATGTAATTTGGATTTTTTATGATGATTTGTGAGTTTTTATTGTCACATGCCATAGTTTTCTATTTTGTTCTTTTTTGGATTTTTATGAAATTTCTCCAACAGAAAATCATTTTTTCTCTAAATCCATGCTGTATATGCTTTGCTCCAGATTATTTGGAGTTTATGTGTTTTTCGTTTAGTTCAATTTTTATTTTTTAAACAACTTTCAAACTTTATTTTTATTTTTTTAGGGCTGCTCTGCCCTGTACACTCCTAGAGCCAGACCACTCGGACTCACCCAAGTTCCTCGGATAGGGCGGAGCCAAGTCCCCAGCCCAAGCCAAATATTTCTGAACATTGCTACAGATAATCATGAACACATTTAAGCATCATTTCCCCCCTCAAAAAGGCGATGGATTTGTTTTGCCACTCAAAAAGAGAATGGCACAATTCCAGACTCTAGTTCTACCAGAGCATTCTAAAACCCACTAGAGTAGATACAAAGGGATTCAAGTAATAGATGGGAATCATGCATCACCTGATAACAGTCTAGAATTTACACCACCCTCACAAATCACTTAAATATAAAATATGTTATTGTATCAACTACCATGAGACCTAATCCAGAAAAATCTAATGTAAACATCGCCATAGATGATAGGCATAAGAGAAGAAAAAAAAATACAAATAATCAAATACACCTCACCTAATAAAAAAACACAGGAAACACAAACTACTTGGAAAAATAAAAACAGGAGACCAAACAATTCAAATGCCTACAAAAAAGTTTCAAAATTTGTAAAAAATACAGAATAAATCATCAATGTGAATAATAAGATCTGATGCATTGCAATTAGCTCAATAAATAGATTCAGAATCATATTATCAGATAATGCATATGGATATTTAAAGGATAGAAGAGACTCTGGGTAGAGGCGTACCAGAAAGAATAATAAGAAGAAACCCTAAAACCAGAGAGAGAGGTCGGGAGCCGCTTCAAAGATAAAGGCGTCTCTCCCTCTCTTTTGTAGTTGGAGTGCATTTAGTCGAATTTCACCGTATTTGGCTAGAGTTAGGGTTGAATTTCGCGGCCAGGTTTTATGGAAGGAAAATGACCTTGGAACCCCTTTCATTTCTCCAATTTTACCAAAACACTTTGGTGAGGAGCCCCTTTCATTTCTCCAATTTTACCAAAACACTTTGGTGAGGAGCCCCTTTCATTTCTCTAATTTTACCGATTGGCCAAAAGACGAGCGACACTAATTTTATGTGGGTTGGCTATGTGCGGTGCAAATATAGTATAATATTTATTAGAAGGTCAGTTTCAATTGAAGGCTTCAATTATAGCAAACGCAAGCTCAAAATGATATAGTTGGAAGCAATGATAAAAGATATGAAGACTTACAGGGTATGACCTTTTATAGAACAAAACAACAGATCAAAATTTGTATAGCCAACCTAATTAATTGAGAAAAAACTATGATGGTGATAATGATCTTGATGAGGAATCGAGACATCCTTGATCCTTGATGTGTAAAACAAAGGTAGATAGTTAGTTGTGCATAGATTTTTTTACTTTTTATTTTTGATAGTTTAGTGGCAGAAATTGAACTTGAGATATAGCATTATTTGGGTACAGAATATGAGTAGAAATTAGAGAAATTATGGATACCCTCTAGACCGTAATTTTTTAAAGCATTTTTCCCTTAATACTTTTTAAACTACATTATTAACCTGGTAGAGTTTATTCCTGCATCCACCTCTTAAATAAAAAATTAGAATTTTTTGGCGAAAAATACCCTCATTCTAATCCTCATTTCCAATGTTTCAAATAGCACTAGGCGGCACCTAGGCGGTCCGGGGGTCCAGGCCGCCGAACCCCTAGGTGGGCACCCATAACCTTGGAGGCCTAGTATAATATTTTAGTTTTTTTAGGTTTTCTCTCTCTAAGATAGCTTCTAATGCATAAAGAGCCGCATTTTCACCCTTGGGTGGGGCACAACCCTGGGCGACCACCTAAACGGGTTCAGGAGGGCGCCCAGGGACATCCGCCTAGGTGGGTGCCCAAGTGCTGGGCGGTCCATTTTTTGAAACACTACTCATTTCTTTTTTCCTTATCACGCTACTACTTTTTTTAGCTTAACAAGTTCGAAAAATGCCTATATCTATGATGTTTCCCATTTGACTAGCTTACCATTTTCTATTATTTTAAATACTACTATGATGTAACTCACCAAATTCTCTCAGGTAGTATCAGAGCCTTGAGGAAAGGGATTGAAGTTTGTTTTCCAAGTCTCATGGATCTGACGGATTTAACGGAGTTGATAGATAAAGCCATAGTCTTTCAATTCGGACCGGGAGGAGAATGATGTGACCGGCACTCGAAGAAAGCTTGATTTCATTATATTGATGGAAAAAGTCTAACATGCTAGTGTAAAGCTTTATAGGGTATTTCTATCTAGGTGCAGGTAGTTGCGTCTTTACATACATGTCTATTTCACTTAGCTTCACTCCGAGACAGACCAGATACTTACGTCTTTTTTGAGGGTTGAAACTTATTCGACAAAGAATTTTGCTACGTTGGGACGGTTACAGTTATGGCCGCCATTCACGAAGCTATGATCGCCAGCTCCCTGTCATTAAGTCACCAACTTCCTCGACCTTACAGCATTGGGCTGACATCAACCGCCATATGTGGTCTCACGACTTTGTTTACACTACCTTTTGCAACAAAATGCTTGATTTCATTGTTGTGATGGAGAAAGTCTAACATTCTAATCAAATTTTGGATCTTGTGGGGGAAGAGGATGCTCCAAGGTGATAAGTATGGGATAGTCAATGTAAGAAATATTAATGGTCAAGGCATGCATTTTCAACCTGCTGGTTTTGAATATTTGCTGCATTGACCAGAGCATGAACTGCATGATTGGAGAGAGAGATGTAGCAAATTTCTTATCACACGGTTCACGGAGCAGAAGTTCATATATGGACACTCTTTTGATTAGTTGACACTCGACAGTAAGCCGTATATCTAAAATTTGCTCAGAGATGTCATTTCAGAGTCGAAAACCTTATAATTGCTTGAAAATATATTTTTATACTTAATTATAAATTTAAAATTTAAAAAAATGGTATAGTTTGAACAAATTACTAAACACTTGAATATCTTGAAAATATACCGTCCAAGTAAGCTGTCATAAGACACTATTTTGGATTTATAATTCTTTTTTTTCTTCATGTCCCTATGTCTCAAGGTCGAGATGATCAATTGGAGGATTCTCCAACTATACAACGCACACTTATATAGGATTTTTGAGGCGCACCTTACTTCGGTAGTATAAGATTGCAACCTTATGTAATCATTTTTCAAACGGAAAAATTATGGCGGCAGCGCCAAATCAAGTGTAAAAATCGTGATTCTTTTAGTTTTGAGAGTCCGAGACATTGTGTTGCATGCTCTAGTCTTCTATTCCCTACTTCAACTCCCAAAAAATCATACTCTATGATTCATCAATGGAGTTCTTTCTTTTGCTAACATAGTATGAGTAAAGGTTTTTACTTACCAGTTACGAAGAAGACAACCTCTTGTTAATGATCCAAGAGCAATGATCGTGTGTTTCGTTTTTATAATATCATGGCATCATGCTCTTGCTATGCGTGATAGTTCATAGTCATATTGCTTTTTTTTTTGTCTTTTTACTTTGTGATTTGGCACAATTGCCTTATTGTAGGGTTGTTAAACGATGAGTTGTATTTTTTTTTTTTTATTAATAAAAAGCAGGTGGGGAGCCTTATCACTGTTAGAAGTGCATGTCACTATTCAAGTGATTTATGCCGATTGTTGGTGAAACTTTGGTTAAATATTATGGAATGTATATAAAAAAAAAAAAATATTTATTTTGAAAGTTATTTTCTTTATTTAAAAGAACAAGTAGACTATGCTCCCTCGGGAGCATATCTACTAAATTGTATTGTATGTACATGGTTAAAAACCTAAAATAAGCAATAATATCAATGTCATTTGGCTCCACTCAATTCAAGCAAAATAATTATATCATTGCTCCACGTGTAAGGTGAGGATGCCGATGAAGCACATCCAATGAAAAGAAAATGACTTTGGGGTTCCTACTTACCCAAAATAAAAACTTTGGGGTTCCCAAGAGGGTTCACTATCATTTAGCTTGTGCCTTCTTGGCCTATGCCAAAAAGACATGAGTGCTTTTCTTTATTTAGTTTTAAGAATTAGGAACAAGAGATTTTAATCTTAATCCCGACGAATAAGTATATTTTCATTATGGAGCTTGAGCCACTTAGAGGAGTTAAATTATTAAAATGCCCATACTTGTTCAAGATTACGAAGACAAATAAGGTAATTTGGGCATTTTTAAAAATAATAAGAATGGTGTGATAGGGCTGCAACACTATCAAAATAAGCCTTACCTCAAATCTCACAAAAAATTGCAGTCTTAGCATTACAAAAAATTAAAATTGATCATCTCATGGTTATGAAAAATATAAATTAGGATTGCAAGCTCCAAATATTATCACATATTGTAGCACATTATCTAGACCATCTATTTCGCCCTAAAAATAAATGTTCAAAGATCCACATTAACTATATCATTTTCTGAGCTTTAGTCAGTATTGGTAATCCGCAAAAACTATATCATTTTCTGAGCTTCAGTCGGTATTGGAAATTAATTTTAGAATCATCATAGAGATGCCCAACATGCTTTTCAGGCGAGGATTGGAGGCGATGCTTTACTTTGTTTTCATAAAGGTTAGGCCTGATAAATTATTGTGGAGGTACTTTAGTAAACCTAATGACTTTTCTAACACAATTTTAGCGACCCTATTAGTATGGAGGGTACCGTCTTGATTAAGGATTAGAGTAGGGCTAATTTCGACATTTCGCCCTAAAAACGCTCCATGCTCCGATAAACCACGGAGTCGTTTAACCTTTTCAGGTTAAAAACCTTTCATCTCTCGCTTACAGATTAGGGCTTTCAGAAATGAATTTAGGGTTCCGCCTTAACGATTAGGGTTTGTACTGATAATCGCCGAGGTTGGTGTCCTCAGTTTTCTTCTTCCCTGCTCTTGTTTCTCCACTGAAAATGAAAATTTTCATTTTTTGATTAGTTTATTTCATAGTTATCTTTTGATGCTTTGTGACTGACAGTGATAAATTTTGACATTGCTCTATCAATTTTGCTCAAAACCAATTTATTTTGAATTTGGGCCTATCGTTAGTTGTTCATCTATCTTTTAGGTGTTGTTTTGCCTCAGTATATCATCATGTAACCTGAAAAAACGAAGGATTTTTGTATTCTGTTTATTTGTCTTCTTTAGCTAAGCCTTAGTAACCCATAAAAATTGTATCAACGTGTTTCTTTTATCAAAACTGAATTTTCTTTGTAACTGGTAAACATTTTTGTTTAAAATTTCAGTTCATTGGTGATTAGGCTCCCGATTAAACAAGATTTGTGAGCATAGACTCAGAAAAACCCCAATATACTGATTTTCCTCAATAATCAACGTGCTTGTTGGTAAAATTGAACAGTATTAAATCCGTATTTAGGTTAGTTCTCATGAACGCTGTATTCACTTAATACAAAAGTTGAATAAATTTCACAAAATCCCTAAAATGTTTCCTGAATTTTTCCCTTCACAATTCGTGCAGCGTAGAAAATTGCATACACTTATACACATGGAATACATTTGTTCAATTAGAATATACAAAGTCAGGTTTTTTGTCATCATGGTGGGTTTAATTTTGTTGAAATAGTGAGTACCCAATATCTTGCCTTACCCTATATTTTGATCATTACTTTAATGGATTGAATTTCTCTTCAGAAGTGTATATCTGGTGTCAAATCTACCTCAATTGATGATCAGTGCCCAAAATTTATCATGAATCACTAGTTTTCTCATAATGCAATGAGGCTGAAGCGATTTTGTATCTGTAATTTGTTGATTAGTGGTCGTGCAGTGTGACTCAGGAATGGGAATCTGCAATTATTTATTTCATTTCGTTTCTTCCTTTTTTCTGTGTTCTTGATAAACTAACATTCTGTATTAAATATGTAAAGATATACTATCCTTTAGTATGTTTACTGTTGCTTCCTTTTCATCAAATGACTGTTTATTTGGATATTAGCATAATGTGGAATTTTACTTTTAAGAGGAGTTGATAGAAAGGATTGTCTTCCTCTATAGAAAGGAAAGGCTTGTTTCAAGAATCTTACTCACTGAGAAAAGGGAGTTGACAGATATCCTTTTTATTTTTTGGCAGTCAGTATATCGTGCTGAAATTGGTCAAGGAAGTTGAAGCAGAGGATGTCTTTCTAGCAGTATCTAAGAGGCCTGTTGTAGCAAAGGATAATTTCTATGGCGGGGCTTTGATATATTAAAGAGTTTCTCTTTTTGTTGGATTTATCTTTCGAGAACATACATTATACATAATTACATATCCAGCATAATTGGACTGCTTTTGGGGTTTGGTTTGAGCGTTAGGAATTATATAACCGTTTAAAAATTCAAGGAAGTCGAGAAAGAATTAAATATTTCATTGTTTGTGTAAGAATCAGTCCATGCCGAAGGTATAATTTGTGAAGGCATCTGAAATTGCCGCCACTTGCTTCGACGTGCTTTAGAAAATAGCTAAGACGGGGGCGTTCTGTTGTGTGGCCGCAAGGCCACGTGGGTCATCAAATAATTGCAGGCGAGAAAGGCCAATGGATCCCAATGACTCCCATCAGCAAACAAGTTTGAGTTTTTCGCCGCCTCGTACAAGGACATGGGATTGTAGGTTTCATTCTGATGCTTTACAACCAAGATCTCATGGTGCTCAACCGCAAGGCTCCTCATTCTCCTCACATAATAAAGGAAGCAGAAGCATAGAGAGCAGTGACCAACATTACAATCACCATCATTCGGTGTCTGATGGTGCTGTGTCATATTTTGGTAGCCCATCATACACTTACCAAACCCATATGTGGACTCCACCTTTTCGAGGTGCCAATCATGGTGAATCTTTTTCTCTGATAATGCTGCTCTATTTTGGGGCAGTTGAGTGTTGTTGTGCGGATGTTTGTCAACCTTACAGTACGTTTCTATGTTCATTGCAATTTTGTTTCCTCCTTGCGCCAACAAACTACTGATTAATCATTACAAAAAAAAAACTCAAAAAAAAATCGGGATCTATCTGTTGGTTTCAACGCTGGAGATGCTACTGTACTAGCATCACTAATGGAGCAGATATGGCCGATTTATGGACTTCAAGAATTCCTTTTAATCGTTCTTTGTTTGTTATTATTATTTGATTGTTCTTTGTTTACTTCTCCATACTCTGTAGAGTGGTCTAGTCATTGGCTATTCCACTTATGTTTATAGTCTTAAATTACACTCTCTGGCATGGTTATGTATTTCTGTTAGATTTTTAACAAATGCCATAAGAGATAACAAGCCACGCTCTCATCTCAACGAGATAATAGCAAGTTGCACGAATTTGGTGCTCTTATTGAATCATGCCATATATCCCTGAGCATGTTCCTTAATTTGTGAATACTTTAGTGTTCTAAAATTTGATCTCAGTTGCTGATTTGGTCCCTATCAAAACCTATCAAAACTGAGTTGACTCCTTATGATCATGTTTCCTTTTACTTAAATCAAAGTATGTGGTTAAAATGTCGGACAGTTCTCTCATAGGTATTTTAATAAATTTCCCTTTAAAGAACGAAGAAAAGACATTTGTGCCTATGGTGGAATTCTAACCCACCTTGTCACCAATTCAAAATTCATTGCCACCATATTGGACTTGCCATCTATATGTTAATGTTACATAAAAGGTTACATATAACCATATACTCTCTCACACCCTGTTTTTCATTTATAAAAATCTTCCAATGGGCGATTCGAGTTGACTTGGTGAGTTCTAAGTCTCATCAGCTTTTATTCACTGCTTTGCATACAAATATCAATGGCATATACATGGATATTTTACAAGTGATGTGGTACAAGGGCTTCCATGAGACGCCCCACCATAGTATTGATCTTTCAGAAGATTGTGGCATAGTCTTCGTGGGATTTGGTGCACTGATGCTTGCTAACTGTGCCTTTCTATTTGCTAATATGCTCGTGCACACACATGAGTTGATGATGATTTATTGCTTGCATTGCTACTAACTTAAAATAGTGAGTTCTTTGGTATGTACTGGTGTTTTAGAACCATGTTTTAACTGGTTAATGTGGCTGTTGAAATGGGCATGCTGATTCGCTTGTGCAGACCAGGTCCCATTATTTTATATGTATGTTAGTTAGTATTGACATACTAATGAGTAGCATACTTAATTTGGTTGATTTGCGTAGAGTTATATGTGTTAGATGTATACACTTGAGCCCATGCATGCATCATTTATGTTAGAGGGAGCGGGAACATGGCTCAACATTTCCTGAACTCCAAGACAATGGTATAGAGGGTATATCGTATTTGGCACGTTGATAGTCATCCATTGTATTCTTAATATATGGAAGAGTATATTGTGCACTAACATATATGATTTAGGAATGTTCTCTAACATTTTGTTTAAGTCGAGTATATGACAATGACTAGTTTTTCCTTAAGGCAAGGTCACCAAGCCTTGGAGTGCATGTTTTCTTGTTTGTTTGCACCAGAGTTTTGCAACTTGGCTTTGCCATGGAGCTTGATCCCTTGCCTGGTTGAGGTACTCCAGGTGTGTCTGTGTTGCTAGCCGAGTCCGTAGCGAGCTTGAGAGAGGCCTCATAAATTTTTTTTTTAAAAATCCTCAAAAATAGTAAAAATAGAAAATAAAAAAATAAAAATGGAAAAATAATACTAATTTGATGAATTTAAAGTAAATGTTTTGAAAATTATTCAAAATTGAGTAGAAATCTTGCTTCCTTGATCTTAGCGCTTGATGCAAATCAATGCCTCAAATCCTAGACAAAACTTCCTTAGACAACCTCAATCGAACCCCAAATTGGTTTGGGTTTCGATTTCGGATCTAGGGGATCCAAGCTCTTAAATTTTTTTAGTGAATACAAACCTTAAAATATCAAAAATTTGATTATTATTAGTATTAATAGGAGTAGAGACACAGTATATGGAATGCAAATTTAGTAATAATAGGAGTAGAGACAAGGAAATAGTTAAGATTGACAGTCAAGAAAGACCAAAAAGAGCACACTTTCGATATCTTGTGTTGATAATCCAGAAGAACTTGAGGAAGATGTCGCACATAGCAAGATGTGCAATCCGAGTTTTATATGATTGCTGCATACGAATGAAACTGAAGGGTAAGTTTTATAGGACAGCTGTGAGACCAACTTTGCTTTATTGGGCGGACCGTTGGGTGGTCAAGAAGCACCATACCCATAGGATTAGTGTAGCCGAGATGAGGATGCTGAGATGGATGCGTGACAAGACAAGAATGTATAGAATTCGAAAAGAATATTTGAAAAGAACTTAGGTGTGGACCAAATAGGCAATAATATGGGAGAAAGTAGACTTAGGTGGGCTGGCCATGTGCAGTGCAGACCCAGTACGTCACATGGTAGTATGTGTGAGTTAGTTCAAGTGGAGGGTTCAAAAGGGCAAGGGGAAGACCCAAAAGGACATTGTTGAAAGTAGTGATAAAAGTTATGGGGATTTATGAGCAGAATGGTGGACCAAGATTCGAGTAGCCAACCCCAAATAGTTGGAAAAAGGCTTTGAGGGTGATGATGATTATTATTATTATAATAATAATTATTATTTTTTGGGAAATAGGTTTGTGATTGGATGAAGAACCCATAAGTAGGCTAAGGGATCAAATTCATAAAAATTGACCAACAATTGCAAAGAAATCACAATTTTTTGCAAAGAAATCTCCCCCGTATCCCCTCCCCCCCCTTGGTAGGTTCCGGGTTCAGCAGGGTATATATTTTATTTTACTTTTAATAAGCTAGTTTTTTTTTCTAGCAAGGTCAATTGGAGCTGTAAATTGGGGTTTGAACATTGGATATTATTGTTAAGTACCTTACGCCCTAGGTCGTAACCATAAGTGTCTTACCCATGTATATTTGCAAACATGTATGCTCTAAACTTACAAATTTATCTCACTCCATTAACAAGTTGTTTAACAAAACTCTTCTCTTATGTGCTTGTTCAACAACTTTATTTGCACCTGTTAATGATGCATAACCTCACATATTTTGAATCAGTCATTCAATATTTTTTCGTGAAGACTAAGTTAAATGTATGACAATTTTGATTGCTAATGAGTGCAATTGTCATGCCTATTTTATGGAATCTTCAAGCTACAAGTTATAACTTATAAATATAGAGATTCATTGTGATGGGTTATGCTTTAATTTTTGGTCAAATTGTGATTGCCTATGGTTATTTCAACAAATAAAATCTATTGGTGGTCATTCTTCTGTGGTTCTTGTGTGTTGTAATATGGCTTCCTTCCCTATCTTATGGATTTTCTCATAGAAGATCTTTGTTTTCGTACCATGGTTTGTGAATTTGTCCATGTCACTATTTGCTTTCAGCAGTATTTTCTATAATGTATGCCATTATTTGTTTAAAATCCTTCTAACTTGAAGTTCCTTGTATGTTATCAGATTTGAGGCCTCACATGGCCTTGCATCCACCATATACCGAGGTAATATTCTTTGGGAAATTATAGTATCAATCAATGCTGTGTGGAAAGCTGCAGTCCATTGGGGTCATCACTATCCAAGGCACGATGGATGATCATAGAGAGGGATAGTGGGATCCACCAGAACAGGAACATGGCCCCAGTGTCAGTCCTCTTCTATTTGTATGACCATCCATAATTATATGGTCCAACTCTCTATCACTCACCATCCATCATTTAATTGGATGATGATGGCAAGGAACTGTAGTCCTTCATAGTCCATTTTGTTATGGTTTACTTCCCATTATACATTTTGTCATCTAGCCATGTGAATGATGCTAGGGATAGGGATGTAAACTGGTCCAGTTTGGGGTTGACCACAACCCAGCAGGTCCAGGTAAGACACTGACCTGACTCGGTGGGCCGGATCTGGGTGTGTACTCAGACAAACAAATATACACACACACACACGGAGGTCTGGGCTGTATCCTGACCCAGTCGGGTCCAGTTCAAGTATCAAGTGTACTTGGACCCAACCCTCAGGGTCCACTTGGCATGTACTGCCGGATGGGTCAACTTGACCCCAATATCACCCCTAATTGATGCTAGTTTAACTTTCCTCCATCAGAACATGAATTGGTTTGTGAATCTTTTGGCTTTTAGGGTTCAGCCTCTTTAGGCATACAAGCTTCATTCAACATTTCGAATACCACATCGCCACAATCTGATGCGGGGCCTTTTGAACCTTCTCTCAAACGACAAAACTTCTCTACTCGGCGTTCTTTCAGGTCAAAACCCGTGTACCCGCTCGTGTTTCAAAACCAAATTTCAGATGGTGAAGAGGCTCTTGAATCATCAAACCCAAGCAATAGTAGCAGGTTGACACCAAACGAGAATGGAGCCTCAACTTACTGGGCTGATGCCACCCCAAGCCCCGATTTTAATTTTCAAACTACTTCTAATGAACTTCATAAGATGCAGGCTTCACCAGACCCTAGCCCTAGTTCTCAAAGAGATGGGTTCAGGTGGAGTAGCCCAAGTAGTTTTGAATTCAGTTTCGAGAGAGACAGAATGCATATGACTCCAAGCCCTGATTTGAGGTTCCATACAGCCTCCACCGAGCTTCCGAAGATGCAAGCTTCACCAGGCCCAAGCACATCTAGCTCTCAAAGAGAAGGTTTCAGGTGGTATAGCCCCAATAGTTTTGAGTTGGGTTTAGAGAGAGAGAGCATGGATTTCATTGATCGCTCAATTTTAGAGAACACAACATCTGCCCCAACTGAGGACCACAAGTGTGGCTTGTGTGATAGGCTTTTGAGACAAAAATCTGCATGGAATTTTAATCCTAACCTTAGGAGCCCTGAAATTCCAGTCACTGGGGTCCTCTCCTGTGGCCATGTTTTCCATGCTGATTGCTTAGAGAAGACCACCCCCAAGTCGGAAGAAGACCAAGACCCGCCTTGCCCTTTGTGCATGAAGACTCTGGATGGTTCTGAAGGTTGCTCCTCAATTTTGGAAGAAAGACACGTGAGATCCAAGCTTATGATCAGAGATATAGAGAGCTCTGATAAGGGTTCAGGTCATTTCGAAGGGGGTTGGAGGAGGAATAGGTCCCTGCATAATCCAGGACAGAGTAGCGGAAGTAAGTCAATTATCAAGAACCGGTTTAAAAGGCATTTCTCTTTTAAGGGTAAATCATCCAAGTAAAGATTGGCAGAAATGGTTTGTGTTCATTGCAATTTGCTAACTAGCTAATGGGCTGCTGATTGATAAATAGGTACTCCTTAACAATATATTTTTATGAGATAGTATACTATGATCCAATGGATTATGGAAAATCATAGTCGACTGAGGGTCATTATTGGGAGTAAGAGAAGGAGAGTGGGACCCACCACTGGGGTCATGCCCTATTCTAGCAGATCTTAGTGTTGCCATTACCACCCATTATTTCATTGGATGGTCACTATGGTTGTCCATTATCCATAGATTATAAGATGTATGAGTTTTTTTTTGTGATTTATATTCACCATTTACTATGGCTCATGTATACTCGCCATTAACTAATTATGGCAGCAAGATACGGGGATCCCCGTATTAGAAGATTTTGTATTGTTATTTTGAGTTTTTATTGTGTTGAGTCTTAAGATATGGCAGCTTGTGCGTTGGAAATTACATGTAAGATGATATAAGTAATACATTCAACGAATTAGAAGCTGTTTTTTAATGTTTGATTTCATAAAAGTAGTTTAGAATCTATGCTATATTTTTTAAGGGTTGTATGCCATGAGATGAGATAGAATTTGAAATGAATAACTTAGGTGTGACCTTAATAGGCAATAAGATGAGAGAAAGTAGATTTAAGTGGGTTAGGTTGGAAGTAGTGAGAAAATATATAGATTTATGGCACCCTATATAGAGCAGAGTGGCGGTGTAGAATTCTTGATCTCAAATAGTTGGAAAAAAGCTCTAATGATGAAGATGATGCTTATGAGATCGTCACGTTTTGTGTACAAAAGTTACAAACCTTCATATCAATTGGGTGGTGGAGATATGTCATTTTTCTTCGATTAGAGCAGGTCAATGGTACATCATTTGCTGCATGATTTCTCATATGACAATTTAGGGTGATGGTGACTTTCTTGCCGGAAGGTAAAGACTTTATTGTGTATTCCTTTTTATTATATAAGAGATTGTATACTATGAGATCATTTATCTTTGATATAAGGAGGTCACAATTATTTGTAGCCATTAGATGTCCAATTGGATAGCTTGATGCTGTTTTGAAGCTCAAGAAACTATTATTTGGACTTTGAGTCTAATCAAATATACATTCACAAATTTGAAATCTGATGGACGATAGTGATTGTAACTTCCTTGCACTAGAAGAGAAATGTCTTTTGTATATTTTTCCACTATATGATTTAGACCAAACCTAGATGGATTTTGTATTTTTTGGGACTAGTCAGTGCAACCCCTGGGTCTTGGCTTGCCCTTAAATTAGAGTGACTGCTGGACTCATCAATTTGGCCGTGAGGTTCTTTTCTTCAGGTTCATGTTAGTGATGGTGGGTATTTTGTAACCTTTGCCAAGGACATGAAATTGTCTTCGTGATTGAGGATATTTTGTGCGAATACACACATTTATTGTGCAATGGGGTTGGGTGCATTTGTAATTACGGGGGCTGATTTTTCAACATAACGATTCATCTTCAATTCCCGTTGTTAATTTATTGGACAAAAAAGGGATTGTATATTATGAGACCATTTATTTTTTGTACAAAGAAGGCACAATCACTTTTAACAATTGGATGTGAAATCCAATAGATGAAATCGTATCATTACATTCTAGAGATTTTGTTTTGGACTTTGTGCCCAAACAATGACTTGCCATTAATCACCCGATCTTAAATTTAACAAGGGATGATAATTGCAATCTCTGTGTATTAAAAGTAAATAGTCTCATTGTAACCCATATGGATTCTTGGATTCTTGAATGTATGCAAGTTATTCCTAGAAAAGTTATATTTATATTTCAAATTGGCCATTTTAGAATGACAAAAATACCCCTAATTTCTTGTTGATTGACTTTGGGGTGATGTTTGATCTATGGTGAGATTTGGTAGGGTCAAGGCTTAACGAAATTTGGCAAGCCTGCATCTCAAATGATAATACGTTTGTGGCCAAATCCACTTCCCTTCGTGTGCGTCAAATTTGAAGTTCCAAAAATATTAGTGCTAGATAATTGTGAAAGTTTAAAACAAACTGTCCAAACAATATGTTACAAAATGGACTATTTTTAGCGGTTAAAATCTATTTTCTTATCAGGCTCACCACAATTGGTACATAAATGATCTATCATTGAGACAAAGAAGAACAATTTGGGTTTCACAATATGGTTATTGCATTTTTTTGGTTGGATTTGAGGAGAAAGGCTTCACAAGATACTAAAATACTTTCCCTCATATTAGTTGTCAACATATTTGGAACCAAATTTTTATTTGGGAAATTTAGCAAGTTGAATCAACTATTTAACATTTTACCTATATCTTTTGATTTAATATCAAAGTACCCCTCAAGGGTGTACATGACCCTTCCCTTTTTTGTTTTTTGTTCGGAAGAAAAGGGGGATCGGGACAAAATAGGGAAATGAGTAAATCTCAACTAATTGGGCACGTCTAGCATATTATTCTTGTATTATATTCATACTCCCATCCTCTTCTACTTCTAGACGAGTGAATAGATGGACCTTAAAACATCAACATGTAGAGTGACAGCAATGGTGATTTATTTGTTAACTTTTCCACTATCATCCCCAAAAGAGTAAGCTGTTGCATTGTCCAAAAGTTAGGCGTATTTTGATACGAGGCATATTTCGATAAATTTTCATTTTATTTTTAAGAATATTTGCATCGTATTGGCATGGGCTCAGCTTCTTGTGGATGTAAATGGGATGTAAATTGGATTTAATGCAAGATGTGAATGCTGTTGGGAGCCTTTTCAGAGGGGGGCCTTGTGACAGTCACATGACTGCAGTGCTCTCTCTCTCTCTCTCTCTTTAACTAACAACCCCACCGCTTCATTCACTCCTTTCACGTTTCTCTCTCTCTCTCCCTCCTGTTTTTCATGCATGACTCCTTTTACTCCCTTATCTCAACACACGTTCTATTGCATGACTCCTTTCTGATGTTTCTCATGGCACATATAAATGATATATGGGCATGCTCCATTACCCTGTGGATCAGTTTCTAGGACCTCCATGAAAGACTTGTCTCTCTTTCTCCTTAAGAACTCCCTTGCAGCTAAGATGAAGCGAGGTCTGAGGTCCTTCTGCAATGGATCCGATTCAACATCCATCCTTAACCAGAACAAAACTGATGACATCTCTTGTTTGGTCGCCCCATCTCTCATGGGCTCATGCTATGAGTACTCGGCGGCCTATGGCGACAGTCTAGCTGAAAGTCCACCAACTTTAGAGCAGATGATAGCGAGGTTAGATGAAGAGGAGGCCGCCGCTAAAGCAGCCAAATACCAGCCAAATTGGAACTGGCGGGGCTTCGGAGAAGAAACATGTTGTGGTCTTAGGAGAATGTCATGTGTGAATAATTCCGATATTCTAAACTCTGCTAGAAACGCCTTGAATCAATACCCCCGCTTCTCTCTAGATGGCCGCGACTCTCTTTACCACTCATCCTTCCAGAAGTTGCCACCAAATTTGGCAAGGGAAGTGAGGTGGAGCCCTGTGGCCGAGCTTCCTCCTAGGCGATCGGTTTGTTGTACCGGTAAAGACAGATTCAGGGGAGGCGGGTTCGGTAGGGATGATTATGGGGCTGATATGGAGGGGAGAAGGGGGTTGTCATCAAATTTAGCGGCAAGAAATGCCAGTAGGTTTAGAGGAGATTTTGGTAGGGATAATTGGGGTGCTGAAATGGAGAGAAACAGGGGTTTGCCTCCAAATTTGGCAGCAAAAGATGTGGCGGGTTGGTGCAAGCCAGGGGTGGTAGCTAAGTTGATGGGTTTGGAGGTCATGCCGGTGCCGTTAGCTAGAAACAGTGGGGGAGCAAAAGCTCATGGAGGCCTGTACTCAAACTGTGCTAAGAGAGAAAGTTTCTCTAGACCTAGAAATACTAACTTAGAGAGAAGGCCTGTTGGTGTGCAGGCTGGTAAAAAGGGCTCTGGATCGGGCTCTAGGCCTGGTTACTGTGTAATGAAGCCAATCTCTGTCAGCGAAGTGAGGAGCAAGCCGAGCCGGCATGTCGGGCATAAACGCTAGATCTTCAACCTTACATCACTGTATGAACTAAATTCCTACTGTCCAATTCCTTGTCCTTTTTGGTTCATAGTTTATTTTGCTCTTCAATTCATACATAACATACCATGTGACTTTGCTACTATATTGAATTACTTGAAGAATAACATCAACATTTGGGTTTTGCTGCATATGTTCATGAATCTTTGATGTATATTAAATAGGGTGCTGCTAGCATAATCCCGCGGTATGAAAATGTACACGTGATCCGCGGGGCAAAAGATGTCGGGCAAAGAACCTTGTTTGAGGAATTTCTCTGACCCGAAACTTTGGCGTTCTTGTTCAATCCAACTAGTGGACAGTTTCGAAAATGAACCAAATGAATTCCTAAAGCCCGGATCTAATTACCTAGGCGATCTAGAGTCACTGAGGGAGGAGGTATTGATCAGAAGTACCTTTGAGTCCCATAGTATTCTTTTTAAGTGAATTGATATCTGGAGATCAATAAAAATGATTTGAGTTCTGCGATCAAACGAAACCCCCTAAACTGGTGTTTTGGCCTTGAGACTAATACGATATGATACGGCCATGGAATTCTTTGTATGTTGAGAAATGTGCTCCTAATGATAAGGAATGTCTCTCTCCACATGAACTTCTATAGCCAATAGGGCTGGGCATGGCTGGACCGGTTAAGGGTGGAAGTGGCCTAGCATGCCTGGATTGTAGGGCCAGGCAGATTATGGTTGGCTTGGCCTGCGCAGTTCTTGGCTCGGTCTTGCTCAGCCAAATTTAAAGGAAGGGCTTAGGCATGGTCTGATCCTTTTCATTGGGCCGGACCAGGGTTTTTGCTTGTCTGGTTAGGCCCAAGCCGCAGCCCACTTCTATCCCTTGGGCCAGGGTAGTAGGCTTGAGCTCAAATTGTTTTAACTAGGCAAGGCTCAAAACTAGCCTGTAGTGCTAAGAGGATTGGCCATAGGGCCTGTTGAAGCCCGCCGGCCAACCGGCTCAATTAGCTGCCTTACACTTATGGAGGTAGCCAATAGGCTGGATTCAAGCCTTGGCCAAAGCTTTATTAGCATGGCCCAGGTCTGAACACCAACCTTGTTTGGCCCAATTGGCAGCCCTAGGTGTGATTTGGTGATATCAAGTTGAAGACTGGGCTTGGACTTTACGAGGGAAGGCAGACCCACTCCTGGTTGGCCCGATCGGTAGCCCTAGTTTGTCTTATTCGAAGATCCATATGACTATAGAAAATTTGTAGTCATATTTGTCATCGCCGTACAATCAACGGGATGGTGGTGTTGGAGAGAAATTGGGACCCACTAGAAGATAACATGAACCGAGTAGTAGGTTACACTCTCGATGCTCGTGACCAAAGATTTTTGTGGCATTATTGATCAAAACATACCTTTTTCTTAATGGCAGTACTATTTTTCTTGTGTATTTATGGGTAGCTTAGTGGTAGGAATCAATCTTGAGATGCAACATTGCTAACATCAACAGCTAATGACTCAAGCTTAAGTCTGATTCCTAGGTAGCACTATTATTTTCCTCTATGCTCACTCACTCTCATGTCAACTCATTGTAGCACTATTTATTTTCCTCTATTCTCAGTTCACTCTCGTGTCAACAGTTTGTATAACATGACACTATTTATCTTTCATTCAAGGAGGCCCCAACCTCCTAATCATTAAATGTCAAATTGGATGACTTGAAGTGTGTCACAAAGTTCAAAAAGTTTTGTTTTAAATTTTGAGGCTAATCAATGAGATGTTCACAACCACCCAATTTTGAATATAAATGGCACAAGTGAATGTGATCTTTTTGTACTAAAAGTAAATAGACTATTTACTTTTAGTACAATGAGGTCACAATCACTTTTATCCATCAGATTTTAAAACAAGTAGTTGTATCATTGACTAGACTTCATGTTTATAAAAGAAATTTTTGAGCTTGTGACACATCAGACCATCAAATTTGACATCCAATAACTAGAAATGAGTGTGACATCCTTGTAACAATGGCAAATAGTCTCATATGTATACAACCTCATATATATATATATATATATATATATATATATATATAGGCAGTGATTTCATGCAACAGACGGATGTATTATATATATATATATATATATATATATATATATATATATATATATATATATATATATAAAAGAAAGGCTCATGCATGCATGCTCGCGTAAGGCTCAGGTATGCATGCTTGCGTACATAAAAAAAATGAACCAACGGTTGTGATGGAGGATGGGCAAATCAATGGGGGTACTCGACTACTTTTTTCTCTCAAATATATCACCCGTGACATTTCTGTCTCTCTTCATATCACCCCACCTGTCACATCCCTTCGCTCTCTCTTTCTTTTGTCTCTCTACACTTTGGCATTCTCTCTCTTCACATTATACTCGCTCTCCCCCTATCTCTCGCCTCCATCGCAGCTAATGGAGAGTGAGGGTCAACAGAAGAGAGAGAGGGATTTTGCAAGTGGGGCAAGAGCAACTGTTGGTGCGAATGAGTGGGGAAATGGTGGAGAGAGGAAGAGCAGGAGAAGATGCAGGCTTCCTTGAGAATGGTAGAGAGGGGAGTTGGCTCAGAGAAGAGGGGAAATGGTAAAGAGAGCAGGAGCAGCTGGTGGTGTGGAGAGAGAGAGAGGAAATGGCAAAGGAGAGAGAGGGTGAGGGTCACGAGGAGAGCGAGCCAGAGCCCTTGACATTTGCAGCAGGGCAATACGGAACCCATTCTGAAATGGGTTTCTCCCAGGGGGAAGCTCTAGCCGTTGATTGAACTTGGAACCATCCATGCCAATGGCGTATTTTCTTTACGTACGCGTACTTTAGACTTTATATACATATATATAAAAGTAATGATACTATGAGACCCTCTCACACCCATGTGAGTAGGATCCCAAATGATCACCATTCAATTTTGACACAGATCGCTAGAAAACCCATTCACCCAAGTCCCACACCTATGTCATAAATTTTCTAGAGATCTGTGTCAAAATTTAATGGTGATCCTTTGAGGTCCTACTCACATAGGTGTGAGAGGGTCTCATAGTGTAATGATCCTATAGGACCCTCCCCCACTCATGTGTACAGGACCTCAAAGGATTACCATTAAATTTGGTACGGATCTATAGAAAAGTCAAGTCCCACACCCATGTGATAAATTTTTTAGAGATCCGTGCCAACTTTAATAGTGATCCTTTGGGGTCCTACACACATGGTAGGAGAGGGTCCTATAAGATCATTACTTATATATATATATATATATATATATATATATATATATATATATATATATATATATATATATATATGTGTGTGTGTGTGTGTGTCTAGAGTTAACAACCCCTCAAAATACAAAAGTTCAAGTTAGAAGAGGTTGTGATGAGTGTATTTATCAAAATAATAATAATTATTTTTATTAAAAAAATATTTAAATAAGTAACTTTACAATTAAGCAATGACAAATTTGAAAATTTCATAAAAGTACAATGGTATTTTGGAAGTTAGTATTCTGAAACTTTATTTGTAGAGTGTCATTGTCCTTTAGTTAAAATTTTAATTTTACCCCTTATAGAGATGACAAAAATACCATTTGTCTTGCAATAATATTTACAAAATTGCCCCACAAAAGTAACTTTTTTAAAGAAATAGACTAAAAAAATTAATAAATCCACCCTTCACAATCCTCTCTATCTTGAACCTTTGTAATTTGAAGGGTTGTGAAGTTTAGAATATCCATATATATATATATATATATATATATATATATATATATATATATATATATATATATATATATATATATATATATATATATGGAAAAAGTTATATAGAGCCTAGGCTCTAAACAATCAAATTAGAGCCTACTTCAAAACATTCACTACAAGAAATTATTTTGATGCCTGAATAACATCAAAATTGATCATCTCGACATCAAGATGCATGGGCATGAGAAAAAAAATGAATTTCAAGTTTTGGAAATAGTACATCTTGTAACGCATTTTTTGACCATTAATTTTGAAGATTTTCAATTTTTCATAGATCTGATCGATCTACACTATTTTTGAAGTTTTAAATTTTATAACTAAAGATAAAAATATAATTTAAGGCTATCACAAAACTTTCCCGCATTGAAACTATATTTCTCAATACTATTTGGAGGTGTATTCAAATTTGATTGTTTAGAGCTTCGGCTCCATACAAACCGCACTATATATATATATATATATATATATATATATATATATATATATATATATATATATATATATATATATATATATACGGGAAAAGTTTATATAAAGGTTACAACTTTAAAATATAGAATCACAGATGCACCTCAAAAATCTATCAGAAATGTTGTTTTAATGTTGAAAAAACCCTCTAATGAATCATCTCGACATTGAGATGTATGAATATGAAAAAAAAAAATTTTGAGTCCTGGAAATAGTGCATCTTGCAACACATTATCTAAACGTCCATTTTCAAGATTTTTCATATATTTATAGATCTACTTGATTTTAAATATTTTTGAAATTTAAATTTTTTTAATTAGGTATAAAAATAGATTTTAAGATAATACTAAGATTTTTTTATAAAAAAATTACATGTTATGATAAAATTTTAAGGTGAGCCTTAATTGGATTGTTTAAGGTTACAACCTTATAGAAACTGCACTATATATATATATATATATATATATATATATATATATATATATATATATATATATATATATATATATATATATATCATAAGATAATTTACCTTTGATACCGAGAGGTCACAATTACTTACAAGTTACAACCATCCGATGTGAAATCTGATAGCTTGGAAGTTTCACAAAGTTCGAAAAAATTTCTTTTGAACTTTGAGCAGAGTCGCAACAGCTACCCATTTTCACATCTAATGGTCAACCATTTACCTTTGGTATCGGGATGCTACAATTACTTACAACCATCCGATGTGAAATCTGATAGCTTGGATGTTGTTGTACAAAGTTTGAAATTTTTTTTTTTGAACTTTGAGCATAATCGCAGCTACCTAATTTCACATCTAATAGTCAGATTAATTGTGATCGCCTTATACCAAAAGTAAATGCTCTCATTATATATATATATATATATATATATATATATATATATATATATATATATATATATCATGTTTTGTCATCTTACATAAGCCATTCCTGGCTCTCCCTCCTCCAGTTCTTTACTCTCACTCACACATAAACTTACACATGCACATGCTCTCCGTTCCCCTGTGGGGTCCCTTCTCTCTCACTCACTTACAACATATACATGTTAATCCCAATAAAGAAAATAAATAAATAATATCGATCAATAAGTTATTCGGATCTGTCTTTAAATTACACGAGGGACTTAAGGCTCCATATTAAAACCTATGGACCAAATCATCTCGTGACAGGCTACTTTGAGAGTCATCTTGGTGAATTTCTTTCATCTTCCATCTCTATTTTTCTATCATTTCGTAAATCTCCGGCATGAGAATGAAGGACTAGATACCATACAAGTATGGGAGTATATTTATCCACTATCCATCATCCGTGCTTGTATGCGAGGTAGAGTTTAGTAATACAAAATAATTAGCGGCTATAAAGTGTGCAACAACTCATCCAGTTATCCATTATCCTTAGATAAAGATGGTTTTGTAAATATTGCTTCTCAATACCCTATTCCATGGTCACTATTGGGTATGGAGTAGTTAATGAATAGTGGATGTAGGGTACGAGTACCCAACGTTATATTCATATTGTATAGTAGATGTAAGGCTGGCACTGGGCCAAGGCTAGCCTCGACCGCTCTTGGCCAATTGTAGCCAGGTGAGGTACGGCTTACTGGAAAAAAGGAAAAGAAAGTAAAACAAGCTAGGCCAAGTATAGTCCTAAAAATTGTCATTCAACTTTTTTGGGGCCAAGCAAGGCCAACCAACCCATTGCCATCCCTAAATTAAAGTTAAGGTCCCTTTTCAGATACTCTCTCACACACAAACCCATACACATGAGTATAAAACTAGAGAATAGAGAGGTCTATTCATTTTGGTTTAAAATTTTTGAGATTTGTGAGTTTTGAAAATTTGAATTTCACCATAGACACAGTTTTGGTGAGTTAGCTGACTCACTAATTGTTGTGCGGTCCCTTATGCAACAAACATCCATCTTTAAGATAGACGTTAAAAAATGTTGTATCCACTAAAAGTTAAAAAGGAATATATAAATATTATATATATATATATATATATATATATATATATATATATATATATATATATATATATATTTCTTAAAAAAATCCAGATTAATGATCATGTTAGGTTGAGATTAGCAAACTACAAACATTTTGGATCGAAAATCCATCTTGGAGATAAATCTTGGAGGGGGACTGTACAACAATAGGTGAGTCTGCCGACTCCCCATTTACTTTTTCTTTCGAATCTTAAAAATCTATTTTTGAGATGGATTTTTGGACCTAAATTTTAAGGATATGTATTATCTAATATGGAGATCATGAATATGAAAAAATAACTAAAATTTGAAAATTAAAAATAATAATTCTATTAAGAAAACATTTGGACCATAAGTGTCACACCCCAAGAATTTACAATACAGATATTCTTGAGATGTGACAGTCCAAAACATATATACAACTCTTGATAGGACAAATTTACAGTGGCGAGGTCTTACAAAGTAAATAAAGAAAGCTAGCACAACAACAATATCTTCCAAGGTTGATCTTGACTAGCACTCAAAATGAATCCGCAGTTATCCTGAAAAAATGTTTACCATAGTTTGATGAGTTTGGCTACTCAGTAAGTGATCATCATAATCCTAAAAATAATCATGGTTGGATGATATCAATATTTTCCAAAAGGAGATATATTAACAGAAATGCATCAACAATTTCACTTTCAATAAATACATAATTAAGTATAATCCGAATAATTGAAATGCGTATAACACTTTAACGGTAGTGCATAATTCAAAGGATTTCACAAAATACCCTACTGGCGTCCCAAGTAGGTCGCCTATATACCCCATCAGCGTCCTGAGCGTCCTGCTCAGTAATCGCAAATACTCTTCCCTTCATCTGAGGCTTTGGAGCTATCTCTCCCTGCTTTGGAAGCGGTTGTGTATGTAATCTAGGACATTGTCTAATCTGGTGTCCCAATTTTCTACATCTAAAACAGACTCTGGTATTCCAATAACAAGGGTTTGATCCATGATTTTTCCCACATTTTCTACATGGTTCTATTGGATTTTGAAATGGCGAGGGCCTTGGCTTCTTGTTTGGCCTTTCAAACTGTTGTCGATTAGATGATGTAGGTCTAACATGACTGTTTTGATTTTTCGTCTTTTGGTAATCTTCAAAATCTTTTTCTACAATTTGGGCTCGATCCACTATTTTAGCATAAGTTCTCAATTTCAAGACTGATATTCTGCTTCTAATAGCTGGCCTGAGACCCCTTTTAAATTTCTTTACCTTTCTTGCCTCATTGTTAATGATATGTGGTGTAAACCTGGCCAATTCAGTAAACTTGGCCTCGTACTGTGCTACTGTCCTATTTCCTTGGATTAATTCTAGAAATTTCATTTCTTTTTAGTCTCGAATAAAATCTGGGAAATACTTTTCATTAAATGCCTTTAGAAATACTTCCCAAGTCAAGGGTTTATTTTCTTTGATCAATACTCCTTTTTGCCATTCGCCACCAGTGTTGTGCCTCACATTCTAACATAAAAACTGCCAAGGCCACCTTCCTATCATCAGGACATTCCATAACCTCGAATATTTTTTTCAATTGCATAATCCATCCCTCGGCTTCCAGTGGGTTTACAGCACCCTTAAAAGAAGGTGGGTTTAATTTCTTAAATTGTTCGATATTACTCCCACCATTTCCTGTAACTGACTGCCTGGGTGGATTGTTGTTTTCCATCTGATGTTGCATTAGAGCAACCATATTTTCCAAGGCTTTGTGAATTCCTTCCATATTGGCTTCAGCTATTCTGGATCTTGACTTTATCCCAGTCTGTACACACAATAAATGTAATCTTAAGTACATTCTTTTTAAATTTCCTAAGAATCCTAAACCTATTGCTTTGATACCATAATTGTCACACCCCAAGAATTTACAAGACTGATATTCCTGAGATGTGGCAATCAAAACATATATACATCTTTTACAAACATGTATATATGTTTGTAAGTGACATCACTTACATATGTATATGTATATATGTCACTTACATATGTATAATCCTAAAAATAATCATGGTTGGAAGATATCAATATTTTTCAAAAGAAGATCTATTAACATATATACAACTCTTGATAGGATAAATTTACAGTGGCGAGGTCTTACAAAGTAAATAAAGAAAGCTAGCACAACAACAATATCTTCCAAGGTTGATCTTGACTAGCACTCAAAATGAATCCGCAGTTATCTTGAAAAAATGTTTACCATAGTTTGATGAGTTTGGCTACTCAGTAAGTGATCATCATAATCCTAAAAATAATCATGGTTGGAAGATATCAATATTTTTCAAAAGAAGATATATTAACATAAATGCATCAACAGTTTCACTTTCAATAAATGCATAATTAAGTACAATCCGAATAATTGAAATGCATATAACACTTTAACGGTAGCGCATAATTCAAAGGATTTCACAAAATACCCTACTGGCGTCCCAAGTAGGTCACCTATATACCTCATCAGCGTCCTGATGGGTCCACTTAATCCCTATCAGCGTCCCAGATAGGTCCACTTAATCCCTGCAGGTTCACTTATACCTCACCGACGTACCGGATGAGTCCACTTAATCCCTACCGGCGTCCCGGATAGGTCCACTTATACCTGGCGAACCGGATGAGTCCACTTGCATACTTAAATTATTTCTAAATCTCTTTAAACATTCGAAAGCAGCAAATATCATGTACTCAACATATCACTGAAATCATTAATATGAATTTCACTGAAACCATTAATAATAGTCACTTTCAATAACATTTCAAAAATAACCAATCAAATATTTTGGGCTCAAATTTAGAAAGGTAGCAGTTTGTAAAGACATTCTAGCATAATTGCCACTTTAATATGTATAGAAAAACTCTTATAGAAATTCAAGAATACAGAATTATCACAATTTATGGGATATCAATTCACAAATAAACATTTCACAACAATACTATAATCAATTGCAAAAATATCAATTTTTAAATAATAAGGCAGTCATTTGCACATGAATTTTACAATGTCTAAATATAAAAAAACAGTAGAAAGAAATCTCACAATTTTAGTAAAAGCAGAATTATCACATTTATTTCCAATAATTTTACAGTATCTAAAATTTTCTAACAATCGACAAGAAAAATAAATAAATTTATTTCTAAGAATTACAGCATTTAAAATTTCTAACATAGATAAAATATCACAATTTTTATTAAAAAGATTATTTTTCAAGATAATGAGGTCGTGTGCGCATAAAATTTATTGCGCCTAATATTCATGATAATAAGTAGAAATAATTAGTTCATTTTATTTTTAAAAAGAATGGATTATTTTTTGAGACAATGAGGTCACGTACACACAAAGCTTATAAAATAAAGATCCTAGATGGAAATATCACTATTTATTAAAAACAGACTATTTTTCAGGAAGATGATGTCACTTACCTAAAATATTTTATGAGAGAGCTTCCGATAAAAATTCGGCTAGAGGGAGGGAGAGAGAGAGAAAAACCTCGCCTCTCGTATTTAAACTCTTACGACACCTTATAATAATATTTTATTAAGTTACACCTCATACACGAGGTGTAATGATTTATATTACCTCTTATACACTTAAAGCCCACGTCCACTGGACGTGGCAAGGCAGCAGCAAACAAACAAACTCAAACTAAATGCTTTGAAAATGGTGATGGTCCGTAAGGTCTATGATGCTCATATGGACCATCACTTATTAAAAGTTTTTTTTTTTTTTTTTTTTGAAAGTTTAAGATTGTTACAATAAGTTTCAATTGTTTTTAGATGAAATACTTATTTGCATCCATCTTTAAGTTTCTATGCTTTATACCTCGGGGATTGTACTTGAAACAATTTTCGTTTTCTTTCACTTAGGGTCTAGGATGTATTTGACATATGGAGTTTTTGGGAGTGGAAGGGACCCTTTCACAAAATATAGGAGACTGATCTTTCATCCTTTTTTATGAAAGAGAGGTCTTCCAAAAATGAACCCATTTTTACACTAAAAAAAAATTGCATGAAAGGTCACCCTTTCACTCTACAGTTTCCACACAGTAATATCAAACATGAAAATAAGACATTTAACTCCGACTTCCATAAACTCTCACTTATCAAACATCCCTTAAAGAAACACGTTGGAAAAATTCAAACCACCTCACACACGCATACGTGATCTCCTCAACAATCAAACGAAGTAAATGGAAAAATATTAAGTGGTCATGCAGATCCAAATTGCTCATTTGGAGTCACGCCTACTTAGGAGTGTTTGTACGATCCCAATTCTCTCAAATTGCATCATATTTTAAAATAAAAATGATTTGGTGCTCAAAACGTGCCTGTAATTAAATTTTCTTGAGAGATTGAAGAGCAAGTATACTATGCTCCCGCGGGAGCATATAGGATATATCTACTCCCTTGATAAGAAGACCTACTTGGGAGGTTTCTTTAACCTGAAATTTCGAGAACCTTCTAAGAATCACTAGATTATTATTATCAAAACAAAAAAAATTGAATTTTAAGTTTCCTAGCAATTGGATCTCACCCTTTAAAAATTGGACGGTCTCTATTAAATCTTGATATGATATTTTTTCAAATGCATAGATGGTGTAAGTAAGGAGCTTTGTTTCTTAAGGTTAATCTAGGGGTTGAAGAGGTTGCATCCCCAATTTAAGGTCGTAAAATAAATCTTAAATAGAATTTTACTGGAGGGAGTAAATAGATAGCATACTCCCACGGGAGTATAATATTTTTTGGCAAGATTGAATTCGGTGACTCTTTTTTTGATCAACATCTACTGTGGCAATTTTGAACTCAAATCAGTCTTCTTTCTGAACCTGATTTTTGGTTGTCAAATATGATTCAAGAATATCAGTTACTATAAATCTTCCTAACTATACGACTTATATATGCTCTTAATGTTTATTTTTAATGTGCTCTTAATGTTCATTAAAATTTTCCAAATTTTATGAAAATCAACAACAGTTTAAGTATCGAAAAGTATACAATAAGGCCATTTACCTCATCATCATCAAATCCCTTTTTCAAATATTTGGGGTCAGCTACACACACGGATCTTAATATGCCATTATGCTCTATCAAGGGTCCTACCCTTATTGAGGCTATAAGTCATCATATCTTTTCTCACTACTTCCAACTATGTTGTTTCGGGCCTACTCCTTGCTCTTTTTTAGTCTTTCACTTGAACAAACTTGTATTTCCTAACAGGTATTGTATTGGGTCCTAGTTGCACATGGCTAGCCCACTTAAGTTTACTTTATCAAGGGCCATATCCTTTTGGTCTTTCTACTAATCCATCTCAACATCCTTAGCATAGGTACACTGATCTTTTGACTATGTTATTTCCTAACCACTTAACATTATGCTCCATAGAGCAAAGCTGGTGTCAATAAGGCCATTTACCTACTGTACAATAAGGTTACAATTGCACAAACTATGAAATGTGACATTAGGCAGGTAGAGGTACAACACCCTACACTCTAGCTACCACATTGCAGTTTTCATTCCCACCGCTAACACCACCCCACTAATATTTTAAAAAAAGCAAACTCCTAATTTACTTGAAAAACGGGTAAGGGCCAGTCTTCCCCACTCAATTACCATAAAAAAAGAAAAAGGTAAACCATTAACCATGCTACATTTTATGCTATATTTGCAAAATTCACTTCAAATATGACCAACCCTAAGAAACTTCGTGGAGCTTTCCAAAAGTATGGTTACAAATATCATGAAAAGAAAATCAATATTTCATTTTCAGGCTGTGCCCACTTTTGATGGACCATTTATGTATGTGTCAACAACAAAAGTTGAAGTGAGATGTGTGCTGTGCACATCAATAAAACAAAAAAGAGGCGTGCTTTGGGCAACATCTGCATGTTCAAAGCTGCATAAAGTCTTTATGCTACACTAACCATATGATGTGCAATTCATCAGATACTCTCTCTCTCTCTCTATCTCTCTCTCTCTCCTTGAGAGGAAGCATTATGCTTGTGGTTGAGAACTTGGGATAGCGTAGAGAGAGAGAGAGAACGATCATTGAAGGGGACTTAGAGCATGTGCCTTCGGCTTGGATCTCTATTATGGATGAGATTTTTTTAACTCTATGGGAGAGAGAAGTAGTCTTCGGCCACATTAACAGAGAATACAATGAATAAGCTGACTGCTTAAACAAAGAATGAACTTTGTCACACTAACTCGGCATTGTGTGCTCCTCTCGTCTTGTCTCAGCTATTTCGTCTATTTCCCTCTAATTTCATCTAATCCCCCTCCCCTTTTTTTTGTTTTCTTTTTATTTCCGTATTTTTATCCTTGTGTGCTTCATCATTATCTCCATGAATCATATTTACCGTTCAAAAAAAAGAGAGAAAGAGAGCAAGAGAGAGTACAAATGTTTGTGTGCATGCAAGATATTCAAAGCTGATTCGTGTGTGTATGAGAGAGCGAGTGCAACTATGTACATGTGAGGGCGGCATAGAGAAAGCATATCAATGAGAGAGAGAGAGAGAGAGAGAGAGGATAATCTAAATTGGCTTGGATATGGGGCAAAGTGGACCCAAAACTGAAATGTGACAATGAATTGTCTGGTCTGGTCTGGTCTTTATTTCAAGAAGTGGTCACCCTAGGGTCTTTCTAGGTTTAGAGCTTTGGACCAAACCAGGTTTTTGTTTGGGTTCTAAATTTGCACTCCAAAATTATATATACAAACGCTTTCACAATTCAAATTCGGAGTAAAAAACCAAAAATATATTATACATTGGCCCAAAATAGAAGAGGCATTCTGTCATTGTATTAGAAAAACCACATTTCAACCAATAAAAATTGGCAACATTTCTCCTTTGATGTGAATGCAACCCAATTGTCCGGAATCTATTCATATTCAACATATCCTACTTGGGTGATTCACGAGTCGAATCGATAACAAAGAAACCAAAAAATTTAAAAACCTCGACCTCAAATTTCAATCACCTATCTTCTGATCTTGATCTAACTCGAGTGATTTTAGAGTCTGATCAAATTTTTAAATCATTGATTTGCATTAACTTAAAGAGATTGTATACTATGAGGTCATTTATTTTAGTTATCAAATGCTCACAATCATTCCAATCACAATCGTCTGTAGCCATCAAATGTAAAATCAAACAGCTAAAAGTGTGACATTTATATTTATAAAATTTGACAAAATCTTCAGGCAAGTGCATACCTCAATCATACCTATTTTTCTATGGGTGAGTGACCTAATCAAATACTTTCCCCAACCTCAAAAAAGGTTCGTCTCTAACCTTTAAAAACTTGTAAGCATGCGTTAGGCTTTTGGTCTTTTGTCAAGCTTTTCCTATACACATTCCCTAACTTGGATAATAAGTACTGTGTGCCTTATCCTTGTTTGGCTTATAGCCACAGGACAATTGAGCTTCAAGGCACATAGCTTCATCAGGATGAAATTCCTCAGAAGGCTTTATAAAATAAAAACTTACATTAAAAGATTTTGAGTTCTTGAATTCTTGAAAGTCTAAATCTACAGTCTACCAAAATAGCGGACCATATACTCCATTTCATTTTGAAATTTTTGAATTTTATCAACTAAATGAGACCTACATCTATGCAAAATTTGAGATCCATGGGCTCCTACTTCTCAGAATGATTTAAGCTAGTGTAACCAGGTTGGCATGTAGAATGTTCTTCCTCCTGTTCATTCTCTCTCTTGCTTCAATCTATATTCCTTACAGGTGCTAGTTCAGTAAATGTTATTATTACCATAAAAGAAGGGAAGATGAGACTAAAAAAAAAATAAGGTATATAAAGCGACCATTTATTTTTAGTACAAAGAAGTAGTAATCACTCTTGTAGATTTTAAATTGGATGGTTGTAAGTGTGTCATTGACTAGACTTAGAGTGATCAAATATCGTGAAACACCCAAATCTATCCAATTTGACATCTAATGGTTGGTAGTGCTTGTGACTTCCTTGCGACCATGGTAAATGTCCTCATAGTATACAATCCCTAAATTGAACAACTTCAAGAAAATTGATTCTCAACTTGAAAGAAACATGTATTAGGAAAACAAAGCCCTATGTAACAATATTAACCTCTTTCTAGACTCCATCTCTAGTAGGGGTGGCAATGGACCCAACGGGTAGACCTGACCTCGTGTCTATGTATGGGTCTAAATTTTAGACCCGAATATTATTCGGGTCTGGGTCCAGTTGGACCTGGTCCATACCCAAAGTTATAGGGTATATGATAACAATCATGTGTCTTTAAGTGCGCACTAGGTGTTTATATTGTCACAATATTGGCATCATTTACATTATTAATGGCAAAAAAAATAAGTTCAAAGTCGTGCGGTATATGATGGTAAAAAAAAAAGGCAAAAAAAAAAAAAAACTAAACTAAACTCATAGTCATAAGGTAGCAATGGATTTGAACAGACCCGAGACCGAACAGGTACGGGTCCGAGTGGACCCGACCCGTTGCCACCCCTAATCTCTTGTTTTTCTTCAACATGTGGTCAGGACAGCAGCCCCCAAAGTCCAAGGTTCACATGGTAACCTAACTACAAAAAAGAAGAAGGAAAATCTACTTACCAATAAAAAACAAAGAAAATAATATTGGTGAAAATGTAAGTTGTTGGATTGAAATTGTAGAGCATATTTAGGTAGAATGTAGTATCTCTCTATCAAATCCATAGACCTCTCAAGTGGCCATGTGATCCCATGTGCAGGTGACCCGAGCCAAAAGATTACTTGTTCTCTTCAAGTGGAAAAAAAAATCATTTGGCTTGTCTTTTTCCATTGTAATATATCTTTTTTTTTCCTACCCTTATCTCATTTATATTTTTTGTCATTGATGGACGGCCAAGATCTCCTATGGAATGAAAGCGTAGATCTAGACCATCCATTCAAGGTCCATGCTAGTGGCACACGCGTACCACATGGCACACCGACCCAAAACATTTATATTTAACCTAAAAGCACATGTGAAAGAAAAGACAAAAATAGTAAAATTTACAATAGTTAAGGTAATAGGAAAATTCCTTAAATTTTGAAATTCATAAAAGGTAAAGTTTTAAATTTTAAAATTTTAAATATATCAAAATTAGGAAATTAGAAGAAAAGCAAATATGGAATTCCGGTTCATTTTAGCTGTGATGTAGAACTTTATTTTGGGGAATTGATAATCTATTTTATTTTTGGATTTTAAAAGTAGTACCCTATATTTTCTTATTTTACATTCAAGTCTAAATTTTTGAGAGCATTTATTCTTTTTTTTTCTATTCATTGGATTAAGCTCAAATTTGAGAGTTTATTTTCACCACCACAGACCTATAAAGAGCATGTAAAAAATAATTCAATGAAAAAGAATAAAAATACCCCTAATAGATGAAGAGGTATTGTGGTAACTATATTTTTAAATTATTTATTATTATTTTTATAGGTGAATGATGGTTAGGCTTGTGCACACTCTCAATTTGAACATTAAACATAAGTAAAATTTAAATATACTATATACTCTAAAAAATTGAAAATTTAGCACAAAAATATAAAATGCAGACGACTCTATGTAAGTTTCAAAAATAAAATAAATGAAAAATTCCTTCTTTTTTTATTATTTAAAGATACTAAGTTGTTGGTTGGAAGCCCTGCTTATCTATAAAAGAAAATAGTCCCCCATTATTTTAATTATCAAAGTCGTAGGTTGGAACCCATTCTCACCTAAAAAAGAGAAAAAAAAAAGAAAAGGAAAAAAAAAAGGTGATATGGGGCTCATCAAATAACTCAACAAGTACAAAATCCGGTTTGTAACAAACTAATAATAATAAATAAATAAAAAAGGTTGAAATGAATGGAAATAGTTATATGGAAGTGTGTTGGAGGAAGCAGTTTGAAAAATTCAAGAGGAACGTGCATGCGATTCAATAGAACACGAGTGCTGCCCAAGCCGTTGCATTATTCTTCAACCAAGTCTATAACAACCCCACCAATCATATCCTCACTCTGGAGAGAGAGAGCGAGGTTGGTGGGATTTGGACTCTATGGTAGGGGTGGCAATGGATTCGGACCCGACCCGAGACCTGACTGGTAGATCTGTATGGATTGCCACCCCTATCCTACCCGAGGCTTGATGGGTAGATCTGATCCGGGTCTGGGTATGGGTTAAAAAATTGGATGGGTCTGAGTATGAATCTTAGACCCAAACACTATTTGGGTTTGGGTCTAGGTCCCATAATTTTTTTGGGTCCCAATTTATGAAATAGTCGAAAAATTGGACCCGATGGGTTGGGTTTGAGTCTGAATCTTTGACCCAAACACTATATGGGTTTATGACTGGGTTGAGTAATTTTTTTTGGGTCCCAATTTATAAAATATATTTAAATATACATAAATAATATGGTTTGTATTAGGTTTACAACCTTAGACAATCCATTTAAGGCACACCTCCAAATTTTATCATAACATATAATTCTTGTGTGAACGTTTTTAGGATTATCTGAAAATCTATTTTTATCTCTAATTATAAACTTTTCAACTCTTGAAATGGTTAAAATCAAGTAGATCTATATGTTACATATGAAAATCTGGAAAATGGACGGTCTAGATAATGTGTTGTAAGACGCACTATTTTTGGGACTCAATATATATATATATATATATATATATATATATATATATTCAACATTAAAACAACATTTTCTGATGGATTTTTGAGTGCATCTTTTATTTTACATTTTAAGGTTGCAACTTTATATATGCATCGATAGTTTAATTTTTGGGTCGGGTCCAGATCTAGGTCCCACATTATATTTTTTGGGTCGGGGTCCCATAATTTTTGTTGGATCCGGACCTGATTTGACCTGTTGCCACTACAGAGAGAGAGAGAGAGAGGTACGATTTGGACTCCATGGCTGGCATGCTCGGATGTACAAATTTTTTATATGGAAAATTGTTTCATGCGGGCTAGACCGCATGACTACATATGTGGTCCAAAAAATGCAAAGCATCCATCTTAAAGATGGATGCAAGTAGGTGTTCTATCAAAAAACAATGGAAATTAACGGCCCAAATGTTTTTTTACTAGGATTATTATTTCTACTTTTTAAAATTTACTTATTTTTCATATTCATGATATCCATATGAGATATTATATGTCCTTAAAAATTAAGTCAAAAAATCCATCTAAAAAAAAGATTGATTAATAGGCCCGCATTTCTACATATACGCGCTTGGCCGCATAGAAACCGGGTCCTTTTTATAATGCCACTTTTCTATAAACTTTTTATTTTCTAGAACCCAAACAATATCAAATTGGAACGCATCAACAATTATCAATACTAACTTATGATTAACTATCCTCTCCGTTAAATGGTATGGGCAAATAAAAACATAAAAGATATGAGCAAAGTTCTCATTCGTAGTGGTTAATGCATGTCTATATATATATATAGAGGAAAAGTCTTCCCAACGCCTATAGGCGAAAAGGAACAGTGAATATAGGATAAAGTTTATATAGAACCAAGGCTCTAAACGATCAAATTTGAGCCTACCTCAAACAGTTCACTAGAAGAAGTTGTTTTGATGCCCAAATATCTTCAAATTGATCGTCTAGACATCAAGATGCATGGACATGAAAAAGAAATAGATTTCAAGTTTTGGAAATAGTGTATTTTGTAACGCATTTTTAGACTGTCAATTTTCAAGATTTTCAAGTTTTCATAGATCTGCCAATCTACACTGTTTTTCTCTGATTCGATTGTTTAGAGCCTAGGCTCTATATAAACCGCACCCATATATATGTGTGTGTGTGTGTTAACATTAAACAATCTAAGGGAAACCAATATGTTTCCGCCCTTAATTATGAAATTTAAAACTCTAAAAAAACTGCATATATAAACACTTAGAAATGGGTATTTTAAATAAGGAAAAAGTTTATGTAGAGTCGAGGCTCTAAACAATAAAATTTGAGCCCACCTCAAAATTTCACTAGAAGAGGTTGTTTTGATGCCCAAATATCCTCACATTGACCATCTTGAGATCAAGATGCATGGCCATAAGAAAAAAAAATGGATTTCAAGTTTTAAAAATAATGCATCTTGTAACGCATTTTTGGATCGTCAAATCGCACCATTTAAATAAGGGTGCAGTTTGTATCGGTGTTCGCAAAATCGAATCGGAACGGTTAACTGGACATGAGCTTGGAAGCGGTTTAATCGGCCTAACCTGTAAACCGGCCGATTCAATCGTACTTACCGGGCAAGTCCTGGGAGGTAAAAAAAAGTGTTGAAAAAATAAATACTAAAATATGAAAATCATATAAAAAATGATTAAAACAAAACACATTCAAATGAAGCTGAAAATTAATGAAAAAAATATATATATTAACAAATCAATTTGTTCCTAGGGGTAGTTTTAAAATTTCCTGAAAAAGATGGGAAGATATAAAAGCGAATATTAATGACCAAAACAATTTTTAATCTTTATCATAACGTAAAAATATTAAAAAAATGCCTTACAAACCAAATTCCTTATTTTTTGAAATTTATATACATTTTTTTTGAATTTTTTTTAAATACTGATTGATCGCCAAAACTGCCCAACATCGGAACCAGCCACTGACTGGTTCCTATCTAACCGGGTGGTTAACAGTTAGCGGTTAAATCACCCAATTTTTCCAACAGTGGTTTGTATAGAGCCAAGGCTCAAAACAATCACAACAAAGCGCATCTTAAGATAGAGTTGAAAAATGTGGTTTCAATACTCGAAATCTTTGTGATTGCCTTAAAATGTATTTTCTTTTTTAATTATAAATTTTAAAGCTTAAAAAATAGTGTAGATCGAGCAGATCTATGAAAATTTGAAAATCTTGAAAATTACCGTCCAAAAATGCGTTACAAGATGCACTATTTCAAAAACTTGAAATCCATTTTTTTCTCATGTCCATGCATCTTGATGTCGAGATGATCAATTTGAAGATATTTGGGTATCAAAACGACCTCTTCTAATAAATTTTTTGAGGTGGACTCTAATTTGATTATTTAGAGCCTTGACTCTATATAAACTTTTTCCTTGATGTGTTACAAGATGCCTTCTTTTATAGAATGTGAAATCCTTTTTGTTTTTCATATCCATTCAATCAATTGGAAGGTTTTCAATATCGTATAAACCTTTTGTGGTGGATTATTAAGGTGCACTTCACTAGTATGAGGTTGACACATTATATAAACAATTTCATAATATATATATATATATATATATAAATAATTTTTTTAAAATAAATTGACTAGAATACTTTTAGAAGTTTTCAAGTATATTAGTTAAGTTATTTTTTACTTTTTAAGAGTATTTTGGTCAATTTATTTTTTGTGAATTATTTGGTTTCTATTTTTATTAGATTCTCCTATTTCTAAAGAATAGATGCTCTAAATTTATGGATATGTAGAAACAAAAACAAATTTAGATACAAAATACAATTGTAACCATTGGATCGGCCCAGATTCAATCTGGGCCATTAGACATTTACTGTGGTTGTAAGCTAGTGGACTGGCCTCATATTCTCTCATATATATATGGAAAAGCCTAAAAACACCTATAGGCAAAATGCTAGTGTTTCACCATTACCACAGACTTGTTATGTCTGTGGCGGTTTATTGAACGGACCCGCAATGGGTGGTACCATCCGTTGCGGTTCTGCGTGAATTTTTTGACCGCTATATATATATATATATATATATATATATATATATATATATATATATATATATATATATATATATATGGGCGAAAATAAATAGTGTTTTCACCGATAGGCTCATCATCGTCCAAAAAATTCGGACGGCGTGCATTTTTCAATCACCACAAACCTAGCATGTCCGTGGCAATACCGTTCGGAGACGTACCAGATCCGTGGCGGTCAAAAAATTCACGCGGAACTGTAATAGATGGCGCCGTCTGTTGTGGGTCCGTTCAATAAACCGCTACAGACATAGCAAGTCCGTGGCGATGGCGAAACACTGTAGTATTTCGCTTATAGATGTGTTTTAGGTTTTTTCATATATATATAAAACCTTTTTGGAGTATATTTCTTTAAAAAAAAATTTCTTGTGTACATAGGTCAAGTTCATCTTTCAAGTCAAAAGAACTCGTAAAAATTTTAGAATAAAAATGATGTGGAGAGAGAGGGGGGAGAGATTGATAAGATGGTACTTGGGCCTTGGAGATTGTGTTGCTTCCTCTTAAACCCTATTCACCAAGTTTTCAACCCTCGAACCCACATGCCATAAACTTGGTTGTGAGTGAGAGCATGTGTTTCATAGTTTTATACCAAGTTATGCAAGATATGTGGTAGTTTGTTAGCCAGAGCATGTGTTTCATAGTTTTATAACAAGATATTAAAAGAAATGTGGTAGTTTGTTATAGCTAAGTAAGATTTGATCTTGGACACTATGATAACCTTTCTTATTAGCATTTGTTGTTATCCAAAATGATGATATATCAATGGAATCTCTTAACTTATGGGATACTCCTAATCAGTGTTAAAAAGCGCGACTCGGGCAGGGTAATCGGTCTTGGCCTGAGTCGCTTACTTGGACTGAGTCAAAGTAACTTGCGGATTAGTGCCGAGTATTGTTGCGATTAAAAAAACAAGTTAAAAATATTATAAAAATGTAAAAAAAAATTTAAAAAATAAAACATCTGTGTTTAAAGTAAGATTAAACCTAACAATTCAAAATGATGTTAAAAAAGAAGTAACAAAATAAATTTTAAAAAATCAACTTGTGGGTATTTTTTATATAATTAAAAAAAGATTGGAAAATTAAAAAATAAATATTTATGGCCTGAACAATTTTCAATATTTGCGTAAAAAGCATAAAAAATCATAGTCCAAATAAATTTTTTTTATATTTTTATAATTTTTATTTATTTTTTTTAACTTTTTATTAATATTCCTAAGTTGGACACCTCCGCCGAGGAGAGATTAGACAGCCAAGTTTTCAATCACTTGCTCCTAATATAATAGACACCAAAAGGTGCGGTTATTCAAGCCAAGAGTGGCCTCTATGATATTGAGTCTTGGGAATAGAGTGAGGTGATCCGCTTCATAATGGAAGCATGCATGCAAATCATATGAAACTAGAGAAAGAGAGATAAAAAAAACCCGAACTCAAATTATATGAAACTAGAGGAACAGACATCAAAAAAACCCGAACTGAGATCAAAGACCCGAACTCAAAAGGTTAGCATGCTCATCCTCTCTCTAAAATATAAATCAAACAAGAGAGAGAGAGTTCAAACTGGGGGCTTTTGCCTACAGTAATGATGAGCGGTTTGCTCTACAGTTATGTCAACCTGTAAAGACTGCACATTCCATTTATAAAATGGAAGGAAATAGTTTTTGGATTGAGAAGTCCAGGTGGTCACAGCTTGCAGTTGCAAAGTTAGAGAGAGAGAGAAAGAATGTGTGTGTGTGAGAGAGGGAAAACAGTTTCAAATAAAGCGATGACGAAAATTTGAATGGCCCATAAAGAATCAGCTATGCATGTGTATGGTGCTCCCGGGGGAGCAAATTGTTCATTTGCTCCCTCAGGCAAAACACCGAGAAGTATTTTCTTATTTTTTTAAACCAGAAAATTCCAACCCACTTTAGAATCATGAGATGAGTAGTTTTCACATAGGAAAAACAAAGTACTTTGAGTTCTTGTAGACCTGTATTTGACTCGGCAAAAATTAGACAGTCTATGTTCAATCCTGAGGTGTGAATTTGTTTTTTCAGACAATTCCATAGTGCGTATTTAATTTTTTTTGGTTTTTAGGTTGCTCTCTTTGTCAAATAGTACCCTATCTCCAAATTTAGTGTCTTAAAAGTACTACAAGATAGATTTTTTTTTTTTTTTGCCAAGGGAGCAAAAGTACATTTTGCTCTCCGAGGGAGCACAAGTTTTTCTTTTAATTTTCAAAATAGGCTAATTGTCACTCTTTTCTTTTTCCAACTTTTTCAAGCTGGACAATTTTCCACATGCAGTGCATTACAAGCAAGCCTAGGTCTCCTTTTCTAGATCCTGAATTTGAGGGTATTCAAAAAGAAATAATCTTTTCCACAGCTTAGTCATTAACTAACATTAACAAACAATGTTTTGCTCCCTCTCTCTCTCTAAACTTAATTTTCAATGTGAATATCTCTCACTAAAAGTCAGATAACAGTTTCCAACATGGAGGGCCAAAGGAGCAATTAGGGTTTCCTTGACTTAAGGCAGTATTTCATCACCCATGTGCATTGTGGGGGCCTATCAACTAAAGATAATCCACCAAAAACCAACATTGATTTTTAAAATCCTTTGATGAAATTGACCCTCATAAACAACCTCAAATTGATTCCAATTAGTTGATTTAATCCAATTAAGCAAACCCCAAATTCTCCAAACTCCCCCATTTCATTACAAAAACAAAAGCCAAATGGAATTTAACTTTTCTCTCACTTCCTTTCTTTTGCCTTTTCTATTTCATTTCTTTTTCTTCTTTTGAAATACCTAACAACCATTCAACAAAATATGATAATTAAGATGGGTTTACCTAAATTCCATTTAAAGGATGTTCTTTTAGTGGTTTCCAACATTGATGGTGCATGTGGGTCAAAAAGTTTATGTCCCAGCATCAAATTTATCTTGTAGGATAAGGTTCTCTAGGACAATTTTTATTCAAAGAGAACATGTAGGGTGTTATCGCAGGAGCACATTATAGATTTATTCCCTCGGGCAAAAGACATGTAATTTGGAAAAAATTTTGAGTATGAATTGATCTATATAACAATATCTATATGAGTAAACTGAAAAAGAAAACACATTATGAGTTCCAAAACTAAGGATCTAACCTGAAAACTAAACGAGATATGTCGATGATCGGGGACAATTCTTTTGGGCACATAAAAATGAGTATGAAATTAAACATTCAAAGAGAAAATTTTGAGTGCGAAATATCCTTTTTTTTTTGGATGTTGGTCTATGTCAAGCAGGTTAATTATTTTGAGTTCCTAAAAATACTTCTAGATAGGGTTTTTCCTGAGGGAGTGAATGTACAATTTGATCCTTGCGAAGCATCTGATCATTTGAGAATATCCCTAAGACAAATGGAAAATGAATAGAAACACAAAATGGGGAAATAAGAAAAAGAAAGGCCTTAGGAAACAAAAAAGGTCAAAGACAAGAACAAGTGTTTAAAAAGGAAGAGGAGAGAGAAAACATAAGAATAATAGGAAGTCATTTTCAATTGGCACTTAATAATAAAGGAAAAAGTTTATACAAGCAACTATAAAAATGTAGAATTACACATGCATCTCAAAAATATATCGGAAAGACTGTTTTAATGTTGAAAAACCTTCTATTTGATCATTTCGACATCGAGATATATAAATATGTAATAAAAAAAATTTGAGTTTCATAAATAGTGTATCTTGCAACACATTATTTAGGTCGTCCATTTTCAGGATTTTCATATGTTTATAGATCTCTTTTATTTTAACTATTTTTGAAATTTAAAATTTTCTAATTAAATATGAAAATAGATTTTAAGATAATGGTAGAATTTTTTACAATCAAATTACATGTTATGATAAAATTTGGAGATACGCCATAATTGGATTGTTTAAAATTGCAACCTTATAGAAACTGCACCCTAATATAAATTATTATTAGCTTTTAATCTTCTTATTATTTTTCATCCTTTTTTTTTTTTTTTTTTTAACAGTTTAGTAGTGTCGGTTAGTTGTTAGGATACTATTCTTTCTAGTTCCCTTTTGAGATTTAAAAGAGAAATTCATTTATACCTGTCTCCAAACCCCCCCCCCCCCTTCCACCTCTATATATTCAACCCTTCCCCTTTACATTTTTGTTCATCCCTTCTTTTCTTTGCCTTCTCCATATTTGGCAACTGGACTTTCCTCCTCCTTTGTAAGTCTCTCTCTCTGGAAATCTTTCCCCCCTTCTCTGTCTCTCTCTCTCTCTAGATTTCTTTCCCCCTTCTCTCTCTCTCACTCAAATTTATTATGTCCCTCTAGAAGCTATCTCCTTAAGTTTTAACTCTCTAAACACTGAATAACTGGTGTGCTTTTTGGTTTTGAGCAGGGCAATGGCTTTTCTTGGATTGTTCTTGGCTGCCCTATTGAGCATTCTCAAGCCTGCTCTTGCTGATGGTTATGGATGGAATAGTGCCCATGCAACCTTCTATGGCGGTGGCGACGCCTCCGGCACAATGGGTAACTTCTTCGGCATCTTCGTCTTATGGGTTCAGCAGTAGTGGGGTTCTCTCTCCATACAATGAAGTAGGTTCCCTGTTTTATCTGGTTTTGACCATTAATGGCCCTCGTGTGTGGTTTTTTTTGCAGGTGGGGCTTGTGGTTATGGGAACTTGTACAGTCAGGGGTATGGAACAAACACTGCAGCATTGAGCACTGCTCTGTTCAACAATGGACTGAGCTGTGGAGCTTGCTTTGAGATCAAATGTGTTGATGACCCAAGCTGGTGCCTTCCTGGGTCCATTATTGTGACTGCAACTAACTTCTGCCCTCCAAATAACGCATTGCCTAACAATGCAGGGGGGTGGTGTAACCCTCCTCAGCAACACTTTGATCTTGCTCAACCTGTCTTCCAACAAATTGCTCAATACAAGGCTGGTATTGTCCCTGTTGCCTACAGAAGGTATGCCTCTAGAGAGAGAAACTACTCCAGGGAGAGAAAGATTCCCCTGTTTTACTTTAGAGAGAGAAAGTAGAGAGAGAGAGAGAGAGAGAGAGAGAGAGAGAGAGAGAGAGAGAGAGAGAGAGAGAGAGAGAGAGAGAGAGAGAGAGAAATCTTCCCCTGTTTTACTTGACCTATTTACTCTGTTTTACTTTACCCATTTGTAAAACTTAGAACTGCCAAGTGCTGAACACCCTGTTCCACTTTTTACACACTGTCGTTAGAGAAAGACAAGAGGCGTTTTGCCCTTGGACACTTGACACATCTTCATCACAACCAGAGAGAGAGGAAGAGGGCCCTTTTTTATCAAAACCCAATGCAAAGAATTGAATTTGCAGCTGACCCCATCTCACCATTTCCCTTCCTCTCACAGGGTCCCTTGCCAGAAGAAGGGTGGGATCAGATTCACCATTAATGGCCACTCCTACTTCAACCTCGTCCTCATCACCAACGTCGGTGGTGCCGGCGACATCACCGCTGTCTGGATCAAAGGCTCGAGCTCCGGCTGGCAATCCATGTCGCAGAACTGGGGTCAAAACTGGCAGAGCAACTCCTACCTCAATGGCCAAGCCCTCTCGTTCAGAATCACCACCAGTGATGGCCGCACTCTTGAATCAGACAATGTTGCCCCTTCCGACTGGAATTTTGGCCAAACTTTTAGTGGCAACCAGTTCTAACTCCCAACCCCACAATGCTTAAACCACTTTTAAATTTAGGGGTTCCCTCCAACTTTAGCTAAACTCTACTACTACTATTAGTTCAAATCTGATCACCATGGGTCTTTTTTTTTTTTTTTTTGGTCATGGGCTCATTTTTAAAATAGCCCTGATTTTTTTCTTTTTTGAATTGGGATTTTGGTTTTTGGCACTAAATTTAGGGGAAGAGTCTATAGGTGGTGCTAAATTTGGCAGAGGTGGACATTTGTGGTGTCACCCGCCCCCTTAAGCTTTTATGGTTGGTGGGTTTTTTTTTCTATTCCACCTGTTTCAGCTTGGTTGCTGAAATTTGTGCTTGGGAAAAGTAAAATGTAGTTTATATGATTACATATATGGTGTCAAATGAATGAGAGTGTCTAAGTGTGTAATGGACAGGGTCCTCTATGTAAATGTATCTTCCTCAAGTGATAATGACAAACTACTTGAGCTTTGTTAATGGATCTTTATTGTTTGCGATGGCTTCTCTTTGTTTCTCTTGATTTATTCCAAGGCCTACTACATGAGAAGTGCACACTTCTTCTGCTAGAAAGAGAGAGAGAGAGGAAAAGGAGAAGCTCTCATAAATTATGTTGATTGTTCTGAACTTCAAATGAATATATAAAATTATATTGATTGCTCTAAACTTCTGATCAATATGAGAGAGAGATATGAATGAAAAAGTTATCATAAGTTCTCATAAATCAAGTTGATTGTTGTGAACTTCTAATGAATGTCTAAATTATGTTGATTATTCTAAACTTCTAATGAATATGAGAGAGAGATGAAAAGAAAAAGCAGTTGTCTCATGAATTATGTTGATTGTTCTAAACGTCTGATGAATACGAGTTACAGTGACGAAAAGAAAAAGCAGTTCTCGCATGAATTATGTTGACTTTTAAGTACTACTAATAATTGGAATAATTAATAAACTTTTTACTTGGGAAGTGAGTCTTCCGCATTAATTGTACGGGATTTTCCTGGATTCTAACGTTAAAAGAGTGTGTGGCCCTTGTAAATTCCTGCCCTTTTTGACCCATTCCTACGAGTAATGTGAATTGTGAGAATATGAGGTCTCACAAATTCTGTTGAATTCAAGGGAGAGAGTCAATTTTCATTAATTAATCTAATTTCGAATTGGAAAAGGGGCTTAGGTCGTAACATCCGCACACTTTAAACGTCACGTTGTGGTTGTCATTCCCACGATTAATATCATCTGATAATACTTTTAGCCGACTTGAAATTTATTTGAAAAAATAAATAAGGATTGTATTTCTCATTGAATTATTTAAAAAAAAAAATCTAATTTCAAAATTTCAATAGAAAGATTACGAGAGGATGAATCTCAAATTCTAATGATTTCAAACGAGATAAAGAGCGTAATTCTCATAAAATTTATTGATTTGAAGAGATAGAGTGTGTTGTTGTGTTATCATCATCAACCAATTAGGGTCGGCTATACCAATTTTGATCCGTCATTATGTTCTATTAGGAGTTATACTCTCTCTATGGTCATAAGTCTTTATATCGTTTCTCACAACTTTCAAATGATTTTTTTTTTATTTACTTTTTATTTTATTTTAGCTTTCGATTTGAACTAACTCACACTTCCTAACAAATATTGTACCGGATCTGTGTGGTTTTGTATCTCCCTCCCAATTTTAAAATAGAGAGCGGTCTCTTTCCTAAAGTTTTAGCGAGAGAATCCCTCTTGACGTTTATGAAAGAGAGAAGGCTCCCTCTTCTAGTGTTTTACATGATAGAGTCTCCCAACTTCAATAAAAATGATTTAATCTCAATAATTCAGTAATAAGAATCAAACTTGAATTGAAAAGTGGTGCTAAGGGAGATAATACCCTTGCTAACTTTCCCATTAAAGAGAGTTTCCATTTTCAAAAGAGAGGGAGGGAGTCCTACCTAATTTTAAAGGGATAGCAACAGGCCCGGACATGGACTCATACCCAATTAGACATGATTAAAAAATTAATGTATTTGTCTATATTTAACTATAATTTATATATTGTGATTCAAAAAATATTATCAGATCTGATTTCAAATAGTATTTGGGTTCAAAATTTAAACCTCAACCGAAACCTACCGGGTCTAGTTTTTAAAAAAATACCCGGACCTGACCGGGTCTACCCCCGTCAAGTCCTTTGATAGAGAGGAGAGAGAGACCCTCCCTCCAAATCTTGAAAGATTTGACGCTTTGTGTATAAAAAACTATAAGTGTGAGACTTATTTTTTAGCCCATTCAAAGAAAAATTAAAATCGAAGCCATCATCTTCCAAACTCGGGTAAAGAGCCTGGAATTTCCATGCAGTCGAAGAACTTTGGAAATGACGGCCCCCCCTCTCTCTCTCTGTCATTTTTCTTCTCTCTCATCGAAGACCGTGTTAACATGTTCCTCTCTCTCTCTAGAAAACTTTCTCTCTCTCTCTATCTATCCCTTTAGAAAACTACAATTCAGTGAGGTCCTCAGTACTTTCTTGGGAAAGTCACCACATTCTTTTCAATCTTTGGTTCCAAATTTTTAACTGTAGCCCCACAACCGATTTTTTTGAGTTTTTTTTGTTATTGGGAAAATGGTTTGATAAGGCTGTAGCCATATCAAAATAAGGAATACCTCGCTTAATAAATTGTAATTCAAGTCTTGAAAAACCTCTAAATCGACCATCTCGGCTTTAATATTATGATCGTAAAAGAAAAAAAGGATTCTAAACTTTACAATAATTTCTATTGCAAGAAATTGTCCATTTCGTCCTAAAACTAAATGTTCACATATTTACAAGACTTTGTACGATTTTTTGAGTTTCAAATTTTATTCTTGGTATTGAAATTGATTTTAGATCCATCATGAATATTTTCGACGCTTAAAATGCTTTTGGGACGAAGATTTGAGGGGAGGTTTTGTTTTGGTTTCATAAAGCCTAGGCCATCTAGAAACTTGTATCGGTAGGTGAGTTTCCTTGAATGAATTTCCACAAAACCAACCTTTAATATGCCAAATTTAAAATAAGTGAGAAGATTTTGAAAAGGAAAATGGATGTCAAAATTTCAACCTTAGGTCTTGACCCAAATTAGTGACTCTTGAGGCTTAGATAAAAAAAAATTACTATTTTTTTCTTCTCTTTTTTCCTTTTTTTTTATGCTAAGATTTCAAAATTCATACCTCAAGTCTTGGCCCAAATCACGGGTACTGATCCTTATTCTTGGCTCTCCCTCTTGACTCGTGAGAGGGTTCCAGGTCCCTCCCTGGCTCCCAATTTGGGTCAAACAAGGGTCATGAGGCCTTGGGCTGAACCAGTGCTTGCAAAGTCAGCCGGTCCAACTTAGAACCGGCTGGTCAAACAAGTTCCGAGCACTGGCTGATTCAATTTTGGTTAGTTTTGGTGGTCTGATCGGATATTTTTGAAACAATAAATAATAAATATAAAATTTCAAAAAATAAAGGATTTGTTTGTAATGTGTTTTTTAAATTTTTTTTTATCATTTTTTGCTAAGATTGGAAAGTGTTTTGGCCATGACTACCTATTTTTATATTTTTTAGATTTTTTTGAAATTTTTTAAAAGTACCCATTGCCACAAATCGATTTTTTAAAATCCATTTTTTTTTACTGCTTTTCAACTTCATAGGGATGTTCTGTTTTTTAATAAGCTTTGAATACCTCTTTCATATTGTTTTGGGATTTTTTTTGCATTTTTGTATTTTATTTTTTAACACTTTTTAGACCGGCTGGGACCTGCCCGATTAGGGCCGGGTCCGAGTAACCGGTAAACGAACCTTTAAACTCGGCCCTGTTCGATTCTCTTCTCCCTGAAAGAAACTTTGTACTTTGCAATTTGTTAAATAAATACACGAGATATCGCCATTCCTTACAGGATCTCTGCATTTTCGTGCTAGTCTTAAATACCCCTCGTGTCCCATGTGAAATATCCATCCCCCTCCCTATCTAGCACAAACACGCTGGTACTCCGGGATCGGAGATCCGATGGGTCTACTAGATAGGCTTGTTGCGGACCTGGATAATGGACCTGACGAGTTGAGTTTGGGTCTACTTGACCTAGACCCAACTCGGGTTGGATCTGGGACCGGGTCCAAGTTAGACCTTACCGAACTTGACCCTGTATTTATCATATAACTCTTTTTTTTATTATTATTATTTCTAGAGTTGGATCTACGACCAGGGCGATCCAAACCTCAACCTAACCCATTCCTAGCCCAATTTATGGATACCTTGTGTATCCCAATGTCATCACGCGATAGTGTTTTGATATTTTGATAGATTTTGATAATCCTCTAGGTGTCTTTCATGTGTCTGTTTTTTTTTTTATATATATTGGGTAATTTAGTGAGGAAGAGAGGCCCTACCAATTTTTTCAAGTAGATTAAGAGTTAGCTTTTTGAAAGTATTAATGGGGTGGTGTTAGTGGTGGGAATGAGAATGAAAGCCACAATATGATGACTAAGGTATGGGGTGCTACCACCATGACCCTAGCCATTTGTGATACACACAATGTTACCGCACTATGCTATTTCACACAATATCGTCCAAAGTGTCCACAAATAAACACACCTTCACTTGTGGCTTAAATTTTAAAAATAATTTATTATGCAATTTGAACATGAAACCTCTCATGTTTGTGACTGCTATTCTATATTAGTATTGATATTGGAAATTTTTTTAAAAAAATATATAAAATAAATACAAAAATTTACAATCCTTTAAATGATTGTCTTGGCCGTTTATCTTTTGTATATAAAAAGACACAAACTCACAATTATTCTTGTCTTTTAAATTGATTAGATACAAAGTTCACGAAAAAAAAAATTCCTGGACTTCGTAATTCAACTCAAGTTATCAAATATGACATCTAACGAGTGTAAATGATTGTGACATCTATGTACATAAAATAAATGATCTCTTTATAATCAATCTCATTAATATAAAACTCATTTTATCGTTAGGTTTTATCATAATTTCAGATTGTATCTTTTAACTTACACACACATCGCGTATGAATTTTACATGCATAATTTGAAATGATCTTCCCCATTAATAACTATTTATCATTAAAACACAAACTCATTAGAAACGTTGCCTCTCTTAGAAAAGGAGATAATAAATAGGAAATAAAACACCAAAGCTCCACGATGTAATATGTGTAAACTTAAAATTTGGAAATAAATAGAAGTTGTCGCTTTCGTCAAAGGCCTTGCATGTGAACCTTTGTACTCTGTGAGGTTTTATAAGGTGTCAACCTTATACTATTGAAGTAAGATGTACCTCAAAACGATGTCGAAAATGTAGTTTTGGTATGGCAAGGCCTTGATATAAATCTAATGTTTTCTCCAATTATAAAATTTTAAAGTTATAGAAATGTGACGATCAACCAGATCTATAAATACTTGAAAATCTTGAAAATGGACGGTCCAGATAATGTTTTAGAAGATGAACTATTTTAGCACTAGGATTCCTTTTTTTTTTTTTTTTCGCCTATGTATCTTGAGTTGAGATTACGGAGTTGAGGGTTTCCGGTATAAGAACAACCTTCACCATTGGGTTTGTTAAACAATAATAAAAATGAATTAATTATTTTTATAATAATAAAAATATTTTTTTTTGGTATTTTCACAAAAATGAAAGTATTCATTTTTTTTAAAATGAAAATGAAGTTTATTGCATGAGAATTTCGACCTATATTTTGCTTTAAAAAACGTAAATGTGCCTCAAAACTGATTGTACGGCACTCCATTTCCCGGTAAACAAGTACCTAGGGCTTCTGCCCTTTTCCATTAATTTTATCTTGATAAAAGTCCCTCCTTTGACCAACTCCTAGTTTTGGAGAAATCTGTTTATTAAATTTGTTTTCTCCGATCATTAAATCTATTTTTCTGTTAAAATAATTGCAATTTTTTTATCATTTTCTTTCTATTAAATCTTTCTGTCAAATAGGTATTTTTTATATTTTTTGTTATTTTTATTGCAGTGAATTTTTATGTATTATTTTTTGGAAAATATGGATACTTTTATAAAATAAATATTCACCAATATGCAATATGATTATCAAAGAAGAATTTAAATAAAAAAAATTTAAATTACTAATGCATCGAAAATTTAGTAATTAACGAAGCTGACAATTATTATTAATGCATCACAATATAAAAAATTACTATTTATCTTAAGTGGCTTGAATTTATGATTAATTTTTATTTAGATTTTACACCTAATTTTTTTAAAAAGTATATGATCATTAATATTTAAAATGAAAATTAAAAATTAAAAAATAATAATATTTTGAAAAAAAATTTAGACCATTAATATTTACTTTTCTTTAAGAGAAAAATCACCACTTCACATTTAACTTTAAGATTGGTGTGGGGACGGACACAAATGGAGGATTGCATCAGATACGCATAAAATACTTTTTCGAAGCTAAATAATTTTATGATAAACATTTATCATTAAATCTGTAATTATCAGTAATAAATACCCAGCAACTCACCTTAACTAATGAATTAAATAAGTGTTTGAAGATTGATTGAAATGGAGAAATTAAGGAGACAAAACAACTCCTGTGTTTGTCAGTTTGTTTGAGGTGGCGCCGCCCTTAGCGGCGATTCAAGCGGCGTGCTTGTGGCCGCATTTTGTCGCTTATCTCTCTCTAGAGTCTAAGCTTTCTCTCTCTAAAAACCTCTGGACAAAAGTCCATGAAAGTGGAATAGCTCTTTCTCTCTCTACAGTCTCTGAACTTTCTCTCTCTAAATATCTGTCTCATTGCTCTTGATGTAACTCCGCGGCGGGTCGAAGGAGGTCCGGCAATGAGATGACCCTCTCCCAATAAATAGTTGGGAAAAATTGTAAAAATCTCTTTTGACTGAACTTATCCCTAACTAATTTTTAAAATATTAACAAAATAATTATAATTTTATAATTATTTTTATTTTTTGTAAAAAAAAAATTATTTTACCAAAATACCTACATTTGACCTATGTTTGCGATACCCACTTTTTTTTTACTGAGAAATGAATCTATACAGGCTTGGCAAAAAATAGTGCCAAACCATGATTTTATAGTATCGGTCCAACAATGGACCGAAAAATGAGTTTGGTCCGATACAAAAAATATGTTGGATGGGTCCGGCTAGACAAGCCAAGGATCAATAAAAAACAAAACAATAAAAAAAAGAAATAATTAAAATGAAGATGAAAAGTTGGATTGAGTCATCTTTTCTTGTTTTATCAGCATCATGTGTTTATCTCAATTACTCGGGGTTGGCTACATGAATCTTATTTCATGATTATGTTCTATCAAGGGCTTAGATAAACCGGAGATCAATAAAAAGATAGTAAAAAAATTTAAAACATGAAACAATTAAAATGAAGAAGAAAAGTTGTATTGAGTCATTTTTTTTTTATATATACTTATTTCATCATTATCAAAGTCTTATCCCAACTATTCGAGATCGGCTATGTAAATCTAGTTCCTTCATTATGCTCTATAAGAACCCTACCGTTAGTATGACTATAAGTTATTTTATCTTTTTCACTACTTACGTCCCTATTTTTTTTGGGTTTTCTTCATACATTTTTAGAGCCTTTCACTTGAACATTTTTTTTATATTTATTTAATAATCTATATTAGTGTTCAATTGCACGAACTGCTCAGAGAAACCGGCCATGGGCTAGGTCCGGGTTACCTAGAACTGGTTATGGTAACCAAACCGAGTCGAGCAAGTATCAGCTGGGCAAAAAATATGTTAAAAATTAAAAAATCCAAAAAACATGAAATTTTTGTTTAATATAGGATTAAACAAACACATGTAAATATGGTTAAAAAAAATATTAAAAAAATTGATTTGAAAAATAAATTGTGATCGGGGGTATTTTAAAAAAAGATCAGAAAATGTAAAATAAGATCCGTGGCCAAAATACTTTCTAATCTTTGCCAAAATGGTGGAACATGTAAAAAGACATGTTACAAATAGATTTCTTATTTTTTGAATTCTTTATATATTCTAATTTTCTTTAAGATCCCCGAGTTGAACCCCCAATTCGAGACTCGGTCGCGAGCCTGAGTTACTCGACTGGACTCTCCCAGTTAGTCTAACATTGATTTAAATTTTAAATCTAAAAAAAACCTGAAAAACATTGGTAGCAATGTAAATGAGAGAAACAAACTTTTCCCCAACTGAATAAGGGAATCAGCCTGGCTGCATCCAGTTCAATACAGATCAGTGATTTTTAAAACCTTGATTTAGAGTAAATTAGTTTGAATTGATGTCTTCCAAATCCAAACTATATTATTACAAACAATAGAAAGAAGACACAATTGTTAGAGAGAGAGAGAGAGAGAGGTGTTCAGGGCGTCTCCCATGGTTAGAATGAAATTTTTTCCATTTGAAATTTTGATATGTACCTAACAATTACAAGATGAAAGACAGTAAGTTTTTAACTACTTAACTGTCAAGAATTTGGATTGTAAAAATCATACAGTATAATGTTTAATCTAATGATGGTTTTTAAGGCACAAATGTAGGAAATGAGTAAAGGGAATGCTCCACTCAGATCATACAATCTCTTGAATTTCTATATATTTGATGGAAATGGAAAAATTAGAGAGAATACAAGGGCCATAGTCTTGAGAGAGGGGATCATTTTTTTTGCTTACTCCTATATATCCACGAACATTTAATTTTTATTGGATAGTTGGGATCTCAACACAAACATTGTGTGTAGATCAAGTAGGAAAATTCGAACCGGAAAGGTTAATCAGACATAGGGATGGAAGCGGTTATTTGGTATTAATCAAGTTGGTTCAACTAGCCTAACTGGGTAAGTCTTGGGCAGTAAAAAAAGTGATAAAAAAATACAAAAAATCTAATAAAATATAAAAAGTATAACTAAAACATGATCAAATAAAGCACATCCAAGTAAAGTTGAAAATTAATGAAAAAAATAGATTTTAAAAAATCGATTTGTGCTAAGAGTTATTTTTGAATTTTTTTAAAAAAGGTGGGAAAATGTGAAAATAAGTATTAATGGCCAAAACAATTTTCAATCTTTGCCAAAATGATGAAAAATATTAAAAAATATATTACAAACAAAGTCCGTTATTTTTTTAGATTTTATATAATTTATTTTGATTTTTTTTAAATACCCAATTGATTCACCAAAACAGGATCCAACCAGACGGTTAGAATTTAAACCGCCTGATTTTTCCTACACTAGTGGAGACACACATTCCGGTAAAGTCCTCCCTAGTTAGTCACTCACTTCTTTAATTATCAATACAAGATCTCATACTTTTGATTTTGCCACCCATGTCATGGGTGACTTAATCAAGAGAAGCCTCTAGATAATTAAAAAAAAGTGAATGGTCCAATGCATCCTCCAATTTTAGAGGAAACTTATCAAAATACACTAAATGTATCAGTTTCTTAGCATTTTATCCATTTTCAACTATTCTTGATCGACCAGGAATTTTAAATGAATATAAATATATAAAATATTTCATCTCTTACATACATTTTAATAAATTTCTCAAATTTATATTAAGAAATTTGGAACTAGGGGTATTTTAGGAAATAATAAATTCAATAAAAAGATACAAGTATCAAATATGAAAGAGGCATTTTTTTAATACCACAAAATATATAAGATACTTGAGAAAATTCCCCATTTTCTATTAGTGCTCTCATTTTAGCTGGTGATTCATTTTTATGTTTTCAAGGGAGAAACATTTGTCTTGTTCCTTAATTTATTTTGCGTTTTTAAGGGGCAAATCAAAAGAATAGGACAATACCTTTACTTTATTAATTTTTAAAATGGTTTTGGAGATTCCAGTGAAACAAACTGATAGTAAAAGAGACAAAACAGCAAATACAAAACCACAATCACTTGATATCTTTCCTTTGAATCTTTCATTAATTTGTTATTGACAAAGAAGACAAACATGATGCAAAAACTACTTTTGTTTTTTGAATATTTTGAGTTTACAATTATTCCCCATTCCTTATGTGACAGCCGTTTCTTACACCACGCTTGAAAGTTTTCAGTAGCACTTTGGGGTGTGGTTTGCATAAGGCCGTGGCCTTAAACAATCAAAGTAAGGTGTACTTTCAAATAGTGTCAAAAAATGTTGTTTCAATACTGGGAATCTTTGTGATGGCTTGAGATTTTATTTTTATCCTTAATTATAAAATTTAAAGCTCAAAAAACAATGTAGATCGAGCACATCTATGAACACTTAACAGTCTTTAAAATTGACGGTTCAAAAATACATTACAAGATGCACTATTTCTAAGACTTGAAATCTATTTTCTCTCATGTCCATACATCTTGAGGTCCAGATTTGAGGATTTTTGGATATCGAAACAACCTCTTCTAGTGATTTTTGAGGTGCGTCTTAATTTGATTGTGTATGGCCTCACCCTTATATTGTACTTTTTCCTTCTTTATATTGGGAGAACCCTCTTGTTATTTTCCTAAAAAAAGAGAAACCCTCTCGTTATTTACCCAAAAAAAGAGAACCCTTTTTGTTTTTTTTTAATAATCTTTTCCTAAATATTCATAATTTTAAAGTGATCCCAAAATTTCAAATCAAAACATTGCCTAAGTAGGTCATTTGAGTTTTTTTTGCACATATGGAAGCATAGAATATGACTTCGCATGATCATATACAAGATTTTGAAATCTTTTGCTTTTCAAAATTTACATTTCAACTTTGCAATTTGAGATGAAGGATGAAGGCTTAGGTACTTTTGAATATGTCAAGCATTCTTACTCCAATATGCATAGAAGAAAAACCTATGAGACCAAAGAATTTAATATCCAACCCTTGATACCTAAGAACCAGTGTGAGGGAAATTTTTCTATGTGTCTTTACATACATATAACTAACTAATGTACGGTAAGAAATTCACAATTTTTATCAAATGGCTTGGTAAGACGAGAACTATATCACAATTTGTCACTAACAGCCTCTGTCAGATGATAATTGCCATCGCAGCATGATTGAATTGGCAAGTAACACTCAATTGTCCAAACAATAACACGGTAGGATGTCTCGATACATATAAACTATGTGTGTTCATGACTCTCAAAATAAATGAAATTCATTGCGGATCTATGACTGACATTTGCAAATTCGCTAAATATCACTAGGACTCTTAAGACTCTAAAACTGTCTTCGAAGGAAATTGATTTAATCTTGAAAATTTTAAGGCACCGTGCGAGCCGCCAGGTCTATTTTGACTAGCATTAATTAATTTTATTTCATTTATTTGCTCATTTTTGTAAGGAAGTCACCTATATTTAGGCTTCATTTGCAACACTTCTTAACAAGTGGGCTTGGAAAGTGGGTGCATACAAAAATGACAAGGAATAGTTCTCACACCAGCATGTTACAAAAATAGAACGATCAAACTACTCCTTAACACTATATGCAAACAGGAGGAAAGATCTCAATATAACTCCTCTAACATTTCCTTACTGTTGTTTTGGAACAGTCATTTGCAAGAGAGAGTTGATATTAATTGGGGAAGTATTGAAAGTCCTACCTTAGGTAGAGAACTGCTTCCCTGTTGATCTACTCAAAAAAGAAAAAATAAAATAAAAAATGACGAGAGAGGGAGGGATCTTTAGACTCCAAAGAGAAGAGATAAAGAGTTCTTTAGACCAGTGTTGTCAAATTCGCTTCATTCAAATTTTAAGCCTAGACCGAAGCGAAGTGAAGTTTGGTGCTGTTGTTTCAGTGGGTCTACTTCAAGCCGATGCGGCCGAAGCTTCGGCTTCTTCTGCTCAAGCGAAGAAATATTTACATAAAAATATTTTTTTTGAATTTTTTCATTATTCTTATATATTATATATATAAATATTTAATTTATTTATATTAAAATTTTTTAAGAAAAAGTTTGAAGTCTCTCCCCCCATAATCAGCCGAAGTACCGAATTGTTTCATTTTTCTCACCAAACTGGAAAAAACTTTGAAGCGAATATGACAAAATTGCTTTAGATTCCAAAAACAACGACATTTTAGAACCCGTTTGAAGCAAAGAATCTCTCCCACTACAAAACAAAAAAGAATTTGCCGGATGAAAGAGAGAGAGATTTGCTTTGGAAAAGATCGGAACAATTCCGGAACATGTTAGAAGCAGAGAGCATCTCCCCCGCCACTTCAAAAATAAAGAAGCCAAAAGATTTCATGATGCTCCTATAGGAGCATCCTATTTATGGGTCCCTCAGGTTAAACCAATTTACAAGTACTTTTAGGGGCTTCAAATTTGGGGATATTACTGGTCTCAATAAATTTTTTTTTGCCAAATTCACACATTATGGGCTTGAAAAAGATAAAAGTCTCAAAATTGAATGGAGAGTCCAATTTTTTAAAGATGCATCTTGGGCTAGAGATTCAAAACTTTTTTTTTTCATAATCAACAAATGATTCTTAAGTGGTTCTCAAAATTTCATATGGAAAATTTTCCTCCCAAGTAGAAGCAAATCTTCTATCTGAGAGAGTAAATATATAATATACCCCAGAAGAGTTATAATGCATGCACTCAACAAAGAATTGATTTCTTTGAAAAAAAGATAAGAGAGAATTTTAGAACAAAGAATATATCTCTCACTGCTCCATAAACAAAGATTCATTGCTTCAAGTGCTTGCAAAAGCCCAAAAGTGTTCAAGATCTCTGGTGAATTCCCTTTCTCTCTTTAGAATCACAGTACAATGATCTGCATTAGGGATGACTTCCACTTCAGCTGAAGGGACCTTTTGCTTAATTTGGAAGCCACATTTCATGGGGACCAAATGGTCATTCCCCCCTAGCAAAATTTTAAGTGGGCACCCTGATCTCTTTACAGTTTCTAAGTAGTTATCCATGTACTTGGCTCCACCACATATCACATTGTGCATATTGTGCCAAGCAGAATGATGTGTGTGTTTGGTCAAGTCTGAGATAATGAAATGCATTCCCCTGAAACAGAGTGTATAACAATTAGGTCAGAGTAGTTGTAAAACTAATGGAACTACATAAAGAAGTGTATTATGGGTTTGTAAAGTCGTTTATCTCGAAGATAAGAAAGTTGCAATCACCCTTAGCAGTCAAATATGAAATTAGAAAATTACAATCACTTTATTATATGTGATATCAATTGGTTAAATTGTGATGCTTTTCTCTCTGCTTGTATACACGTACACAAGCAAATCAAAAGGCTGAAGATGTGCCATGAATAATTAGATATGTCATTTCTTTGTACAGAGTTCAAGAAATACTTTCTTGGACTTCGAGCGCGGTCTTTGACATACCCCATATCCGCCTGATTGCACATCTTATAGCTAGAGCTAATCATTGTACATCCTGTGGCAGGAGCTTATCGTAATCATATAAAGGTAATGGCGTCATTGTAATTCCCTACAAGTGTTATTGTTGATCACGTATATTATGCCTCCTCCGAAGTATAGTTTATTTCTACTCCTTCGATCAGAAGATCTACTGAGAAGGATTTTTTCAATTTCAATTTCGAGGATTGCTAAAGAATTACTAGATTATTATCAAAAAAAATTGAAATTTGAGTTTTGTAACACTTAGATTTCACCAACTAAAAATTGGATAGTCTCCATTCGACCTCGAGCCATCTTTTTTTTCCAAGTGCATAAAGTGTACAATTAGGAATTTTTATTTATTGAGGTTAATCTATGGGTTGAAGATATCACATTCCCTTAATTTGGAAAATTAATTCTAAGTGGGGTTTTACCCGAGGGGTATGAGAATAGAATATCTTTCGGCTTACTTGTTTTAAATGAATTGGCTCTAGGAATGAGCAGCAACGATGTCAAGGTGCCACTGTCTATGGTTCCATTCCTACCAAGGTCTAAAACAAAAAATTTATGCTCACAGATTGCCCAATTTTTCTATCCTCCTTTCAGCAACACTCAAGCTAGGAGCATTGTGAATGAACTATAGGCCCTTTGAGAAGAAGTGAACAAAAAACTCAGATAACTAAAAGGCACAGAATTACCTATTGAATGTGAAGAGCTTGATGATCCATGCCCAAAATCTATGGTGCTTGCATATTATGAAGCACACAGTTCTCCCCAAATGCTCATACCATGACATTACTGATGACCAGAATAGCAACAATGGCCATATTCGCCTTTCTGCCAATCCGATTAGAGCTGTGAAGCTCGCCTTCTCCATTGAAGAAGTGGGAAAATATGGCTGAATTAAACAAAAAATATATCAGATGAAAATCATATACGAGTATAGCATACTGTCATGAGAACACACTATACTCTTACCCTTCAGGTAAAAGAGCTACTCGAGGATTTTTTCAAAATGAAATTTTGGGATCAATTTTGAAATCACCAGATCAGAATCTTTTGTTTTTTTTCTTTTTTTCAAAGAAAGGATTTTAAGTTCTTAACCGCATAGATCTGACTATCTAAAAATTGAACAATCTCTACTACTTATTTCGGCTTTTTATGTACATTATCTACAGCACACACGTTCGTACATATGCACTATACAAGAAGCAATATAATGTTGCTATCTGAGAAAAATCAACAATGCTTATCACTACATTCATGCCCAAACACTTCTTCTCTTTCTTTCTTTCTTTCTTTTATTTATTTATTTATTTATTTATTTTATTTTATTTTTTTTGTAAATATCAACTTCATTATTGTATCAAAAAATGATGCACAATGAGAAAGATGTTCAAGCTATATACTCAAATTGATACAACTAGACTGTCCCTGTCCTGTGCTGCCCTAAAGGAAAAGGTTTTGTGATGCTTATAAACATGCCTACAAACATACATGAATCTACAGGCAGTGGTATCGATACTCTGCTATACATACACATCACTAATACATTCATACACATATTATGATGTATGCATGTACCATATACCAAATTAGTACATGTGTACATGCATCTCACATGCAAATGTTACATTCACATGTAACATACATAGATTCATTTACATATCCTAATATAAGGGTGAGTTAAACCTATACATGTAATCATACATGACTTGACACAGCCATAAGCCCCAGCCACAACCAATAGTTCATGGTCGGGCAAAGAAGGGTCGTAGGACCATGCGGGAAAAAACCAAGCAATAATTTAATTAAGAAAATTATCTTAATTTCTTTTTTCTTTATTTTAGTTGTTACTTTTGATTTTAGTAAGGGCAAAAGTCCATCATGTTAATAATAGATGGTTAGGATTTCGTAAGATTTTTTTATGGTTTCGAGTTACTTAAATACTTGTTCTTGAAGGTTTAGATAGAGAACAATTACATCATAAATGAAAAATATACAATGAAACCATTTATCTGTGATACAAGATAGTCACAATTAATCTTAACTATTGGATGTGAAATTAGATGGTTGCATTATTCCATTGGCCAAGCTCAAACTTCAAAATAAATTTTTTCGAATTTTGTGACTTACCCAAACTATCAGATTTCATATCAAATGGTTATAAGTAATTATGACTTTTATGTATCAAAAGTAAATGGTCTCATTGTATATAATCCCTTATATATATATACTTGTTCCTTAGAGAACTTTGAGCTAATAAAATTTAGGGGACAAGCTTTCTATGCTTCCTCTACCGCATAAAACTTATATACTTTCCCTTATCCAACCATCCATTCTGAATGGAGGGTTAGGATTGCCCCAACCACAATGTTACGTCAGTACACTATTTTATTTTTAATTTTTTCCTATAAACTATTTTGACACCAAATTTCGGATGTCGATCCTTTATTAACCTCGCACTAACGAAAAATACTAAAAAAATATTTCCAATAAAATAAAGTGACCAAAATATCCCTGAAAGATTCAAGTGGTATTTTGGTCATTATATTTTATCGAAAACTTATTTTTAATATTTTTTATAAGTGCGCCCCAATGAGAAAACGACACGTACCAAATTTCATATTCATACAATTTGTATTAAAAAACTAAATATAAAATATTTTGAAACGTCGGATCTAAGATCAAACGGTGAGTGACTCCATCAAAATTGGACGGCTGAATGGTAGGGAAAGCATAGAAGATCTATGCTATAGGGGAAGTATATAAACCTTTCCCAAATTTAGGAGGTAGAGTACTTTCTGTTTTTACAATTTTCTTCCTTCTCTCCTCTTCTTTTCTTTTTTAAGGCTTGTCATCTCCGAGAGTTTATGTTAATTAAGGTGATGATTTGGGAAGAATTGATCTTAACTTGCATCTTAAAATTTTATTTTTGAGATAGATTTTGTGACTTAATTTTTAAAGACATGTAATCTCTAAAATGGAAATCATGAATATGACAAAATAAATAAATTTTAAAATTAAAATAATAATTCTATTAAAAAATATATTTGGACCACCTATTTGCATCCATATTTAAGATGGATGATTTATACGTTGGAACCACATATTGTAGAAATGTGGTTCAGTCCTCATGAAACAGTTTTCCTAACTTTATATATGCATAAAGTCTTCACCCATACGTAACTAATATGCAAGCACACATGACAACAAAGTACAAACATACACAAGAATGTCATACATGTATAACATGCATATACCACCATTGATACATGCAAACATGTAAAACAAATATATAAATAAATAAATAAAGGGTTGTTAATGTCATACATGTATAACATGCATATACCACCATTGATACATGCAAACATGTAAAACAAATATATAAATAAATAAATAAAGTGTTGTTTTGGGCTACTCATTTGTGGTGAAACTTTTTATGTCCTATGAATGTTAAAGTCCGTTAAATGAATAATACAAGCGGGTCACCGATTTAATGCAGGATTGTCGAGACCGAACCGGTTCTGAAATGGTATAGGTTTGGGCCCGTCTCTCAACCCGCTTTCATTTTTATTTATTTATTTAAGTTTGTCTAATATTTTTTGTAGTCCTCACCAAAATACTCACCCTATAAACCACTATTTTAATTTCAATTTTATTTTATTTGTTTATTTTTAATTTTTTTGGATCACCGATCCAAACGATTCGAGATCGATCGGGATTGCCAATCCAGCCGATCTGGACTGAAATTGGAGGTGGACGATCGGCTTCACTAATTAGTTATTTTAAAACATTGATATACACACATACATATATACATACCGGCCCAATTATTGTGATAGATTTAACAGCATTTGGGTATTTTGCAGCTAAGGCCAAGGCAATGATGGAACCCATGGAATGAGCAACCAGATGGAAGGATTCAATGCCAAAAGGCTTGATCACAGAGTCTTCAATCTTTCCCAAGTGGTCTTTCATTCTGTATAAGCTCTCAAATGGCTTGGGGCTTCTCCCAAAACCCAAAAGGTCCGGCGCGAAAAGCCGGAATTTTCCGTCTGCATTGTTTGAGAGATTGTGAAAGACTGTCTCTGTAAAAATCAGTGACGATGATAGGATCCCATGTATGAGAATCACATCTTCAACCTTGTTTCCTTTTGGACCTGTCCCAAAAAAAAAAAAATTCATAAAAACACTTGCATGTTTTGAATAATTGACCAAAATGGAAAAGGGTGTTAGCCCAAATTGTGATGAATACACTGAAATCAGGTTTAATTTAGTGCCCTTGGAGCTAAATCTTTTCCGTTGTGTTTTGTTATTTTTATTTTTTATTTTTTTAAAAGAGAATTCTCTTTTCTATTTTTTTTTTTACTAGAAATTTTCGGTGAAATTTGATTGAAAATTTTAGAAATTGCGAACCAAGGTGAAATTTAGAAGGGGAGAGAGTTTTAAGTAATTGAGAAAGTAGAAATATGGGTGGTAAAAGAAGTCTGGCAACTGGTGTTGGTTTTTTCACTACACACTGCACATTTGAAAAATCGAACCGGACTCGGAAACCGGCCAAGGGCCGGGTTTGAGTAATCGGTAAACCAGACCCTTCAACCAGCCTAACCGGGTAGGTCCCTGCCCGTCTAAAAAGTATTAAAAAATAAATAAAAAATTATAAGAATTCAAAAAATATATGAAAAATATATTTAAAATATGATTAAACAAAGATAAAAAAACATGAACTTCATAAATCTATTTGTACCCAAGAATGGGAAAATATAAAAATAATTATTCTTGACTATAATATTTGTCGATCTTTGCTAAAATGATAAAAAAACATTCAAAGACGCATCACAAATAAATTCTTTATTTTCAAGATTTCCTTTTTTTAAAAAAAAAATTTAAACAGAGCGGCCGAACCACCCAAACCGGATGGGCCAGTAGGCCATTCCGGTTTGACCGACCAAGTTTACGAACACTACTACAGAGAGAGAGAGAGATAGAGATATGGATGCTTTTAAACTTTTTAAGGAAGCAAGAAATTGAATAGAAGAAATCCTGTACCTGGTGCTGGTTCTCTCACTGCAACATGAAGCAGCTGCTTCTCTTTCCCAAGCCATGACACACAGGCTTCACAGTGACAATCAGACCACCTTGGCCTCATTAAAGCACCACCTGCTTCCTCATTTCTCGCTTTTTCTCTCATTTTAAGGAAACCCATTTTCTGAATTCTAATCAGGAAGGCTCTGAATCTGTTCTCTCTCCGGTTTAGAGTCTCAGAAACCTCATCTTCTTCATCAATGGCATCGCGTACCCTGTTTTCTGCACTATTTTCATGGTGGCAATAACAGGGGAGACTTGTTTCTTCAAGTAATGAATCTGCAAATTTGTAAAAGAAGCAGAGAATAAGGTCCAAGAAGTCTAAGAAAGCAAAAACTATGGAGCTCAGCGCTGGAACAACGGAGTTCATGAGTTCTTGTGACCAATTCAATGAAGGAATACCAATCCATCATCAGGGGTTGGGTAATTTATGACTAAATCTAAGATGGAGAGAGAGAGAGAGAGAGAGAGAGAGAGAGAGAGAGAGAGTTGTAGTTGCTCTGATGGGTAATTTTAACTATTATTTTAAGATATGTAGTTGCTCTGATTGATTGTTCTTGAAAAATATATTGCACTTTTTTTTTAAGAACTTTTGGCGAAATTTTTTTATGCTAATTTCTCATTGTATACTTTTTCTATCTTTAAATCAAAATTCAAAGATATCAATCAATGAAGAGATAAACAGTCATGAGAAATGAGTTTTTTTGAAAAAAAAAAATTGAAAAAAAGATCAAATTCAGATTTATGTCGGTTCCATTAAAACAATATCAATCAATGAAGAGACAAAATCTCACGCTTTTTGTTTAAATTTTAAAAATATATTTTTATTGTGTTGTTCTTCTTTTAACTCTAACTACTACTTTAAGATATATGGTTGTTTTGATGGATTGTTCTTAAATAATATATATTGCACTTTTGTTACGTACTGGTGAAATTTGTTTTATGGCAATTTCTTATTGCATACTTTTCATATCTTTGAATTTTGTGGCAATTTCTTGCATACTTTTCCTATCTTTAAATCAAAATTTAAAGATATGAAGAGATAAAAGTCATAAGGAATAAGTGCTTTTGAAAAGTTTTGTTGAAAAAGATAAAATTAGGAAAAAAAAATCAATTTTTTTTAAAAAAATAATTTTTTAAAAATCTCTTGAAAAGTTAGAAATTTTTAACAGATTTTAAAAATTAAAATTTTTTTTAAAAAAATCATATTTTAAATAAGGACTTGCTAACTATGAGTGTGACAACCTTAGAGAGAGAAAGAGATGAAGAAGTAGATGAAGAGATAGAGAGAGAGGCATTGATGTCGTAGAGTTGGGGAGTATACTGGTGTTGAAGCATTTGCCACGTCTACTTACTTCCATACACAATTTAGTGACAAGCAAAAGGCCCTATTTTGTGAGCCGGCCGGTGTACATATTACTTTTCGCTGAAAGGCCAATATTGAAGGAGATGGGAAGATATGATATGAACGGCCAAGAATATATTTTGTCACATATTTTTTGTGGGGTCAGGTTTGCGTAAGGTGCCCACCTTACACTATACAAGTGAGTGCACCTAAAATTTATGGGAAAATGTAGCTGCGATGTTTGAAACCTTCCATTGGCTTGAAAATTTATGTTCAAACCAAATGATGAAATTTAAAATTTCAAACACGGTACAAATCGATTAGATCTATAAAAATACAAAAATCTTGAAAATAAATTGTCCAAATAAACTCAAAGAAGTGCAATATTTTTTAGTAAGGTATGGAAGTTTCGAATTCCTCATCAAATTCAAGCTTTCCTTTGAATTTTTGTTCAAGAAAAAACTTTTAACTATTGGTAATTTGCATAAGAGATGAAAGATATTGGTGAATGTTTATTTTCTTTGTAAAAGGGATGAGGAAACTTATGAGCACTTTTTTTACATTGGTCCTTTACTAGAGCCTTGTGGGAGTAGACATTTCAGTTGATGGGGGTGCGGTTGTTGTTGCCTAGGAGTCACCCATATATTATGATGCATTTGGAGTTGCCTAATTTGACGAAATGTGAGGGTGCGGTTTTGGGGGTGGGGATAGAAGAGATATAATAGAGTTTTACATGGCTTGTGGATTTGGTTTTCAATATCCAAAGAAGGAGATGGTGTTCCAAAAGTAAATATTTGGACTAATATAAAGAATATCATCTCTAATTGTTGGATATGGTGATTATCCAAAATCACTTACATAAGAAAATCTCATATTATGTGTGATTGGAATTGATATTGATAAGTTTGTCAAATGAAATAGAATCCAAACAGATTAGGACTTTGAGATATATCTTTTGGTTCTTGAGATATATGTAATACCTATATGAAGTTTCCTATTTGATGTTTTCTAACCTTATATATATATGGAATGAAAGAAAAGAGAAAATGTATGCTCTATTTGGATCACTATATGAGAAAGGTGGCTTCCTCTAAAGAGAGAGCTTGGGCCGCCTTTGCTTCAGAGGCAAAGCCCCTCCTTAAAAAGAAGAGAGCTTCCTATAGAGAGAAACACCATGGACGAGCCTCATGTACCTTCCTATGGAGAGAAACACCATAGATGAGCCTGCTATAGATTGAGAGGCTGGTTTCTTGTAGAGAAGCGGTTCTTATGTAGATTTTAGGTGGTTTCCTCTTTTAGTGAAAGACAGTCTTGGCTGCTCTGAAGGGTCTCTTCCTAGAAATCGGTTTAGCTATGGAATAGAGATGAGTCTCTTCCTGGACAGTAGCTTAACTGTAGAATTGAGATGAGAATTCGGCGATTCGTGCCGATCGGGAGAAACCACTGTGGAATTGAGATGAGAGTTTGGCGGGTCGTGCCAATCGGGAGAGCGGGTCTAAAAGGGTTTACTCAATTGGTTTTGTCGAGGGTTAAAGAGGTATCTCTATGTCCCAAAATCTGTAACTTTCATTGGTATAGGTATAGTGGATTTCAATTTGCCATGCCCGTGGATGTCACCCTTTTGGGTGAACCACATAAATCTTTTCGTTCTTGTGCACATATGTTTTATGTTTTATTTTTCGTACTATGGCTCGTAGCCATGCCTATTTTGTTTTTAGCTAAATAAGTAAATGATCTTGGTGGAATCCAATTCTTGATATTCATGTTTCCACATCTAAGAGGGCTCTTAAATCCTACACTAATGTCACTTGACAGCTAAAGCCAAAGGGGAGATGGAGAGTGTCAAAATTGAATTTTGATGGGAGTTCCCTTGAAAATCCGGGGATAACAAGTTTTGGAGGAGTGCTTAGAAACTCCGAGGGCGATTGTTCTTTTGCTTTTGCAGGATTGTGTAGGGTGGCAACAGCAAATGCGGTGGAATTTAAAAGTCCATTGCAAGGATTAAAGGTTTTAAGCTGTGAGATGGCAGTATTAACTGTGTTATTTGGTATTAGTTGTGTTATTGAAGGAGATTCCCAAAACCCAATTAATTGGTATAAGAAGATTAACAAACCACTATGGAAGTTGCTACAAATTTGGGCGAGGTCAGGGGTTGATTGCTTCTTTTCACCTTGTCGATTGGGAAGCTAAAAGTATGCAGCCGGTCTTGCAAAACAGGAGCGCAATTGACATGTGTTCTTGTTGTTGATGAGCTCATTATTGATGTTGTTGTAAGTTATATTTGATTAATAAGATTCATATAATATTGTCAAAAAAACAAAAAACCTTGTTATAACATGCATTATTTTTAAGACGTAAAATTTTTTTTTTCTTTTATATTCATACATCTCAAGGCTAAGATGATTAATTAGAAGGTTTTCCAACTATGAAACATTCTTTCCTACTAGATTTTTGAAGCACAACATACTTCTATAATTTTTGTGGCACACCTTACTTCTATAATTCTATAGTGTGAGGAAAAGAACCCAGGTTTAATTGGCTAGTGTTCTATACTTCTATAGTGTGACGAAAAGAACCCAAAAACTTAATTGATTAGCACTTGACAATTTGCAACGCTATGTCTTAGACTCAATTCCTACCACGGGTAAGGGCCCTCTCCCCACTTACTCACCCAAAAAAGACTCAATTCCTACCACAAGTAGGGGCCCTCTCCCCACTTACCCAAAAAAAATAGCTGCAACCTTGTGTAAACCTTTTCCTTTTTTGTGTATATGTATTTATTTTTGTGTATATCTATTTTATTTCTTTTAGTTAAGAGTACCTAAAAGAAAAGAAGCCAAGGCTTCATTTTTCTCTAAAAAAAATTAGATAAACTCACAAAAAAATAAGAAAGAAAAAAACAATGGGTTATAAAAGTGGGGGAGGGACTGAACCCATAACAGATTCAGTCCAAGCCAATTCCCATTATGGATAATTAAGTTTTATGGACTAGAAATAAGTCAAGAACTAAGCAAGGCGGTTTTTTTGGCAGAGAGAGATAGACTTGAGAAACAAGGAATATAATAGGGTTTCTTGGTAAAACACTAGGTTTTTTTCATCGATGAGAAATAGAGGGTTGAATTCTTGAATTTTGTAGTAAAATTAAACACAAATCAACGTACCCTCTTAGTATCAGATACCACTACAGAGCAAAAAAGGTTTGGATACCTTTGGGACGTACCAGTCCAAGTCGCCAATTCAACTTGGCTCCCCCATAAAGCCCTCCTTACTTTTTTTTCTTCTTTTGTTTAAATTTATTTAATATTTTTTTATAATTCCTGTCCCCATCCCATAAATCCCTATTTTGATTTTTGTTTTTTATTTTATTTACTTTATATATTTTTTAGATCACAAAGGGCCAATCCAAACCCAATTTGGATCCCCGATCTAACGATCCAACACGATGAACAATCCAAACCACTAATCCGGGTTTTAAAACACTGGGAAATACAATTTTAAAGGAAAACGTATTGGCAGAACACAAAAAGGACCCCAACCCCTTTCCATGCTTATCGCACAACCGCAAGTTCTCTACAGTCCATTACCTCCCTTAAAGCCTATGCCGCTTTTGAACAAAACGTCGCTCAAAACCAAGATTACATGTGAAAGGACACTATAATTATGTGATGAATTAGAAAAACAAAATAGAACAGATCTGTTCACAATCAAAATCCCATCTCATAGTAGATAAAATAACAATCTACAATCCCAAGGCACACCACCAATTTAAACTCACTAATACATTAACAGAAGACGCCATTTAGCAGCAGCTATTTTCAGTAGATGACTTATTCCAGACAAATCTCCATATGATAAAGCTCAAGGATTTAACTCCTGCTCCTGCCAATCTGAAATATTCTGCAACAAAAGCTATCTTTTTTCTTTCCTTCTAGGGATAAGTTAAGCTTGCTTCCTACCGACTCAACAGACAAAAAATTCAAGTACTCGAGGAAGCTCGAAAAAGAATTGTTTTCCAAACATAAATAGCATACCTGGGGTTCTTATTTCAGTTTGTTTTGTCTTTCTCAGGATCTGAACTTATAACAGGCAGGTTCCTTCTGTATTGTGGGGAGGTGAGCCTTCTCTCCAACGGAGTCTTCCTCTTGCTTACTACAAATCTGTTAACCCCTTTCCTCATTGGCATTATCTCAGGGAAATCCTCATCAGGGATCTGACTTAGTTCTGATATATCCTTAATTTGAGCCACCCTCCTGAACCATCTTTCTGCTTTAGCTTCTTCAGACATGTCAAGTGGATCTGGTTCTTTCACTGCTGAACCCTCTAAAGACTTCCCAGTAAATCCTTTGTACCCACTCTCTCTCTTACTCTCTGAATTATCAGATTGCTGGTTTCCATAGGCTGAACCATCCAAGGTCTTACCCGTAAACCCATTGTACCCATTTTCTCTCCTACTCTGAAAATTATCGGGCTGCTGATACCCAATCTCTCTTCCACTCTGCTGATTTTTGGGTTGTTGGTATCCATAATCCTTTGGGGCTGAACCCTCCAAGGACCTCCCAGTGAACCCATTGTACTCGCTCTCTCTCTTACTTCCCAAATTTTGGGGTTGTGAGTACCCATAATGATTAGTTCCTGATCCTTTGTACCCACTCTCTCTCTTACTCTGTGAATTATCAGATTGCTGGTTTCCATAGGCTGAACCCTCCAAGGCCTTACCAGTAAACCCATTGTAACCATTTTCTCTCCTACTCTGAAAATTATCGGGCTGCTGATACCCAATCTCTCTTCCACTCTGCTGATTTTTGGGTTGTTGGTATCCATAATCCTTTGGGGCCGAACCCTCCAAGGACCTCCCAGTGAACCCATTGTACTCGCTCTCTCTCTTACTCCCCAAATTTTGGGGTTGTGAGTACCCATAATGATTAGTTCCTGATCCATCCAAAGGTTTCCCAGTAAACCCAGTGTACCCACTCTCTCTCCTAGTCTCAAAATTTTCCCGTTGCCCATATCCATAGTCCTTTATGGCCGAACCCTCCAATGAGCTCCCAATAAACCCACTGTCTCTCCTACTCTGTAAATTTTCGGGTGGTTGTTGGTAACCATGATCCTGCATAGCCGACTTCTGCAAATGCCTCTCCGAAAAACCAATGTTCCCAAATTCTCTCTCTTTGTTGTTTGGAATATTATTATCAGAGTTCTGGTACCCATAATTTTCCATGGCTGGACCCTCAAGAGGTTTTCCAGTGGAATTCATGCATTGAATCTCTCTCGTAATCTCGAAATTTTCAGATTGTTGGGCTCCCCCAACAGAAGAGTCGCTTTTGTTTGTCTCTTGAGTCGTCGAAACACCAGAAGTAGCAGAGGAAGAGGTCTCTGTTGAACCAGATGGCTTATCCTTCTTTGCAAAGTAATCAGGTGGAAAAGGAACAAAAGGGACAAAGTTGGAGGAACTGTTTGCTTGCTCCATGGCAAGGCGCCTCTTGTATTGAGGCGAGGTCAAGGACCGGTCCTTCTTCTTACTTACCACAAATCTATTCTCTCCCTTTCTCATAGGCATTATCTCAGGGAAATCTTCATCAGATATCGCAGAAGCTAAGTCATTAACATCATGGAGCTCTGATAATTTCTTGAACCATCTCTCTGATAGATCAGATGGTTCAGAATCAGTATTCTCAACCTGTTTCACAACTTGTTTCTCAGAGACCAAGCCACTGCTAGAACCAACACTCTCAGATGAATCGCCAAGAACTTCGCTAGATTTGGGGGTCTCTGCTACACTACCACTACCTTTATCTTCTGTCATGGCCTTAGATTTCTTACCAAACAAGCTGGGGTCTAATGGAGTGAATGGAACATAACCAGCATCATTCCCTTGATAAGCTAAATTGCGCCTGTACTCAGGTGATGTCAGCCTCCTTTCAGATGGAGGCTTTCTCGTACTAACCACAAACTTACTCTCCCCTTTACGCATGGGCATGATTTTGGGGAACTCATCATCAGGTGTTTCTTCTTTCTCATTGCCCAACTTCGCAACGTTAGAAAACCAGTCTACACTGGGATCATTATCATCTTTCTCACTCTTACTGGTTTCAGAAGAGAGAGAATTCGAATTTCCTTTTTCACTCTCACAGGTTTCTGAAACATTTGAGGCAGATCCAAGTATTTTGTCCAAACTCTCACTAATTGATGACTCAGTAGGTCTATCAGAATAAGCCACATTGAAAGAATTCACACCATTATCATCAACGTTCCTCCTATATTGGGCATTAGCCAACCTCCTCTCTAATGGTGTCTTCCTCGTGCTAACCACAAATCTGTTCACCCCTTTCCTCAAAGGCATAATCTCAGGGAAATCTTCATCAGCTATGGTGCTGCTCAAGTCAGAGGCATCATTGAGTTGAGAGACTTTACTGAACCATCTTTCTGCCTTTGCATCATTCTCAGCAAGCCTTCGCTCTCTCTCAGCATCAGAGGAAGGTACACTGTTGAATACTTGGTCTCTATTTGGGCTCGGAGAGTAACCATTGGTAATGGGGGGTGTTGTATTATATGAGTTGTCCATGCTTCCATTCACTATAGTACCGGCTGGACATTTGCAGTCACACCTTAAGCAAACAGCATTCCGTCCATAATTGAAAAAGTCACACCTGAAAACAGATCGAAAAATGTTTTTTATAACTTCGCTTTATAGAATGAGAAGAAAATAGGTAAAGCACATGCAAATCGTTACCAAATGAGAAAAAAAAAAACGCACTCTGCAATTTGATGACTCGAATAGAGAAGTTTTTCATTAATAAGAAAATAAAGAAAAAGAACTTTGTCAAAGGTGGGAAATAACTCTCTCTCCTTCTCCCTCCCTCCCTCTGCCTGACTTAGCTTGGGAATACAGAGCAGATATTATGATTATTGCCCGAGAAAACTTACTGAGGGCACTCCCACTCTCCTCCAGTTAGCTGTCGCTTTGGCCGTGCCTCATCACATTCAAGGCACCTCGTGTTCCTTGCAAAGTTCATGAAACTGCACCTGCTCAATAAAAAAAACAAAAGGCGATTATATTTCCTCAACCCAAGAATGCGTGAAAATAGATCTCACAAAGGCTACCTAATTACAAAATCCTCCATGCAATAGATGCTACTGAAACAGTGCCATGTCATTATTGTTGTTGTTAGTGTTTTTAAAGACACTTCGTTAAAAACATTCATTTAGGATTTTTCTGCAAGAATTTTGTAAGAACAAGCAGCAATTTGAGGTTGAGTGTGTGCGCAAGCGTGCACTAGTGCGTATCCATGCTTCTTCACTTTTCAATCTCTTTAATCTACAAGTACAATGAAAAGTTTGGATGGCTGGCATCACCACCACGCAAGTTGCAAACCCATATAACCAGGGGCACAATAGCCTTAGCCCCACTGGAAATAAGATTGAACTCTTGAATTCATAAAATTCCACAAAAACATCAAAAAATTTGCAACAAACTGTATGAACCAACCAAAGTGATTTCATGAAACTGAATCAATCATGTAGAACTATCAAAATATTAAAATGAGGCAACAGAATATCTACTACTCAGATTGGGAATCTAAAGGAATGGCTGTCAGGATATGGGCTCTAGTATACTGAATTGATAATACAACTTTATGACCTCATGCCAAAACTTACTTTGCACATATCCAATCACCTCGCTTCATTTCAATATTTTGTCCCAAAGGCCTTGGTGGCCTTCCATATTTATCAGAAGCCAGTGGGGCAATGGAGTCTGAATAGTCAACCTTTTGGAATGCTCCAGTCACTTCAACCAACTCACGAAGAAGCTTGCGAACAGATGCTTCAACAAGATCCTTGTTCTGTATCTCATTTCCCTCTGTGGAGACAAGAGGACTGGATGCATAGCTCAATAAAAAACGCATCAGATCAATTGTGCCTGCTTTGTCATGCTCCAACACCTAAAAAGTTTTGCAGCGCCATCAGTACTAACACACACAATACAGGCTAACAATACCCATATGAAACTGTTAGCATCATTTGATAACATCACCTACTCATAAAGATGATACAATCATTAGCTTGTGAAGACTTATGCTATACAATTAATCAGAGTCTAGAATCACCCCTGCAAGGCATTGGAAACACATGCAACACAAGTGCGTGCGAACACTTCTAAATTATGTAGAAATTATAAAAAAATCACACCAAGGTAAAATAGTCAAAGATGAGTTCCTTTCCCTCGGCACGTTCCCTTGAGACCATAGAGAAGTATCCTCAGTAACTTGCTTTTAGTATCCATTCAAATCGCTTTGAGTCAAGACCTTTCTTTCATTTTATTCATTTCAAACCTTGACACAAGTGTAGTAAAAATGGATTGGAATTTAATAAGCCCTAGTTGTTTTTGTATATTTTTCAAAGAAAGATTATTATGTATGGCATTGGGGTCAAGTTGTTTCTATTAGAAGTCTAAGACTGCCATCAACATGGTTGCCACTAATATGGTCATGACAATCCACCCATTCAAACTGGTTATTGAGCCAATTTAGACCTTTCTTTTGCCTTACGCATTTACAAACCATGACACTTACGGATAGTCGACATAAACTGCAAGTTCATTAGCTCTAATTGTTTTGCTTGTTTATCACAAAGAATTTATTTTGTATAGAAATCTATGGGGTCATGTAGTTTGGCAATTTTGGTTGATGTCCACTGGCTCTTAAGAGGTTTCACAATTTCTTCACTCAATTATATCATGCAAACATGAAACGTCGAATCCATAGTCCATGTTTGCTATCCAGATATAATTGAGTAACGAAATCAACAGAAAAACCAAAAATTTCCAACCTTACATGACCGATATGTAGCCAAGAATGTATTACAGTACACTAGGGAAGTATTTCCTCTTACAAATTTTCATATTTAAAAATTAAACTATTTTTCAATGGCTTAAAAGAGAAGTTAAAGATTCCCAACTTGACTTGGAACTCAGCTAGGAAAGCTGGCTAAGACCAGGGTGATTCCCAAGCCTTGTCCAAGATTCCTAACTTTAGAAACATGTTGCCAAGTTATCACCTAAAGAATGAGACAAGTATTACACATGCAGCCAATGCATCATGATATGCAAGAAACCAAAGTGGTTGAAATTCACCATCCAATACCAACCTAATGCAGGGAAAAAAGTAATAATCCAGTAAAAATAAATTATAAAATAAGGGACGAAAGAATTATACCCGCTCTCAGGGTCCGCAAGGGAGTCCACCCCAAAGATCTCTTCACAAGATCAAAGAAAACTCTTTCTTTACTCAATTCACTTCCTTACAAAGAAGGAACCTCTTTCCCTTCAGATACCACTTCAAAGAAATAATAAATAAAATAATAATAAAAAAACCCACAAAAATAGACTCATCACGTAAGTACCCTTTCACTTTCCCTTGGCTCTCCAAAAAATATAAGCCTCCTATTACAAGGTACTTTTTTTTTTTAACTATCAACCTATTCTTAAAGATTACCTACTAAAAAAAACACCACTCTATCTTTCTAAAAAGAAAACCCATACCATGTTTTCCCTATCTCTATCCTCACGCACCACCTCCTCCAACCTAACTTATCCTCAAGTACCACTTCCTAATCCTAAGAAAAAAATAAACAGAAAATAATACAATTAAAATTTTGAATTTTCCTAAAAAAAATTTGCATCATTCTTGGGGGTTTGAGAAGCTCGACCTTGAGCTTGAAAAGTCGAACTTGATTCAAAGCGCGCCCCCTTCATCGCCATGTACAAATATTTTTGGAACTTGATCTTCTTCTTGAACTTCATCTACTTCTTTAGCCAAGTGTACCTCCGTCTTCTTTTTTGGGCATTCATATGCACAGTGTGCTGTTTCATTGCACCGATAACAAGTATCATTTGCAATATCCTTTTTTTCTTCACTACATTTTGGTTGGCACGAAAGCTCCTTCTGGGTGCAAAAGCGCTTATCAAAGCTCCATTGGTATTTGGATTCTACTCGTAAAGCAATTTGAAAAGTTTCACTTAAAGCCCATGGCCGATGTAGAAAGACCTCATCTCTAATGGTTGGTTGAAGCCCATTTACCTCAGTCTCTCAGAGGTTGTTTCGAGCTACTAGTCTATAAAATTCCCCAGTATAATCCTCCGATTTCTTTTCATTTTGTCGAAGATTTTGGAGTTCTTGAAAGAAAAATTTGATCATGATACAAAGGAAAAAAATTTATTTCAATTTCTTTTTTTTCTTTTGCCAGTCAGTAATTTTTGCCACCCAACTTATCCTCACGTACCACCTACTAATTCCTAAGAAAAAAAAACAACCAGAAAATAATAAAATCAAAATTTTGAATTTTCCTAAATTTTTTTGCATCATTACAAGCGTCTAGGCACCTTTCTTCCTAACCAGGTGTTTATGAGAGACTGTGAACAAAGTGCCACTTACGTGAAAGTGGAGATTTACAGTACATCCTGTGGGAATGGAGTCGAGGACTCCAAAAATAACATATTTTCCTTGTTTTCTTTTTGTTTGTCCACTCCTCTTCAAGCCTTATTATTCTTCCGACTTCACTCGAAACTGGCGCTCCATCCCTAAGAACACTCCAAAATCCAGGTTGCACTTGTGGTTGGCTCCAGACCCCAGCACCATCAGACTCAATTTTGATTGTTGCTCTCCAGGCAACGTGGACGAGCTTGCTTGGCAGCCATTTCAGGGACAACACTGCCATTGTGTAGCTCAATTTTAAGGGTCCGTCCAATTGGCAAGGCATCTTTGACCGAGGCCAAGAGCCCTCCTCGAAGGCCTGATCGACCCTAGGTGGGTATCTTCTTTGGTTGTAGAGGAGGATTCCAAGAATGTAAGCAAAGAAGAGTATCCATGAACCCTTGGAGATTAGAACAGATGTTTGATCATTCAGACTTCATATGTTGATAAAGGTCTCCTTTAGGCATATATGGGGAGAGTCCAATAAAGCAGCAGATTCTTTAGCCACAAGGGGTGTTTTGAACAAAAGTTTTGTAATAACCAAAGTTACCACAATAATGAGTTCCGTAGTCAAAAAAGATCCGAAATCCCATGTTAGAATCTTTTCCTCAAACAACCACGTCAACCATGAAGTAGCCAACCACATAAAGACAACCTCTCATGTAATCATTGCTCAATGGAAGTCCAATGATTATCCCTCATTGCATTATAACAAGATATAGCCAGATGAATGCAGAACTAGGCTACAACTGCATGGTTTGTGACACACTAACACTATAGCATCCAAGTTCTGACTAATGCATAGAACTTGTGGTACATGCTATGTTACTTGGACACCCCATTCACACTGCCCTTTTGCGTGTCAACACGACACTGTGTCAATGCTTCCAAGCACAAATGAGATCTGGCATTTGAACCCAAGACACCATGTCCCATGTCATGTAGTCTACCACAACATGAATCAGATATAACTCTAATAAATAGGAACTATTTATTTTATGTATATAAAATATACTATTCTATTATAAAATAACAATATCCTCACATGTCTCGGTTCTTGGCTGCTGCATCTAACATGTAGACACACATCAGATTGTGACACCTGTGTGAGTGTACAAGGAACATAGGCTACATGAACCATAGGAAAGAAAAGTATAGCAAACAATACTATAGGAATTCAAGGAAACTGTCCTGCTTCCGATCATGAGTAGAAAATAATTGCAAACACCAGCATTTGACAAAGACTCAGCATTTACAAAACTAAGAGTGAAAGTTTCATGAAAACATTTTTCTTGAATTAGTTCACGAAAGGCATTTGTGCAAAAGAAACTTAATAAGAAAGCATCCAATACAATATTAACTTAAATATGCTACTGTTATTGCCCCTTCATATCCAGAAACTTCATCTTTTTGTTAAAATATCATGGGTCAACATGTGTTGGCACTTGGACACCATGTCACACTTCCAGGCACTGGAATGTTACAAAAAAATGTATATCGTATTGAGCACAAGGAGAGTACAAGGGTGGTGTTTGAACAACAACATCCTGTGCCAAGTTTGTGTGGCATAGCACTGAGCCAACATAATCCGAATAACAAATATGAACAATTTATTGTACATACATTAAGATATCTATTGTTTCATTGTAAGGCAATAATTACAAAGATAAGTCTTTCCATATTGGTTTTCTAGTCCAAAGTACCAGAAACTAAGACAAGCATTAGAGTTCGACACCTGTATTCATGTCAGGATAGCATTACTACACCCAAGTCAACGAATTTGATCAAAACAACTCAAAATTAGAGTTCAGAAAGACATGGACTTGAACAACATCCTGATCCTTTCAACACTCAATGGAAAATCAAAAACTCCGTAGATAATTAATAATAAAACAAAATTTATTTTCTTGGATGATGACTAAAATTCATTATCAATGCTATATAATAACAATATGAAATTCTAAAAGCATACATTTGCATGGTTGGTAATCAGGAAGTCTCTCATCCTCCTTGTTGAGCCTGTACCATCTTTGAACAAGAAAGGAGACCCATTCTCCACTACAACTTCAATATCCCTCCTAGAAAGTGACCTGTGCAACAAAAATGAACAAGTGAAAAATACACCAACTTTGAGAACTCGGAGAAAAACTTAAGCAAAGAGATTTCCATCAAATGTATAGATAACTGAAACTTTCAAGACTGAAACTTTAAAGACTGAAACTTCAACGCTGTCCCATGACTAACAGAGTTGTAAACGCCAAGAGAAAGAGAGAGAGAGAGAGAGAGGGAGAGAGAGAGAGATTCCCTGCAAGGAGGGGGAGACACATATAGAGAGAGACAGATAGAGAGGAGAGCACGCAAAGCCATCAATTTTTAAGGGTGATTACAGATAAAGAATAACAACAAGAAGAAGACGAAGACGAAGACGAAACAGGAGAATAAGGGTTGCCTGATTATATCCGAACGATCGTGAGCAAACCCCAGACAAGCATTCACCGCCACAGCAAACTCATCTGAAACCCCCTCCAGCTCTTTGATGCCATCCTCTTCCCCAAATCTCTGGTCAATCTCTCTCTTGAAGTACCCTCTCTCTCTAAGATGATCCACAAACCTCACCCACTCAGGCCATGGATGAGACGGAACCCTAGAATTCTGAACAAACAAAGGCGTAGCCTCTGCGAAATCTTCTCTAGCCACCTGTGTACAAAACCTCTGAGAAACCCGACCATTAGAGAACCCACCAATCCTGATGGGTCCATTTCTTTTGGAGAGAGAGTGTAAATTCCTCGAATTTGCAGAAAGAAGGGCGGCCCTGGCATGGCGATAAGATGAGCGGGAAGAAGGGGAAAGAGGAGAGAGAAACCTAATGTTAGAGGAGGCGGGGTGGGTAGAGAGAAGCATTAGGAACTTTGATGCACCGCCCATTAGAGAGAGGAGAGAGATAAAAAGAGAGAGGAGAGGTTTACGAGAGGGGTTTAGGGTTTTGGAGCTATTGGAGCTTGGAGATCTCCATTGTGTGGCTTAGGTTTTAGCAGTGGGTTGCCACCCATCAAAGAAGATTCTAGAGCGAGAGTAACAGGGTTGTGGCTTCGACGATAAGAGATATTTTATACGGAGAGAGAGAATGACGAGTTTTACTTTTTTTTCTAAGAAGCCCAAACTCGATTCGATGAGTCGAACCGGCTAGCCAATTATCCCGAGTCCAAATATATTAAAAATAAAAGAGTAAAAAACTTACCAAAGTATAAGTTTCTATCACCAACAATAAAATCCAAAACTTAAAAAATGATAACACCAACAATGAAATCCAAAACTTAAAAAATGACAACACCAACAATGAAATCCAAAACTTAAAAAATGATACCCATCTTGTAGATCTATAAACACTATTTTTTAGGGAGAAATGGACGGTTTAGATAATTTGTTACAATACTTATATTTTTAGAGCTTGGAATTTTTTTTATTTTTATTTTTTAACAACTATAATTTTCAAACCAAAATGATTGAGGTAAAAGTTTTCTAATCCTTAAATTGTAATTTTCGATAAGTTATAATGTGAGGCTTTATTTATTTTGATAGGGTTGCAATCCTATCAAACCATTTTCCATTACCAAATGCAATGTCATTTACTTACGCGCATCACCTCTCCCCTCCCGTTGGGAGGCATCAATTACCAATTGGGATGTTATTTGTCCGAAATTATGAGCACCACCCCTTACTTTTAGCTATGTTTTTTTTTCTTAAGTGGCCCCATGTTCAACGATAGAAACACCGGTGTTTTTTTTCTAGATCTTTCCAATATTGCTCAGTATTCTCAATACCAAACAGCTATATGTTACCCCCAAAATTAATTATTGCCAAAATTAACGAGCCCTCTTTGAATGTAGCAAGCTCATCCATGGCACCTCACCCTACAAATCTTGGGCGTGCACGGAAGCTTTCACACTCATCAATGAATCTTTCTCTATCTCTTCAGTACCCCTCGATCTTGAGCTGACTCATAAGAATATTAGTAAACTTAGCAATTTCATGGTTTTTTGTATTTTAGACGATTTCAAAGTTGGAATTTTTAAACCATCAAAACATAATTTTTTTTGTGTTTTGAGATGTTTGAAAGTTTGACATTTGAATCATTCACAGTGGCATTTTTTTTTTTTTTTTGATGAACAATTGAAAAGTTAGATTTTCGAGATGATGGAGAAATGGAAATAAAAACGCTTGAAAAATAGGGCTCACCATGGATCATTTTGTGGTAGGTTTATCTTTTTTTTTGTTGAGAGAGGTACTTCAGAGTTTCGATGAGAATTATGATCATAGTAGGATATTTTTTATTTTAAAGCTATAGAATTTCCCTTATTCGGAATTCATTTTTAGAGAGAGAAAATCTAGGGAATTTAGAGGAACGAAGTGAATAAAAGAATTCAAATATTGCACCCAAAATTTCCTATTTAGAGAGCGAAGAGCGATCTTATATTTTCTTATTTTAACTCAAATGGAGTTAAGAAATACGAATTAAGAGTACAAATTTCTATTTTTATTTTCACCTAATTTTTATTTTATTTTTTTTGAAACTGCACAAAAAAAATTATATCTAGGGGAGTCATTTGGGAAAAATGAGTTAGGATGAGAAATCAAAATTCACCATCCTGTTTATTTTTCCTCCCATAATATGGACTTCTTCACTCAATGACCAAGTCCAAGCAAATTGAAAAGATTTAACTTTTTGCACTGTGGGAAGAAGTTACTGGTGTGTACATATAAATGACAGAGAGAAGTTTATGATCATGTGTAACAAAAGCATTATGGGGTTGTCTCTTTACATATTTGGGTTCTGTAGATGTGAGAGAGGGGGAGAACCACTACATAGAAACCAAGAGTGTCCTAATTTCTATATAGAAACACGGTGCAATGACAAGAACAACCTATTTAAAAGAAGAAAATGTATACAATGATATCATTTATCTTTGGTACAAGGTGATCACAATTAATCTTGATCATTGGATGTGAAAGTGGGTGGTTGCATTTATTCTATTGACTAAGATTAAAATTCAAAAGAAATTTTCTCGAACTTTGTGACACATCCAAACTATCAGATTTCACATTCGATGATTATAAATAATTGTGACCTCCTTATTCAAAAAGTAAATAGTCACATTATATACATTCCTTCTAAAGAAGCATACCATAATTAAATGTACGGATGTACCACACTAAAATCATAGCAGTTGTCATCACCGTCCAATGGAATGATAAACGCTAATGGAGAGGGAGTGGCCCCACCATAACCCACCATTTTCATCGGAGATGCAGTATCTTTCGATGGTCATTTGAAAGTAGTACAGCTTCCTTTAGTTTTGTACTCTTTCCCAGGCTATCCAAGATGCGTAAAACCCAGAACCAGGCAAATTGAATGCATGACTTCGAAGTTAAAGTCATCAGATAAGTGAATTTTCTTTCTTAGAAAAAAGCAGGAAAAGGTGGCAAGCTTTCTGATTCCTCAATTGAGCAGAAGATACAGGGCGTATGTGAGCATCTAGGAGTAAACCAGAGAGCAGTTTTGTAAAAAGGATGCCAGAAGATTTCCTAGTTGGAGGAAAATCCTCGTAAACTACTATGAGTGTGTATCTATGAGAAGCCTTCTCATGTAAAAAACATGAATTGGGTGATTGTGATGGTCCATTAACTGATGGCCTAGGTCAGGCCTCCCTATGTTCTAAATGAGAAGGGTTCTCATGGATATAGCAAATACAAATACAAATAATCTAATTGAGAATTCAGGACAGAGTTTTCTTCCAAGGATCCCAATGCCACCACCTGAATATATTGAATTACCTATCCAATTTAAAAGAAAACAATTTTCTTTACGACTAGCTCGCAATGACTATTAATAAATCCCACGGACACAACCAATAACCAACATGAGCTCATATTGTGCAGCACTCTTTGAGTCATCCAAGATATTGAGCATGATATCTCAGTTCCTTTGTAGGAGGGCAGGGCTTAGAGATCTCATAATTTGGAGTATTGTCAAAGTCAGGTTATATCACTTTACTGGGCCTCTATGTTGATAAATTCAAATTCTTTTAAGAAAAAATAAGCAAAAAAATATGAAAATTATTTTGGCCAACAAGATTCAACGAAAAAATCATTGATATTCAAAAAGGAAACAGGCGACCTAGAGGAAATCCATGTCAAAAACTCAAAGCCCTGGCTTCCACTCCATAAATGAAATGGCAAGAAGTATCACAAGCATTGAGAATCAAATCCGTGTTATGACTCTAGATCTCACGGATCAGTATCTGAAAACCAAAAATGGTTGAGAGGAGGAGATTGTGGAGACAAACCCCATCTCTCATTGTTCTGAATAGAATTGAATTGCTAGGTCCTTTCCAGGTATCCTACTCTTTTAGTATGCAGTGCTTATTCCTGGAAACCTAATATGACTATGAAAAGATACTGAACAAATGAAAATTTAAGGTGTAAAATGTACATTGATGAACCTCCTTCAATGAAGTAAGAGCAATTTAGAAATGCGTGTAGCAAGGTAAAAAACATGATGACTTTGTGGGTCAGAACAGGATCCATGGACTATTAGACACCAATAATCTTTACCCAAAACAAATCCATTAATAAGCATCAGATCAAACAACCAGAAAAAAATCTCAGATAAAGCCGTTAAAATAATCAGATACCATGAGGAAGTTAGTACAAATTATCATCATAAGAAACACATTCAGAAAAGATCATGAATCTTAATGATGTGAAACCTACTAAAAATATTCAACAACGGAAAGGATACCAAACTCCAATAGACTATGGAAAGAGCATAGTCCATCGCATCTCACCGTCCAATGAAATGAAGGATGGTGTGGGAGAGAGAGGGATCCAACATCAGGCCATCTCCTATTCTGGTGGGCCACACTCTCAGCCCATCACCACCCATCATTACAATGGAGGGCGATGGTCCATAGGATTGTAGAAAAGATCATCTTTTTACAGATCTTAATCACCACTTACCTTGAATAAGAAAGACTCATTATATAGCTTAGTTCCATTGCAAATTAATTTTGAGGTTCTTTATTTCCAGATCTCAAAGAAGCATGATTTGATGATGGTAAAGATTACATTAAAAACACCAAGCAAATAAATTTAAACAAGGTACTTTAACAACAGAAAAGATGTACTCATACTTTGCTATATAAAACGACAAAATTGTATTATTGTGTATCAAAACATCAATAAGTTTGTTGATGCTCCAACAACAAATGGTTCCATTAATAACCGAGTCAAGAAATAAAACATGACACCTAGTGTGATAGAGACTGGAAGAGCAGGCAGAGCGTGGTTGCACAGGGATAGCAAAATAAGTGTGCACCCAAGACCAGAAATTATTGCAATGTAACAAGCATATACCGTCAAGAGATCATACATGGCTGCTCTACCTACAAGAACACTGTAAAAAATGAAATCTCCAAGACCCAATTTGATTCCCCTTGAAGCCTCAAATTCAAGAATCCGACCCTCTCCCCTCCTGCCTCTCTCATGTACACCTGCCCTGTCTCTCTCATGGTTCTCTTCCACCCTCTCTGTCGCATGACTCAGGTCATGAGATTCACCTCCACGAATAACTAATGGGGACATCTCCTCATTAACATGCTCTATCTCTCCATGATCAGCCCTTTGAGCTCCATAGCCACCAAAACTAGAAGAATTACCATCTACGGTCACTGTCGAATACCCACAAGTTTCAGAGGCACGATGGCTATCAATGCCATCGGAAGATTGAACAAATGACCTAGATGGTTGAAGTTCAACTGATAAAGCCGACTGAGACTGTGAGTACATAGTCTCTGAAGACTCTGAGACACCACCCACCAAAAGATTCATAGCAGACTCTCTGGGGCCACTCCCCGTAGAAATTGTAGGCCTTGCCTCATAAATCAGAGCAGGGAGCTCTTCTTCTCGACTCGAAGCAAGATCAACTAGCATCTTCAAAGGCCCACCAGGTGCCAAAACAGCAACCAAATCATATAGAGCCAACGCTACAAGAATAACCCAAGTCGTCCACTCTGGTAATTTTGTGAACCACACAGCTACTATTATGCCCAATAAGACCATATAAACCTGGCGCACGATAATTGGAACACCACCAGAGAAAACTGAGAGGACCCCAATTACACAAAAGTTGAAGAGAAGGATAAAACAAGTGATTGAATCTATAGGGATGGAAAACTGCTCTATAATCGATAAGAAGATGGGTCCTCCCATGGAACCAAGCACGAAAAAGGCCGAGAACCTCATGTAATTCTTCAAAAAACCAGTGAATCGATAATAGTAAAGCATAACCAGCAAGAATGTGACTAGTGCAATGAGAATTACAAAGACCCCAGCATTTAGAAGAGCCCCTTCGAACTTCTGGGTGTTAGAATCAGTGGATTTTTCTAAATAAACCAATGTTGCTGCTGTTCTAATAGTAGAGTCTGATCCTTGAGAGGACATATTGTAAACCAAGAGAACAACAAGGAACATACAGGCTGATACAGGGGCCATTACCCCTATGATTTCAACACCAACAGCCTCCAAAATGCTTTTCTCCATAATTTAGTAGAAGGGCCTTCAGATTTACGTCTGGGTATCAGAAAAACCAATAATTTTGCAAGCAATTTGATGAGAAAAAGAAGTTCAAACTTCAGAACATGATTTGGGCTGAGGGTTTTTTGAAAAAAGAGTTGCAAAAAAGGGCCCTCAAATTGCTTTTCTCCATGAATCAGGTTATGGGTCTTTCAGATATGGACACAGAATGTGCCCTTTTACAGAAAAAAGAAGCAATCAATTTGGGTCATGCAGATTTAGAGAATTTGTTGCAAAATTAAACCCCATAAAATGGGTTTTCAGATTAATGTGTGTCAATAAACAAGTAATTGAAAAACAAATTTTCTATGTAGAACTTACTGCAAAAACAAGAACAACATTCTACCAGAAATGGGTTTTCAATAACAAGTCATCGAATAAGGGGGAACGAAAAAAAACAATATTCGTGCATAGAATATGGATAAAATGATTGGAGGATCAATGAAAATTACACAGAAAATAACAAAAATAACCAAAAAACAGATAATTGGAAAGGTCTTAGAGATTAGAAGACTCACTTCTTTCTAGGCCTTAAAAATTGCTTTTCTTGATGAACGAAATGCATGAATTTTAAGGGAAAAATACTGCATATAAATGAAAAAAAATTATATGAGGGTGAGGCCCTAAGCAATCAAATTAAGGCTTGTGCCTATTGACCAAACACCAAACACTAAACTGGACGTTGTTTCTCAGAAAGCAAGATGATGAGCTTTTTAGAGTGAGAGAAAAACCCTTTGACCAAAGTAGCCATAGATTTGCAAAAATATTACTGTCATTACCCCTGCTCTTGTCATAACGCTCTCTTGTTTAATAGGTTGAAACTTGAAAATTGTTAAAAGTGGGGTGGCAACGGGTCGTGTCTTGCTGGTCCCCGATTCAGACCCAAATGGTATTTGGGTCCAAGTTTTGGACTCGGACCGATTTTTCGAATTCAAAATTTGGATCCATATCTGAATCTGAGGTTAGATCTACCTGACGGGTCCATTGCCTGACTATGAGTTTTTTTTTTTGGCTTTTTTTAATCATCATACACCAATATTATATATTATTGACAACAATACAGTATTGCACAATATTTATAAATACCCGCATTCTTTATTGTTTTACATAACAACTGTAAATTTTTAAGAAACAAACGTATTGGCAACATTTATGAATACCCACATGTACCCATATTATTCGGATTAGGTCCAGCTACACTCTCGACCCGAACTCGTGCTCTGATCCGACCTTTCAAGTCCAAAATTTGAACCCATACCAAACTTGAGGTCTCGGGTCTGGTTGGGTTCATTGCTACACCTACTCCATCTTTTTTGACATGGCAAAAAACACCCAATATTTTCAAGATTGCGGTGCGATTTTTAAATTCGTCTCCATTGCTCTCTTTTTTTTCTTTTTTGAAATTTCTACAAACTTCAAAACTCTCATTTCTTAAAATATTCACATCTTATTTCTTAAAATTTCAAAACTCTCATTTTAAATAAGAGTTATGAATTCTTAAAACAAATAAAAAATCATCATTTATCATTTTTTTATTTTTTGTTATATATCATGCAGTGAATAGGATATTCTTTCCTAAAACTAACTAATTTGAAAACAACTCATATTATAGTTTAAAATTAAGAATTTTATCATATATTAGATACAATGAGGGGAACAATTTTCAATTGTTGTTTAAAAATCCAATTGTTTTATGATAACAAGAATTATTCAACAATTAAAAAAATTATAAATAAAAATGTAAGAAATTACAGCTTATAAATTAGAGCTATGTTTGCCGGCTAGTCCTATAGGTAACATTTTCTTAAAGATACATGAAGAAGTCTACTTTGTATATATGTAAGGATCTCTCTCTCTAAACCATACATCATCACCTCTCTCCATTATTATGTTTTTTATTTTTATTTTTTTAATCCTTTTCTCATTGTGTGGCAAGGGACTCCATCTTTGGCTGAAGCGAGTTATTTTGGCTGCATTCGTGGTTGAAGCTAGTTATTTGGCCAAAAAAACCTTAAATAAATTTTTAAAAAAGGAATTTTTTAAATAAGTAAAATAAAAATTACCAATATTTTTAAATATTAAAATAAGTTTAAAAGAGCAGAAAAAAATAAATTTAAAAAATTGATTTATAATTTAGGATATTTTTAAACATTTATAAAATAAAATATAAAAACAAGAACTATGGCAAATAATACTCGCCACCGAAAACAGCCAAATTATATAAAAAAAGTATATAACATATATAAATTCTTTTAAAAAAAATTTATATGTTTTGTATACCCTTAATTATACACACAACTCATGGTACGTAGTCAAGTTTCTCGCCCAAGTCCAAGTAGACTCGGGCGAGTTATGCCAGTGGGGATGTGGGACTGTTACGGCTCTATTAGAACTATTGTTGTACCGCCGCAACAATAACATGTTTGTGACATTCAATTTTTCATTTTTATCACAACGGCTCTACTATGGTGAATACAATAACAAAATCACTATTTATTTCCGCCTATAAGTATTAAAAAGAATTTTCTTATATTATTATTGAGCAAACAATGTACTGCTCCCACGTGCTTAGAACGACAAAGAAATTACAAAAATCTCTCTTTCTAAATAAAGACATTATTAGTGTTTCCCTCTCTTAAATAAATGAGTGTTAGCCTCTCTCTCTCTCTGGCCAATCCTTGATCTGCACGAATCCATGATCCGGGCTTACTCTTCCTGCCATGGGACCAGCCTTCAATTATACTCCCGAGCTCACAGATGTGGTATTTTTCCGGACCATTTTGCCCTCCCTGCCGCCCTCAAGGCTTGTGCTGAGACCCTTAACATGACCATGGGCAAACAAGTCCATGCCCAAATCATCAAATTTGGGCCTTTATCAAACATATTTGTGCACACTAATTTGATTTATATGTATGCTAATTGTGGTAGCATTAGCGATGCACACTTAGTATTTGCTACTATTCCTCAAAGAAATGTGGTCACATGGAATGTGATGATATCAGGCTATGCTAAGGCTGGTCACATGATGGAAGCCCTAAATCTCTTGAAAAATATGAAAAATGAGAATTTAAGACCTAATGAGATTAGTATTGTGAGTGTAGTTTCTAGTTGTGCTCATTTCGGTGCACTAGACTATGGTGCCATGATGCATGGCTATGCATGGAGACGTGGGTATCATGGGGTCATGATCATCAACAATTCCATCATCGACATGTATGCGAAATGCGGGCGGTTGTGCATGGCTCGAGCGGTATTCAACGAGATGCAGACGAGGAGCATGGCATCTTGGGGGGCAATGATGGGGGGTCTTGCCATGCACGGACGCGGCATGCAGGCACTTGGGTTGCTATCTGACATGCTCGAGGAAGGCGTGAGGCCTGATAGGGCGGCTTTCACTAGCGTTTTGTGCGCGTGCAGCCACTCGGGGCTGGTGAACGAAGGGAGACTATGGTTCGTGAGGATGGTTCGAGACTTTGGGCTTGAGCCGTCGGTTCAACACTACGGGTGCATGGTGGACCTATTGGCTCGAGCCGGGCTCATGGACGAGGCCTACCGGTTTGTGATGACAATGCCTATCGAGCCAGATGGTGCAATGTGGCGCACTATGGGGTGCGCTTGCCTGGCTCATGGTGACTTAAGGATTGGTGACATTGTGATTGAGAAATTGCTTGAATTGGACCCAAACAATGGGGGTGACCTGGTGCTAATCTCTAACATGTATGCATGGTTGGGGAGGTGGGTGGATGTTGCCAGGGTTAGAAAGGAGATGAGAGATAGAGGGGTTAAAAAGAGTATTAGCTATAGCATTGTTGAGGTGAACAATGTTCTTCATGAATTTGTGAGTGGAGATGAGACACACCCTGAAGCTAGAGAGATCTACTGGATGGTAGATCACTTGGTAGAGCAACTTAGGCATGTGGGTTATGTTTCATGGCCTATACTTATGGATACCTAGTCACTGATTTTGTATTTTTAGGGCCCTTCTAATTATTGATCAAGCATTACTTTGAATTGAGCTTGCTTCTTTTACTTCACTTTTCCCTTTCTTAAAGTATCTTGTAGAGTGATTTGAAAATTGTTGATTCGGATAAGGAATCAGTGGGGACCGACTCTTGGCTGGAATTAAAATTGGTCAAACCGGGTGTGTCTGTCATGGAACTAGACAATCCAGAACGGTGGAGTAACCCAGTTCCCATCTATTTTATTTTTTTATTATTTTTTAATTTTAAAAATATTGTTTCAATTTTTTGAATTGGTTCCCACATGAGAGAAGTGGTTGGATTGGGTGCCATATCAAATAATTTGTCTGATCCAGATCGGTTTAGCTGGTGACTTATGTAGCCAGTCTATCTTGGTTTTAAAACACCATTGTCATGTATCCTAATATTTTCAGAGAAAAAGAATTTTCCAGCATTTAAGATTACTGTTGATAGCGGTCGATTTTATGGTAAGCATGCTGCAGAGATGGGGGTATTTTTATGTAGCCGAAGCATACCAAACCCCCATTTCTTTTACTTTAAATTTACCTGATAGCACTTGGGAGGTCGTGTTAGTTTACTTCCCTCCAAACAGGCCTTAATGTTCTTCACAAATTTGTGAGTGGAATTTCTCAATGCCAGCCCATTGAGGAAGCAACTTAACAAAGCATCATATGGGCTACATTGGGCTTGCATCACCCTTAATTATGGATGTTCACTATTTTAATAAAAAAGTTTATATAAGTTCAAGACTCTAAACAATCAAACTGAGACGCACCTCAAATTTTTATTTAAAAATATTTTTTTTTATGCCAAAAGAAAATCATCAAATCCAATCATCTCAACCTTGAGTTGAGATATATGAATGTAAAAGAAGAAAAAAAAAGACTTTAAAATATTTATAAAAAATAGAAAAGGTATATAACGAGACCATATTACTTTTGGTACAAAACGGTCACAATTCATCTTCATCATTAGATGTGAAATTAGGTGGTTGCATTTATTTTATTGACCAAACTTAGGGCTCAAAAGAAATTTATCGAACTTTGTGACACACCTAAGCTATTAGATTTTGCATGGGATGGTTGTAAGTAATTGTGAGATTCTTGCGTCAAAAGGTAAAATGATCTCCTTGTATACAATCCCAAAAAAATATACTTAGAATAGTTGTACTAGGACAAAATTTTAAAAAAGAATTTAAATAAAGTTGCAACCTTAAAATGTAGAAATAAAGATGCACCTCAAAAATCTATCGAAAAATATTGTTTTAATGTTGAAAAATCGTGTAATTGATCATCTCAACATCGTGACATATGAATATGAAAAAAGAGGTATTTTGAGTCCCATAAATAGTGCATCTTGCAACACATTATCTAGGCCGTCCATTTTCAAGATTTTCATATATTTATAGATCTACCTGATTTTAGCTATTTTTGGCGTTTAAAATTTTATAACTATGAGAATAGATTTTCAAATAATCATAATAATTTTTTACACAAAAATTCCAAGATAAAATTCAGAGGTGCGTGGATTATTTTAAGGATGCAAACTTGCAAGAACCACACCCAAATTTTAATAAATAGTTTGATAAATTTTGATTTTTTTTTGTTAATTTTTCTTTTCAAAAAATAAATATCCTGAGAAAGTACCCGCCTTGGACCCAAGCGCTCGGAATTTCTCTCTTCCTTCTCCATCGATTCAAAGCCCAGATTTTGAATCAGTTTTCCCTTCCCAACCCATTTCAGATCCCATGTGAATCCATCTTCTTTCTCTCTCTTCCAATCCGTCTATTACTTTCTCTCTCTTCCCATCTCTGTGAATTTCACACACCCTTCTCCCCATTGGTAATTCATCGCCCTCCTCTCTCTCTCTCTTTCTATTCCGTTCTTTTTTTTGGGTTTCTTTTTATTAATTTCTCTGATAATTTCGTACAAATTTCTGAGCTCCATTAAGGATTTGAGTACCCCAGTTATGGCATTAACGCAAGAACCAGAGTCGATTTACTCTTTGAGACACCGCAAATGCTCCTTTAATCCAATTCTCCTCTCTTATTTTTCCATTTTCTTCTTGAATTTCAACCACTTCTCTGTCAGTGGACCCATTTCACAGCATTCTCCAAATCTCTCCAAGTCTCTCAAAGAGATAGGGTCCGGTTTTTCTTCTTCCTGAACCTTTGAACCTTTGACTCTCTCTAACAAAACCAAGAACCAAGTCATTGAGCTTCTTTTGCTCAAGCCTATTTCTTCTTTTTGTATGCACCTATAAGGAAAAATAATGCATAAATAACTACTATGAGTCTACGATCTTCTTACATTTATGAATCTATATTACAAAATGAACTTATAAACAAAAAAAACATATAAATCGTAAAAGTAAAATATCATCTCAAACGAACTCCAATTGCGCTCACAATCTTTTGGAGGTTTGGAGCGTTACTCCCATGTTGTCTCCACCATTGGGCTGCAATATGTGGGCAACCTTTATAATTAATTTAGGTATTTAACATTATTATAACTTGAAAGAAAATCATACATTTATATTTTATAAAACAAAAGTCAAAAGAATAGTACCTGGTTTGTCTTTGTTTCTCTGTCTTAATGCCATATCTTTCCCAAATGACATCAAAGAACACTTGTACGAAATTAGCCCTTCAATTGATATCTTATCTTGGATATATGGATCTGGAACTAATTTCTCAAAGCACTCATTAAAACCATCCATAATTACCCCTTTTAACTCAATATCTGCATCTGCATAAAAGAATTTGATGTTCAAGTAGTACCCCGCTGCATGCAATGATCTATGGAGCTGCCTATCCCATTTGTCATCTATAATCTCCTAAATTGGGGCAATTGCCCAAATTCTCTGCAAACACATTCTTAGCCCTTTCCATTGTTGTATCATATATAAAGCCCATGGAAAGCTTATCAGCATCAACCAAACGCAAGACCTTCACTAAGGGAATAAATAGTATTATCGCATGCTTCACCCCACACCAAATATATTTTGAAAGAACAATATCTCTTGCCTTTTTTCCCTTAGCATTTCTAGACCACTTACACATGCACCACTCCTCTAAAGCAAACATAGACCTTAATGTGATTCTCCTCCTATAAATGCTCTGTAGACTAAGGTAGGCAATGGCAAATCTAGTGACCTCAGGCCTCACTAACTCTCTTTTTTTTGTAAACTTGCGCATCATGCTAAGTGTAAGTATGTGACTGTATATAAAGATTGTAACATCCTTGGCCTTAAAAATAATTCTTTTAATAGTAGGCAATTCACCAATTGCTTCAAGCATAAGATCTACGCAATGTGCAGCGCAAGGAGTCCAAAATATGCGAGATCTCTTCTGTCGAAGCAAATGACCTGTAGCTAGATTGGGAGCAGTATTATCTGTCACCACTTGAATTATAAGTTCCTCCCCAACCTCCTTAATGCCCTTATCAATGAAAGAAATATATAATGCGCATCATGAACGTCAATGAAAGCATCTATTGAGCGCAAACTAACTGTACCCGTGATACAATTTACTAATAACTTCATGTTACTCCTCCTATCACTCCACCTATCTGTCATTAAATAAACCCCAAATTTAGCTCATCCCTCCTTATGAGTATTGAGATATTCGTTAGTGTACTCGACTTCTTTCTTCAATAGTGGCTCTCTAATCTCATAAGGAGTTTGAGCTTTCAAACCTGACCCAAATTGCCCAATTGCTTCCAACATTGTATGGAAGCTATTCAAGCGAGCAGTGTTAAAAGAAATGCCCGTATGGTAAAACCACCGAGATACACTAAATCACCCTGACTCTATCTTCCTTCTTAAACCTATTTTCAATTGTCACTTGTTTTTTCCTCTTTCCTCCATTGCCTTTCTCAATTACTGTCTCAAGGTTAAATGTAAAAAAACTATCTATAGGCCCTCTCGTACGAGCCTTCTTAGACCCAAAAGCCCTATTGGTCATAGAACTCTGAGTACGACTCATGGCTACCTCTTCTTCCCCATCTTCATCCTCTTCTTCAGTGTCAATATTATCATAAAAAGTATGGACCCCTGACTTTAATTCTGCTATATCCTTTTTTTTTGGCAACTTTTTTACTCTTTTCAACTTCAATGTACTCCAAAATTTTTTTCTTTACAAGATCTGAGACTTTGTTGCATGGGGCAACATCACCTCTAATACCAGCAAGATGTTTCTTAAATCTATTTATGACGGCATTAGAAACATGTCCACAGAAATTTTATTTTTGTCATTCTTATCAAGGTTAACACAATATTTCTATCCCAGATCTCCACCTCTAGTAGACCCCGCAGAAGACATCTCAAATTGGAAAAATAAAACTCAAATAAAGATTACAGACTGACATTTTCTACCCAATCTCTAATCTTTGATATTGGTTACCTCAATCGAGCTACGAATCAACTGACTAGTCTTCTAATGCCATCAATAGCACCCTAAAAATAATTTCAATCAGAAAAACAAACTTTTCAATCCACAAAAAATACTTTCGACTCTCATAAATAAGTTTAAGTTTAAGATTAAGGTTTTCTTGTTTTATACAAACTTGGGGTCAAAATGACCCCCTTGCCCTTTTGGGCGAAGTTAAAAACAAAAAAAACGCCCACTTTCATGGGCGACCGCCTAAGTACAGCCCCCCGTGTTGGGTGTCCAGGTCGAAGCGTGCAGAAATTTTTTTCTGGGCACCTAGGTCTCGGGCGGACCGTTTTTTGAAACATTGGATGGCACAACCAAAATCCATAGGATCCCACTGCCTTTTAAGTTCCCAACAAAACCTGAGCTACAAGAACAAACTTTTTTTTTTTTTTGATGAAAGCTACAAGAATAAACTATATGTGGGCAAATCCACCACCACAATGGTCACTTGTAGGAGGGAAACCATTCACCATATAAAACCAGGACATTTGAAAATCTCCTAATCTAGTGACCTATATCTCACACTGTGACTATCCAGATAATTTCATTTTTATGGACAACAGCACACAATAATTACCCATACAAACAGCAATACCTACACAAGCATCAGCCTGCAAAGATGTCAGTATTACTTCCCTTCCAAAATCTCCATAAAGCAAATTTTTGGCTGGGTTAAAATCTTCATAAACCTATCATTATGCAATTCCATGAAAGAGAATAACCAATCAAGTTGCACGGTAACCAGATCCATTCCAACACCAAACCATCTGAATTCAGTGGCCTCCGCAGACAACTTCAAAGCAAAAGCAAATAACACAATTCAAAACTCTCAATGCATGACAATCATTGAGTTCAAAACGAGGTTTAATGGGTATGATATGCAGCAGAAAACAGAATGTTTGAAGGCATGACTAAAGATTTCTCCAGAAGAAACTCCGCACTCTGACCGAGAAAAAAGAACAGCTGTTTTTAAGTTAGCAGTTTTTAAGTCCTTCTGAGTGAATGGGTCTGTCCTATTTCCATGTGAATTGCAAAAACCAAAGAAATATGGATAATAATAATGTGAGTGTGATCGACTCTGTCAAGCCATGTGAGTGTGGTTAGGTGAATTGGCTCATCAATAGACAGAATTGCATTCTCTTTAATTAACAGTTACATAGGTCATTGAGTTAACTATTACAACAACAACAAAGTGACACATTAATTAACAACTTACTGCACGCGCCAAAATCAAAATATAGCTACATAAATTTTTTCAAATCATACAATACCTGCAACTTAAGGAATGCATTTTCATCTCGAAGAGAGATCACTTCCTGCCAATTAACAGGACCAGCAATCATATCAATGAATAAAAACATAATAAGCATTTCTCAGAGAAATAAACATTAATTCTCTTAATAAATGAAAATCTATGCAACCATACTCATCTAACCTGTGGTAACTCTCCACTAGCCACAGCAATATGTGGTGCATAAAGCTTTCTAATATCTTTGAGCATACATTTCTTCTTACACTGTGGACACTGTAAAGAAAAACTAACCGTTCAATGAATAAAAGATGTAGCAAGGGCAGCATTATTAGCATCCTCACAAAACAAAAAGCATGTTCCCTCACTCATATTAAACAAATACTATCTTTCCATTATTTCTCCCACACTGTTGAATCCATTTTTCAATGCAGGACTGTCCATTTAAGTGCCCACAAGAAAGACAACTGCAATCATGAAACATCAGAAAGTGATCTTTTCAGATGACAAACTATAGAAAAGGAAAGCCAATAGCTGAAGAAGCACCCAAGTGCTCAAAATTTTCAAATCAATTGACAATTGCAAGATATATGGGAAGTACTCAGTGCTTCACAATAAATAGCCAAAAGAAATGGACACATGAAACATATACACATCTATTGCAGGTTCACATCTCACAAACTAAACCTAGAAAGCAACAAAAACTAGAAAGACTGTCGAGATTGCAGAGTCAAAAGCAAAATAAATTTTAAAATCATATTCATCATCATCATCATCATCATCATCATCACCATCATCATCAGAGCCTTTTCCCAATTCTTAAGGTCGGCTACACGAATCCTGATCTGCCATTCTATTCTATCGAAGGTCATACCCTTAGCGGGGCCATAAGTCCCCATATCTTTTCTCACTACTTCCAATCATGTCCTTTGGGCCTACCTCTTGCCCTTTTTAAGCCTTCAACTTGAATCAACTCGCACCCCCCTAACAGGTGTTGTTCTAGGTCTGTATTACACATGGTTATATGTGTTACACATGGTTAACCCACCTAAATCTACTTTCTCTTATCCTATCGCCTACTGTAGCTACACCTAAGTTCTCCTGAATGTATATATTTCAAATTCTATCCCTTCTTGTCTTGCCACTCATCCATCTCAACATCCTTATCTCAATTACTCCCATCCTATGGGTATGTTGTTTCACGACCATCCAACATTCTGTCCCATAAAGCAAAGTTGGTCGTACATTTGTTTTGTAGAACTTCTCCTTCAGCTTTATCAGTATGCGGCGATCACATAAAACTCCGCTTACATATCTCTACTTCACCCACCTGGCTCTAAGTTTATGTGAGACATCATACTCAATCTCTCCATTTTCCTAGATTATCGACTCAAGATATAAAGTGACTCTTTTTGGTATTTCTTGGCCGTCAATCTTAACTACTTCCTCGTCCTTACTCCTATTATTACTAAACAGGCATTCCATATACTATGCTTTAGTCCTGCTAATTTTTAAACTTTTAGATTCTAGAGTATCCCCCAAAGTTCTAACTTTGTGCTAACGTCGTTTCAGGTCTCAATAATCAAAACCATGTCATTCGTAAACAACATACACCATGCTACCTCATCTTGTACGTGCCTAGTTAAGTTGTCCATAACTAAGATAAAGATGTATGGGGTTGTCTCACGTGAGTCGTAACTCTTGAGTTAAGACACCAAGATGTGCCCTTGGGGTTGGCTAGCAAAGTTTCGAAGACCACACATGCAGTTCTTTTTGGCCCCAGGATTTTTGTTGGACCAGCAATCTCTCGCTATGTGGCCCACTCTCTTGCATATGAAGCTAGTTCTAGTCTCTCTCTTTCCCTTATAATCTTTCTCTCTTTTCTTTTCCTCTCCTCTCTTTTAATTTTTATTCTTGTCCTTCCCCTTATAAGGTGTAAAGAAAGGTTGAGATTTTACCATGTGTACCGCTTCCTTGTACCGGTGCATTACATGTGTTCCTCCTTTCTTGCTCACCTTTGAGCAATGTGATGAGCTCCTCCATCCTTGGAGCCATTTCTCGGGCTGAGAGAGACGTGACAAAGGTCTCCCAAGAATTGGGGGAGTGCTCCGGCATGTGAACCACTTGCATTGGTTCCAGGGGTCGCTTATTGATTGCCTCCATCTCTCGAACAAGTACTCGGAAAGTATGCACATGTTCCGATATTTTTGTACCTTCGACCATTTTCATATTGTTGTATTTCTTCATAGCCACTGACTGCCTCATGAGAGAATATTTTGCATATACCGTCTCGTGCATGCCTTTTGTAGTCTTGATTGGCTCATACTCTAATGCGTATGAGTCATTCATAGAGCAAAGTAAGATATGCCTAGCACGCATATTCTTATGCTTCCATGAAGCATATGCAACACTTATAGCTTGAGATAAATTGCTTTTCGGATGATGAGGACGATGCTCAGTTTGTATCTCGTGCAAACCCTCCTCATAAAGCACATAGTCAATCTTGCGCTTCTATGAGTAGTTTGTCCCATCGAACCTTTCGATATTTAGGGTCTCCGACATAAAAGTGTGTGCAGTCATATTTCTTTTCCCAAAGCAAATACAAGACTCAAATAAAAAAAATAAAAACTCCTAACGGCAACAAGAAATCTTGCTTTGATACTAATGAAATTCGGACAAGGTGATCTATCATGGTGTATATAGTTCTTTATTTTTCTTTTTTTCACCGACTAGAACACTTCCAAAGGTCCAAGTACAATAAGCCTTACTTGAAATAAACAAATAAATAACTGAAAGTGGTCCTCACTTGCTGCCACTAATTACAACTTCTTTTATTCATCAAATAAAACCAACATAATGCCTATGGGAAATGAAAGCATAAAAATAGAAGTACTGTAGAGCACAAAATAAAGATGCTGAAAGATTATCTAAACCGAACTTAGTACAACCCACACCAGGTCTACTACTCCAATGGCGCACGGGATTAATGGTCTATCTTGGTTCTACCTAGCATGGAAAGCATTGGCTACTACCCTAATATGTATGAGTGCTATGGAACCTTGGACCACAAACTAAGCCTCAATGCCTTAGGCTATGGGGCGTGTCTCCCCTCTTAGATCTAGGTGGGGCGTGGCCCCTCTTTCTTTCTAACTATTATGCTAAGGGAGAGATGAGAGATTTTAGAGAGAAGAGAGAAGCCTAGGGGTGGCATACCACGCTAGAGAGTATAGAGAGCGAAATGAGAGAGAGAGGTATAGAGATTTGTGAAGAGAGAGCCCCTATTTATAGACTCAAGGGGTCACGATTTCCTTAGGGTTAGCCATCCTTAGTGTGATTAGATCCAAATCATTGATCATAGGAGACTTGTGGGGTAAGAGATATGAGTCATCCAATCTTTAGATCAGTCATTATGATTCAAAGGAAGGTGCTAGAACCTTATTCTTCAGCTTCATAAACCTAATCCCATCAAATAATGAAATATGGAAAATATTATCAATCTTGTTTTAATTTTCTATAATATTCTTACACATGATATATCGATTGAAATCAAGCTTCCTTAATTTCAAATCATATTATAATTTATCAACAAGCCTCGGTGGCTTGACAATGTTATAATAAGTAAGAAGCAATCTAGGTGGGGCGTGCCACCCTAGGTAGCCTCATGTGGGTCCCATCAATTTTTCCCTGTGATTTAATTAATGGTGGGCCTAAAGCTCATCATGGGACCCCAGATGTCTAGTAACTTATAAAATTCATAAATTGATTTTTAAAAGATTGAAAATAAACTTTATTTTTCTCTGTTTATTTAAATACTTAAAATTGAATATCAATTCATTTGCAAAATTAAAATATCCAGATACTCATAAAAATTCAAATAATCATTCTAAAAATTATTTAACATCAAAATAATCAAAATCGAATAATTTTAATGGGAATCAGATCTGACTAAGTCTAGCAATTATAATATCGCTGAAGCACTTCATCTTCTACTGTGAACTATACTCAACACTTGCTTTCTCAAACTAACCTAACAGTTTCCATGACCTACAGACCACTGCAAGGGTTCATGATTGGGCTACCAAAGTCAACCAATAGGCAAGGGCACAATCTCAGTCTATGGATTACATGTTCTCCTCTAGAGACGAGTCCAAGGTCACACAGACCTAATTCAATCACAGCTTTATGGTGAATAGGGGTAATCTCTTGAACATATACATGCTTCACCCTCAATGGTGACTCGCTTTCCCGATACGGCTATCACATGTGCATGACGTGTGCTGGCTTAGTGATGAGGCTTTGGCCCTCATCTCTAGAGGCCTACTATCACCCACAAGGGTCACACAGTCCCTTGGTTCACTCTCCTGAGCAACTCAGACCTCATAAAGGGATGAACCTTCAAACCTTCATTAGTTTAAACCCATGCCAGGCAATAGAGGTTTTCCAACTTGACTGGCCTAGAATGTTAAGCTAAGTATGAGTATACTATTTGCCTATAATGTTATAAACTCCCACTGAGTTTATGTTCAACTCGACTGGCCTAGAACATTAAGCTAAGTCTGAGTATAAACTCCCACTGCGTTTATGTTTCATTGCATCAAATATTTGAATACAAGCTCTCATAAGGCCTTTAATGGCCACAGAAACCTCTCAGATTGACCAATCCAAACGTCATGCCAGAACAACACCCTAAAAGCCTTATGGGGTCTAAAGCGGATACTAGCCTTGAAGAGGGAGAGACTTTTACTGATAGACCTGCAAATGCCTAAGGCATTGCTATTGAGTTACCTCTGAGGAGCCATTCAGAGTTACAGCAATGGTATTTGTGTCTCAACACAGCTAGCCAAAGGTGGTCAAAGTGGGTGGCCGAGCACCACCACCATTTCCCAACGAGGGCCAGATTGTTTGCTCAGAGAGGTCGAATGCCCAGACCACCTTTAGAGTTAGGGAAACAGACATTGACCCAAGAGATAAGATGGAACTTGTGGTCGCCTTCTCCCGAGCAAAGGAACTTACTCATAAGTTGTTCTAGCCTTGTAGTCACTGAAGCTGGAATATGGAAGAGGGACTTTTGGAACATAGGAATATTGGCTAGGGTAGCCTTGATTAGAGTCGTCCGTCCTGAAGAGGAAAGATAACGTCCTTTCTAGCCCGCAGATTAGCCATCCTGCAGAGGAAGATAACGTCCTTTCTAGCCCGCAAATCTGCTATCAAACTTATCTATAAGGTGACTCCACAAGTTATGTTTGGACTTGCTTAGGCAGAGGGGGAGACCAAGATAGGTTGAGGGTAGGTGGTAGACTTTACAACCCCATTTGCGGGCGAGTATGTTGATAATGTTAGGGTCAGCTGCTACCCCAATCATTTTGGTTTTGTCCATGTTTGCTTTTGAAACCTGTGGCCAGCTGGAAATATTTGATGAACAGAAGGAGGTTTTTTGTTACGGAGAGGCGCTGCAGAAGACAAGAGTGCTGTCGGCATATTGGAGATGGGGTACAATGGGACCTTGGTTGGCGATCTGGAAGTCTTTGAGAAGACTATGCTTGAAAAGGCTAGAGATTAACCTACTGAAAACCTCAGCCACAATTGCAAAAAGAAAGGGCGAGAGAGAGTTGCCTTGCCTGAGTCCTCTCAAAGAGGGGAAATATCCTTTGGGTGAGCCATTGATTAAGATACAGAATGAGGGGCTAGAGATGCACCCCTGTCAGTGTTTCAAAAAGCGCTAGGTGGCCCCTAGGCGGCCATGGGGGTCCAAGTCGCCCAACGGCTAGGCGGGCGCCCAGAGCCTAGGCAACCCAGTTGAAAAAAAAAAAAACTAAGACCATAATCCCAATATTTTGATAATCCATAAAACCATAATCTATATTTTTCATACAATGCTAAAACAGTAAAACCATACAAGCATACGCTGATAGTCTAATATACTGTAGACTCTACACACAAAAGTTAGATAGTAGAACTAGAAATTAGAAAGTAGAAACTAAAAAAAAATATACAGAAATTCAGAAAATATACAGACACAATAGTCAACACTCAACACAACAATAACACTTAACACCAAGAGTCTTCAGTCATCACCATCATCATCATCATCAGAAGGAATAGGGTCAGCTTCATCATATGCATCAGAATTGAGACCATCATCATCAGAGTCAGCTCCCTCTTCAATATAACGCTCTTCCTCCTCTGTTCTTCTGAATTTGCCTCTTCCTCCTCTTCTTCTACCTCCTTCTTACTAATATGTGCAGATGAGGTCCTAGGAGTCTGGGCTGCTCTACCCTTTTCTATCTTTTTGTGCTTCCCTGAACTGAAATATTGTATAATTTCCTCCCTGGTAGCCTAGGAACATTTTTACATGGGGCAACGTCCCCCTTAATACCGGTAAGGTGTTTTTTAAACCAGTAAATGCCCCCATTAGTATCATTTCCACAATAATTACATTTAATACGATTTTTGTTATTCGGATTCGGGTTATAACCATACTTCCAACCTGGATCACCACTTCTAGAAGAATCTGGAGAAGATATTTCTGTAGAACAAGGTTTATTTTCATCATTTTCTGGTTCTTTTAAATTCAGAAGTTGTCCAATCTCATCTCGAATAGCTTCAAGAACATTTTTACAGAAAGCAACATTCCCTTTAATATCAACAAGGTGTTTCTTGAATCAGTTGATACCCCCATTGGTATCTTTTTCACAAAAATTACACCTTATACAATTTTTATCGTTTGGTTTTGGGTTATAACCATACTTCCAACCCGGATCACTTCTTCTAGACGTAGCAGAAATAGATCTATTCAAATGACAAGGATTGTGTTCCTGTTTTGGTTTTACAAAACTCATATATTGCTTAATCTCCTCCCTGATAGCTTCAGGAACATTTTTACAAGGGGCAACATTTCTCTTAATACCGGCAATATGCTTCTTAAACCGGTCTATTTCCCCTTTCGTATCTTTTTCAAAAAAATTGCATCTAATGCAATTTTTGTCATTTAGATTCGGGTTATATCCATATTTCCAACCCGGATCTCCACTTCGACTAGATCCTGAAGAAGACATCTCAAAATAAAACAAGCAATCTAAAAAATAAATTTTTGCACTTACTTTGATTGCTCGAACTCCAAACTCCCACCTCTGAGATGTTTTCTAGTACTAAAACACTAAAAAACACCCTCTAATAGGATTATAAATCTCCAAAACTAAATCAAATTTACCTAAGTGATGTTTGGATCCGTTTTCTATAACTTTGAGAAGCACTTCGATCCAATGAAAGTCACAAAATTTAGTTTTCTTGATGTTTCTTTCTCTCTAAAATGGGTTCTTGTGGGTTTAGGTTTGAAATGAACCTAAAACCTATCCTTCAAACCTTTTATATTTCAAAAAAAACAATACAACTTAAAAAAGAAAAAAAATCCGCCCTTGGGCGGGGCTCAGGCCCTGGGTTCCTGCCTGGGCGGGTTCCGTGCTACCTAGGCAGCCGCCCAAGGTTGTTCGCCCAGTTTGGCTGCTGAGGCCTGAGCGATGCGCCCAAGCCTTCCGAACGGCCTAGGTGGGCGGTTTAGTTTTTGAATCACTGACCCCTGCATCCATGCCCACCATCGGAGACTGAAACCCATCCGAGCATGGTTTCGTCGAGAATACCCCAGTTAACATGGTCATAAGTTTTTTCCCATTCGAGCTTGATTACCACCACATGAACCTTGGCGATGTGTCTGAAATGGACGGCTCCATGAGCCACTAGAGCCCGATCCAAGATTTGGCGTTCTTTGATGAAAGCTCCCTAGAATGGGGAGATGACCTAGCCAAGAACTTTTCTGAACCTGGATGCCAAGACTTTGGACAAAATCTTGTAAGAGAAGTTGAAAAGACTAATGGGGCAGAAATCTTTGAGTACTTCTGCCCCTTCGATTTCGACTAATGGGGCATAAATCTTTGAGTTCTTCTGCCCCTTCGATTTCGAGGATAAGGGCCATAAATGTCATGTTCATGACCTTGTGGATGGTGGTCCTAAAATGAAAGTCATTGCAAAAAAACAATAAGTCCGGTTTTAGCACTTCCCAAAAGGATTTGAAAAGAGCAATGGGGAACCCGTCAGGGCCAGGGGCTCGGTCATGGCCCAAAGATTTGATAGCCCTGAGAACTTCGTCTTTTTTGAAAGATTTCTCAAGCCAAGCAGCTATGTCAGGAATAGGATTTTAAATTGAATGCGAGCCATGGTGGGTCTGGGCCCTGTGTGAGCCTAGAATAGAGTGCATATGTGATTAGTGAAGTCTATGTCGATCTTTGAGGCCAGGTTCAGTGTATTGTTTCCCACCTTGAGTTGGGAAATAATGTTATCCCTTCTCCTGTAATTTGCTATTATATGGAAGAGTCTAGTATTGTGATCCCCTAGTTTGAGCCACTTGACTCTCGACCTCTGAGACCACTTCCTTGCTGAGGAGTACCTGGAATAAAAGTTTCAGTTGGGATACGATATCCCTTTCACTTAGGGTGAGGGGGCGACTCTCCTCAACTGTGTCCCAATAACTGATGGAGTGGAGAATGGATTCATTTTAGGGTCTGAAATTTCAATTTCTTTTTTTTTTTTTTTGAACCCAATTAAGTTAAATGGAGTCGCCCGAGTAACTCGGCTCGGTCAAGGGCCGAGTACCTTGGCTGAGTCATTTTTCTGTACATCGGGAAAATGCAATCATGGTATTGGAGAGCTATTAAATGAGCATGATGCAGAACAAATCATTGCAAGGGATCTAAAGCAAAAAAAGGTACACTAGCTTCTTATAGCTACCAATGCAAGTGCCTATAACAAATGGAACATTCCGTACATGGACAGAGATTTACTTTCCATGAAGAGGACAAAAAATCCATTGAGTCCCTCAAAATCCATGATATCAACAGCCACAGAATCAGAGTTGAAGATGACAGCTATGGCTCATATAGATATCCTAATGATGAGCATAATGGGGATGATAATATTATATCACTAGCATGTGTTCATGCCTTAATTAACTTGATGCAGAAGTTGAGAAATGCAATTTAAAGGCTTGAACTGTGACAATCAATCAAAAAGTAGGGGAACTTATGCTTTTGGACCACAACTTACAAGGCAGCAATTCGAGCAGCCAATGATGCTACGAGAAAGAACTCACTGAATGAAGACTGCATTATGGTGCTTGTGACCATGCTTCTCCGTAGATTTCCCACCTAACCAGATGTTCCAAAAAACATATAATTGGATAAACATTAAAATCCCTGGAGCTCATAGTTTCCAAAAAAATTATGATTGGGGAAACATTAAAATATCTAGTGTAGAAAGAGAGAGAGAGTTTAAAATTCCTAGCGCAGAGAGAGAGCATAATAACAAACTTGTGACAGCATTTTGATAAGGAGCAATGGAGTTTCAACTATGTGAAAGTCTCCTACAAGCATAAACCAGAATATGAATGACGATCACTTATTAACAGATTCCAGTCCCACGAAAGTGTGGTAGCAGCCAGTTTATATGAACCTGATCACATGACGGACATTTGAAAGAGTGGGATGTTGGAAAAGGCGGCTGTGATTAGGGCTATGTGGCCCCCCAAGGAGAGAAACTGGCATCGCCAGGTTGCAGGCTTGCACTCAAAACTTTCCACTACCAACCCATAAGGTTGTTGGGATTTGCCTTAGCATGGTGGTAGGCCTAGCTATTTGTTGGGTTGGTCCCACACCCATGCATTAGTCTAATAGGATGATTATTTCACTATATACATGTGTCTAACGCACGCATGCACACAAATTCATACACATGCACGAGCACACTCACACACAGTACAATGTTGAGTGACTCATTCGGCCTCCTCAATAACCAACATAATTCATGAGGGAGCGTACATTTTTTGTTTCTCTACAATGAGCAGGCAAATCAATTGAAATACAATTGGGATACAATAAATGATCACCATGACATAAATTCAGTGCCAAAATAATACAGTAATAATCAAGGCACTATCAAGGTAATAATAAAACTTTCAGTTTAATGATGGATACATTTACATTAGTTCAATAAACATGGATATTAATATCACCAACAGACAAACAGTCAACAAGCAGTTACATGTGGAATGAAACATAATAGTGACCTCAATATAAAATAATGCAAAAGCCTAATACGCCATTTCACTCACCCCCTATAGTTGGTGATGGATCCCCTACTATTGATTAGTCATTCACAAGCTTGACCAAGACACATTTTTCTTGATAAGCATTGAGCAAAATATTTCATGGCAATTGGTTTAGTGCATAAATTTGCAACAGACTAAATGATCCCCAAAAGCAACCTACACTGTATGCATGATTCTCACTAGTACATGGAAGACCTAAATGGAAATGAAGAGAACTATATATTAAATACCAATCATAACCTCTGGTTTTACACTTCTAAAATGCCATAAAATCAAATCTCTTTTTTGTAGTGTTAAATAAAAATCAAACTGTTTACTGAGAAAAAGTTCTCAACTAGCACGGTAGCTGAGTGCTTCCAAGTCATTGCCGAGTGTGGCACCCGAAATTCAGAAGGCTGTTGACTAATCTCGAAATCCCAGAATTTCAGGCCCTAACCTCCCTCCTCCACTCCACTTTCTTGCCTTTTGAGGGGGATGATAAAATTGATAAAATGATTTGGACCCCCCCCTCCCCCCCCCATCTCTCTTCTAGTTCCCCTACGGTGGTCAAGGCCTGGTTCCCCTTGGTTCCTCCCAAGATCCCAAATGTTCAATTGGATCACATTGTCTGAGAGAGCCGTGACTATCGACCAACTTCAAAGAAGAGGTTTACCTAATAGGTGCACTATGTGCCTAGAAGAAGAGGAGACTAATGCCCATTTGTTCATCCATTACCCTACAGCCAGCTCTGGTGGGGGGCACCTACTTCAGCTCTTTGGCTGGTCGTGGGTGACCCCATCATCCATTTCTCAGCTGGTCAACACCTTCCTCTCTCCTCCATGGACCAGACAGGGGAGATACCTTGGCGTGCAGCGGTTGCAACTACCCTTTGGGTGATCTGGTTAGAGTGCAACAATCACACATTTAGATGGGAGAAGTTGCACCCAATGGCACTATTTGATAAAGTTATAGCGCTTGTTATATTCTGGGCTAAGAATCATAACCTCTTCGAGCATTGCCCACTCTCATACTTCCAACTCAATTGGAGAAACTTACTCTCCCTCAAAACAGCTCACATATCTTGTTCCTCCCTTTGGAGACCCTGGAACAGGGCCAAGTCAAACTTAACTTTTGACGATTGCTCTCTCAGCAACCCTGGCCCTGCTGGTCTTGGGGGCACCTTCGGAGATTCTGGGGGCTCCACGCTGTTTTTTTTCACCCACTTCGCGGGATTTACAGACTCCACGGTAGCCGAAGCCTTGGCCCTCTTGGTGGGAGTTCGCTGCTTCAACCCCACATTGGGTGCAACTCTGATTGTAGAGGGGGATTCAAAGAATGTAATAGCTTCGGCTACCAGATCCTCCCTTGGCCCATGGAGATTGGAACGCATCTTTGATGAGATTTTCCACCTTTGCAAGGCTATGCAGCTGGTTCGGCAACATACTTGGAGGAAGGCCAATGCCATCGCAGATGCCCTCACTAAGGAAGGCGCCTCTCAGCAGAACTAGTAGGAGGCTTTTGAACATCTTTTTGAGCTCTAGATAGCACTTTTGTTTTACTTATATACTTGAGCATGCATAGCATATATAGCATTTTTTGGACCCCATAAGGGGTTTTTGACACCTGAACACCCAGTCTGTGGGTGGTTCATTATCTTGTACACCTCCCAAATCAATACAGTTAACCGTTTCAAAAAAAGTTCTTAACTAGAATTAAAATCAAAATCTTTGCTAAGAAAGGTTCTATACCTAGCACTAGAACATCAGTCATAAAGGACTCAAGCCCAGTCAACATGAAATAATGAAGTATCTCAAGCAAACCAAATGAAAAAGAAAACTACCAATTGTCACTAGCTTCAATGTAGCTGTATTTTATCGATAGAGGTCTAGAGGCTTCCCAACATGACCATCTAGTGGCATATAGAGGGCCAAAAAAAAAAAACTTTCATATATATGGGGATAATTTACAATCCACAACCCTTCAAATTACAAAGGTTAATGTTAGAGTGAGCTGTGAAAGGTGGATTTACTATGTGGTTTCTTTTCTAAACAAAATTATTTTTTGTTATATCTTGTGCTCATCAAGTAAGTGTGTTTATATTATTAAAAAACAAGAGGTACTTTTGTCATTTTTATAAGGGATAAAGTTAATTTTTTACTGAAGGACAAGGTACCATACAGATAAAATTTCTCGACACTGACTTCTAAACTACCATTATATTTTTAAAAAAAATGTAATTTGCCCTTACTTAATGATTACAAAAAGTAATGATCTTTTTTTGATAAATACAGTCATTACAACTCATTCTAACATTAACTTTTGTATTTTGAGAAGTTAACTCTAAACAAATTCATATATATATATATATATATATATATATATATATATATATATATATATATATATATATATATGCAGAGAGAGAGCACCTGACTAGCAAATCGACACAATTGCTGCTAGAAAAAAGCAACTCAATACAACAAGCAATAAGGACACCATGACTGGTTGTCATCACTCTTTTAAAACAAAGAATAACAATGTACAACAATAAAATCCAAGGAAAATAAGAAAACAAAAAGATGGGTTTTTACTCTTTTGTCTCTCTTTACCAGGTCTCCTCTCAATGGAACCTGGACCCCCTTGACTGGTACAACTCAAGCCTTCCTTTAGCTTCGGGTAAAAGCTCATCCAGTATTGGGTCCTGAACCCTGGGCCCCTGTTTTGAAGCCCGTTCTAGCACAGTCAAAACCTCTGCTTGAGCAAGAGCCTCACTGTCAGGGACATTGAGAGCAATGTAACAGAGCAAAACAAGAGATGGGGTTTGAACCATGGATTCAAAATACACCAATTGAACCAAATGCTTGGCTCCACCTGCTGCTATAATGGCTTTAGAGTGATCGACATGGAGATAATTCTCCGTGCAAGCGAACTTGGTCAACGCAATGGCTGCCTCTCTCATGATTTTCTCTTCTCTATCGTCTAAAAGCGTAACCAGAGGACCAATGACCCTGGTTTCTCGAGCTTGAAATGTTCTAGCCAAGCAACCTATGGCAATGATACATGGGACCAATAGATTGGAATCAGCTTGCTCAACCACTCTTAGTAATTGATCAACCACTGCCTTGGCGGCTGGTGAATTGGGTTTGAAGGCCGACCGCCTAAGCTCGGCATCTTGCTCTGCAACCGAAGCTATCTCCATTAAAGCCATAGCCGAATTTTTCTGAACCTCATCAGGGCCCTTTTCGAGCAAAACAGCAAAACAGAGCAAGGCTTTCGATTCAGTTATACTTCGACAAATGACCACATTCCCTTTGGCCAATTTCGACAAGGCCTTGGCAGCCATGGCCTTCATAGAAGCCTTAGTCGCTGGGTCCTCATACTCTCTCCCCTTTAAGCTCACACCTGACAGCGACAACCCCTGTTTCCCATTCGACGAGGTTAACGAAGATGAAGATGACGAGTTCTGGTGATGCGTTTTGGTGGTGCTAGACACAAGAGCATGCATTCGAGACTGACTAGAGGACGGATGAACTGGGGTGTGGTTTCCAATACTATGGCCACGGTCATGGTGATGATCCCCGTGGTCCTCATGTGCATTGACAACCTTATTCGCCATGACCACCGAGTGAATCGACATGCCTCCCACCCTCTGCGGTGCCGCAACCGTGTATTTGCTATGCTCTTGCACTGTCTCAAAGGCGAGGTGGCTCACCAACAACCTAATTGAATTGTTTTGGGCGAAATGGTCCTGGCACTTAGGTTGATTGGCGGCAAGCTCAGAGACCGCCCAGGCCACCACAGCTTGGACCTTCATAGGCCCATCTTTCAGAAGCTTGGCGAAAGCTGAGCACACGCCGGCATGTATCATGTGATCGACACTCTCCGGATCTCGCCCCAACAGTCCAATCGCCAGAGCTGCGCTCTCTTGGCCTTCAATTTTCCCCTCCTTCAACAATTTCAGAAGAGGGGGAACCCCCCCCTCCTCAATAATAAGCTTCCCATAGCGATCATTATCCCGAGCCAAAGATACCAGAGATGCGGCGGCGTCTGCCTTCTCCTCCAACGATCCAGTGAACAAAGTAGCGATTTGCTCCCAAATAAGGCAGAGAATTGGCTCGTTCTGCGCAATAGGAGGGAGCCCCAGATCACCTCTATCCTCGCCACTCGCCGAGACCCGCAAGAGCCACGACACATCCCCAATCGAGTTCTCAAGCAGAGCAAACATCTTCTTGAAGGCAGCAGCCGGTATGATGGTGAAGACCCTCTTGACCAGGCCGTTGCCCTTGCATTTGCAGACAAGGGCATAGGCCTTCTCCAGCACCTGCTCAGTGTCGTCGATGATGCGGCGGGTGGGGCGCTCGTAGAGATCCGCACTGGCCCTCGCCGCCTGCCGGAGGAGGGCGGCGAGCTTCTCGGTCTTCGCCTTCAGCTCATGGCAGTCCTGCTTGCACGTTTGTGTGTCCTCGGCCGCCTTCGAAACGAGATCCGCTAATTGTATGGGCTTTACCAATAACTGCTTCACATTGTCAGCCATATTGACTTTGCAGTGACAAAAGCGCCACCTCTCCCTCTCCCTCTCTGAAACTCTACCTCTTCTTCTCGACTTTGCCGAGACAAAAGCGCCGCCTCTCCCTCTCCCTCTCCCGCGACAAAAGCGCCACCTCTCCCTCTCCCTCTCCCTCTCCCTACGAGGATCTCAATTACCAGAAAGTGCGATCTTTCGACTTTGCCGAGACAAAAGCGCCACCTCTCCCTCTCCCTCTCCCACGACAAAAGCGCCACCTCTCCCTCTCCCTCTCCCTACGAGGATCTCAATTACCAGAAAGTGCGATCTTCTTTGTTGGTTCAATCTTATGGAAAAATAGGAATAGACCTGAAAGAACGTTATTCGCTCATTTTTCTGAACATTACTTATGAAATAAGATCAGTCTCGAGCTAACATCAGTCTCAGTCCCGTGCCGCGACGCCACCTCTCCCTCTCTCTGAAACTCCTCGTCTTCTTCCTCTCCCTCTCTCTTCCGACGCTCTTCGTTCTGTCCTCCGCTTCTTCCTCTCCCTCTCTTCGGACACTCGTCCTGCAAATACGTTTTTGTCTTCCCATTGGTCAAAGAATGGGAAGGTTGTTATTTATTTATTATTGGGAAAATGACCTGCCCATGGATACTCCTGCGGGTCTGCCTAAAACCTGTAGTCCCCCCTCCAACTCAATAGGAACAATTGTTTCTGGGACCGCATTTTTGCAATATGCGGTCTAGAGGTAACCTCTAGGGGTATAAAGTATCCATCTTAAAAACCATTGTAACTAAGGGTCCAAATGTTTTTTTAATATAATTGGGGTAGGGTTTGTATAGAGCCAAGGCTCCGAACAATCGCGCACCTTCAAATAGTATCAAGAAATGTGGAAATCTTTGTAATAGCATTAAAATCTAATTTTATAAAAGTTAGAGCTTAAAAAACAGTGTAAATCGAGCATATCTATGAAAACCTTGAGACAATCAAAAAATGCGTTACAAGACGCATTATTTCCGAAACTTGAAATCCATTTTTTTCTCATGTCCATGCATCTTGATGTTGAGATGATCAATTTGATGATATTTCGGCATCACAATAACCTGTTCTAGTGAAATTTTTGAGGTGGGCTCCAATTTGATTGTTTAGAGCCTCAGCTCTATATAAATATAATTATTATTTTTATTTTTAAATAATTATATTCATGATCACCATATGAAATATTATATATTTTTTTAAAATTAAGATCAAATTATATTTAAAAAATATATTTATTACCAAACCCGCATTTCTACATATGCAAACTAGGCCACAAGTCAATCCTTGTCTGAAAAGTACTTTGAAGATTGAACATGTAAATTCCATTGTGGCTTTAAAATCAATTTTCAATACTCATTATAAAATTTGATGCACAACAAATTATAAGTACGAAAGAACACTTACTTTTGGGGTCAAAATAAACATTCTAGATATATTATAATATATATTTATTTTAAGGATGAAATCTTAAGTACTTTTTAATACTTTTTTTTATAGAAGGTCAAGATTATCGATTTGAAGGTTTTTCAATGTCTCCATATTTTTATGAGTTTTGAGATGAGACTTCACTTATTTCAACAAGGCCGCAGCCTCATCAAAATAGGTTCTTTTATTTATTTCCGTATAATATTATTCAAAACTAGTAAGATAGGGAGGAGAGAGGATAAGCCCAACGCTCATACTATGCTCCCGCAAGACCAGAGACTACAAATGCTCCCTGGGTTTGAAGGCTTCCTTGCTAGGTATTGACCACGTCAAACGGTTTTATTTCTTTGGAAAAGGTTAGGGAGAGGATGAGTCCGGCCCACCATCTGCTGGATCATAGTGTACATATGTTCCGTCGGTTAGAAAGCCTACGAGGTATATTTTTTTAATGTGACATTTGGAATCACATATGACTATTTTCAGAAAAAAAGCATTGGATTTTTAGTTTCCTAACCCTTAGATCTGACCCTCAAAAACTTAGATGATCCCAATTCAGTATTGAGATAGTATATTTTTCAAGAGTACATGAATAGCATAATTTATGACTTTGTTTGACATTAGTCTGTAGAGAAGGGATGCGCTTTGTATAAAGCTGGGCCTTAAACGATCAAAATAAAGCGTACTTTCAAATAGTATAGAAATATGTTGTTTATTGTGCTGAAAATATATGTGATGGTCTGAAAATTTATTTTCATATTTAATTATAAAATTTAAAGATTAAAAAATAATGTGGATGGAGCATACTTATGAATAATTAAAAATATTGAAAATTGACAGTAAAAAAAAATGCATTAAAAGATACACTATTTTCGGACTTGAAATACATTTTTTTTCTCATGTCCATACATCTCGAGATTGAGATAGTCGATTTGAGGATTTGTAGGCATTGAAACAACCTCTTCTAGTGAATTTTTTAACTGCACCTTAATTTGATTGTTTAGGGCTTTACCCTTGTCTAAACTTTTTCCATATGGAAAAATTACATCTAAAAATTAAGGGTCCTAAGATTAATCTTAGAGTAGGTTTCACCGGCGGGAGTAAGTGGACAGTTTACTCCCTCGGGAGCATATCTTTGTGACGGGTGTCTTCAAGCTGTCTCCAAGCCAAGAGCTATTTCCGACCGCGAGGGGCCCGTCTCCGTCTCTTTTCTGACGTGTACCCGGTCCACGTCAACCATTGTGATGCTGCCACGTAATTCATTCGTCTTCTGATTTTACACGTGGCAAAGACCCAGATGATCAAGCCCATGCAGCCTCCCAGTATTCACTGTATTCTCAATCCGATGTATTAGTCAATAAATTTCTCATCTTGAAATAATTTCAAGAAGGATCACCACTGTTTCCCATTTTTTTAAATAAAATTTAAAACTAGGCAATTATTATTAGAAAAAGTTTATATACGGTGTTTGAAGTAAGTTCCCCAATTTTTTTATTACAATTTAAAACTAGCAATTATTATTAGAAAAAGTTTATATAAGGTATCGACCTCGATCTATTTGAATCAAGATGTATCTCAAAAATTCTCTAAAAAGGAGTATTTCAATGTTAGAAAATCTTTCAATTTAGATCATTTCGACCGTAAGATATATCGGTACGAAAAAAAAAAAGCATTTCAAATCTAAAAATAATATAGCTTCTAACAAATTGTTTAGACCGTCTATTTTCAAGATTGTCGAGTGTTTATAAATTTACTCAATCTGTACTTCTTTTAAAATTTTAAAAAAAATTACAACAAAAAAAAAGATTTTCGAGCTATCACAAGGTTTCTGACACTAGAACTATAACTCCAAACAAATTCAGAGGTGTGCTTTATGTCTACAATATAAGGATATAAGGAGGATGCCTTATACAAACCTTACTACCTATTATTATTTTTGATTGGAATAGCAGGAAATTTAGCCTTTTTTGCCTTATCTAAAATCACTTTGGATTTTATAACGAAACAACAAACCTTCTTTAAATAAATTTGGTATTTTCTTGATATTTATTGTAAAAGATGTGAGTTTTATATAGAAGGTTACAATAATTTTTTACCCAAAAATTACATGTTATGATAATGATAAATTTTGAAGGTGCTTACCTTAATTGGATTGTTTAAGGATTCAACTGTATACGAACCACCCCCAAATTTTAATAAAGGAAAAAGTTTATATAACTTTGCAACTTTAAAATGTAGAATAATAGATGCACCTCAAAAAACTATTAGAATGTTGTTTTAATTTTGAAAAACCCTCTAATTGATCATCTCGACATCGAAATGTATAAATATGAAAAAAAGAAGTTTTTGAGTCTTCGAAATAATGCATAATGCATTATGCATCTTGCAACACATTATTTACGTCGTTTATTTTCAAGATTTTGATATATTTATATATCTATTTGATTTTAAGCATTTGAATTTTAATTTTTTTAATTAACTATAAAAATAAATTTTGAGATAATTTTAAAAATATTTTATAATAAATTTATATGTTATGATAAAATTTGGAGGTGCACGTTAATTGAAATGTTTAAAGTTTCAACCTTAGAAACCGCACCCTTTAATAAATATTTTGATAAATTTTGATTTTTTGTTAATTTTTCTGTTAAAAAAATAAATATCCTGAGAGAGAAAGTACCCGCCTCGATCCAAGCGCTTGGAATTTCTCTCTTCCTTCTCCATCGATTCAAAGCCAAGATTTCGAATCAGTTTCCCTTCCCAACCCATTTCAGATCCCTTGTGAATCCATCTTCTTTCTCTCTCTTCCAATCGGTCTATTACTTTCTCTATCTTCCCATCTCCGTGAATTTCACACACCTTTCTCCCCACTGGTAATTCATCTCCCTCTTCTCTCTCTCTTCCGGTCTCTTTTTTGGGTTTCTTTCTATTGATTTCTCTGATAATTTCGTACACATTTCTGAACTCCATTAAGGATTTGAGTACCCCAATTATGGCATTAACGCAAGAACCAGAGTCGATTTACTCTTTGAGAGCCACTCCAAATGCTACTTTAATCCAATTCTCCTTTATCCCTTTTCCATTTTCTTCTTAAATTTCAAACCACTTCGCTCTCACTGGACCCATTCACATCCTCCAACAACCCATCTCTCTCTCTCTCTAAAACCCATTTGCTCTCCCTCTCTCTCACTCTCTCTCTATAATGGATTTCCCCAACCTTCAGTCTCGTTTATCAGTACCTTACATCCCACCTCACAAAACCCAAGTCCATCCTCGAATGCACGCTTTCTCTAGCTTGCCCCCACCAAATGCAAGGCCTCCAAATTACCTATATGTCTCCTCCAAGATCTGGTGGGTCATTCTCTCTGTAATGATTTTCTTCTCTCTCTTCTTCTATGTTTTAGCCATAGCCAGAGGGATCTATTTCTCATCGAATTACCACACCCCCAATACCAAAAGCTATGGCCTCATCATTGATGCAGGCTACAAAGAGGCTCGAATCCATGTCTTGGAGTTCTTTGTGGATGGGAGATTCCCTTTTATGGGGTTCGAAGGAAAACATTCAAATTCTTTTGCAGTGAAGCCTGGGTTATCAGCTTTTGAGCGTAATCCTAAAATTATGGGGAATTCAATCGATGGGCTTTTGGAATTCGCAAGGAAAATGGTTCCAAAGAAGGTTTGGGGTGTTACCAAGGTTCAGTTGATAGCTCATGGAGGGCTTCGATGGCTAGGAAGTGACAGTGGTGAACTCATATTGGAATCCTGCAGGACTAAGTTGAGATCATCAGGGTTCCAGTTTCAAGACGAGTGGGTCTCCTTTTTAACTGGTCTCTCTCTCTGTCTATCCATCATGATGAAGCATTTTGATGGCAATACTTGTAGTGGTTTGGTATAATTAAGTTGGTTTGTACAGAATTAAATGTGTAATTCATTTATTAATAGTTGCCTGCTTCATATCCTTGATGACATGATTGTTTCCTTTTTCTTATGTCCTTCTTTTTATTGATATATGAATGGAAGCATTGCTATTGATTTTCTTTCTTCTTTTTGGAAGTTTGTTCGATTGCCTTTGGCACTTTATTAGTTGAAGACTCTAGGATGACATCAATTATAATTGGTTTGGGTAAATCTTTTTGCAATAAGTTTGTTAAAGTTCAATGATCCTTATATGGAATCAATTATGGGCCTTTTTGTCTCTGAAGTTATTGAGAGAATTATTGTCATTGACTGCAAATTATTGAATGAGAGTCTTTTGTTTTGAGAATGTGGGCTGTAAACTGTCAATCCACTAGGTTTTCATAGTTTATGTTTTTCTTACCATCTGTTTATGGCTGATCAGTATGAGTTTTCTTATGCAAATTTACTCAGCTAGTCTGTTGCAAACAATTGCAATGAAGGATGAAAAGATGGAACGTCGATATCTAGAGACATGTGATATGTGTCTATTATGATGTTATTACTCATTGTGGCTCATGGTTCTAATCTATGTTGTGGTGAAACAAAAATTTGGATTTCAAACCCTTTTTCTGGCTGAATTGGGTCTTGAGAAATTGATGTCTTAGTCGAATAAAGGGGGAGTTGGCCAAAATCCTGGATAAGAACTTTGGTGAAATTTCCTGTATCTGACTGACAGAGAAGGTCTTAGAAAGTAACCCATAACCTGAGTCATTAAACATGTTGCATTATGATACACTATAGATTATTGGCTTTGCCCTTGTGTGTGCTGGAGCCGATCTTACTATCATCCTATTATTTCATCTAAATTTGAAACAATTTTGAAAGAGTAATGATCCTATGAGGCCCTCCCACACCCATGTGTGTAGGACCCCAAAGGATCACCATTAAATTTGGCACAAATCTCTAGAAAAGTTATCACATGGGTGTGGGACTTGACTTTTTTAGAGATCTGTGCCAAATTTAATGGTGATCCTTTAGGGTCCTACACACATGGGTGTGGGAGGGTCCCATAGGATCATTACTCATTTTGAAATTGAAAACTTTTATAATTTGCAACCTCAGCTGAGCAAATATTGTTGGATTTATGGCCTTTCAAGGCTTTAAATCTAAGATTCTCTCACTCAGTGGGAGTGACTGAGAATGAATCTAAGTACTTGATGCACTGGGGCTCATATTCATGTATCTCGAGTACATGAGCCAATGAGCGTTTTACAATTTAAAAGAGAGAAATCTCTTGGGGAGGTGTGAGGGTCACCTCCAAGTCAGGGCTATGTTGATGAGTATGCCTCATGGTTAGTGTGATTGGCTTGGGCTAGGAGATCCAAAAAGAATAAAAGAACTTGAGTAATTTTTGAGTATTGGCCTTGTGTGGGGTGGTCATGACTTATGGGACATGAGTCCGTACGCTGACAGGAGACCACCATACGGCATGTGCACTCACAGTCACATGGAAAGCCACTCTTCTAATATTTGATCCAACTAAGAAGAGCTAGTGCACATGTGCCATGAGAGGACCCCTGTATATGAGCATTTATATATCCCACAGGGGTGCACCTGTAATCCATTGAAAATCGGGTGATGGAAAGCTTGATTGGGTTGACTTTGATGATGCCAAATTATGTGTCTTTGCCATAAATTGTAGAACATAGGCCTATTGAGTCATTATGAGATAAAGTGGACCACCATTCTGGACTAGTCCAATAGAATACTCAAATGCTTAGATCTAAGCTTAGAGATCTCATTTACCAATTGTCCCATTTTATTATGATGCAAAAATATTTATTTATGGTGGGGAATCATTAGGAAATTTTTGGGAATTTTTGAGAATTTTTGAGATTTTTTTTGGAATTTTTTCAAAATCCAAAATGTGGTTTTTAAATTTTTTCGGGGGTAATTCCAAGGAAGGACAGCTTGTGGGGTGGTCCCACGTGCCACCCAAGTGGCCATAGGGTGGGCCACGTGGCTCTTATGTCATCCCCACACTGATGACACATCATGATGTCATCACAAGTGGGAGTCTTGTTTTTAGAATTATATTATTTGGTCACTTAAGTTGTATAGTTTCAAGTAAAAGTTTATTTTATAACTTAAGTCAAATTATTATGTCACACAGAAATTTGACACATGTGAATTGAATAGCATATGCCAAGGGTTAAGGCTAGACATGATATTTTGGCTTAAACCCTAATCCATGAGAGAAAATGAATTTAAAGTGGCTTTTTCTGTGTCATTATCTCATTGGCTAAGTCAATATGAAGTTTATGAAATGACACATTGTGATTGACCAATCTATGGGATATTGTCCTAGTTGGAATACCTTTTTCAAATTACCATTACGACATTGCTCCTACCCTTATGATTTTTTATTATTTAATAAAGTTCTATGGTTAATTATGGAATGGTTAAAGGACTTATAAGAAAACCTTTTATGAGATAAGAACAATTGGTAAAATGGCTAATCTAGGTAGGGTTTTATGGAGTGATAGTGGTGTGCAAATCACATCTATTGATCTTGATGGCTAGATATGGGTGTGTGGCTAGGATCAAAGTTTTCTCATGAGCCATAGATGAAAAACATCATTGGTTAGGATTGACTCACCCAAAATATCTCACCACCTCACAGCTATAAATACCCTTGCTCACCCCCATTCTCTACACACTTTTGAGTTATTGTAGAGAGAGAAATAAGAGAGAGAATTACGTTCCTTGAGTCTCTTCCCTTTTCTTTGGCGAACCTCCTTGTCATAGTGATGGTGTATGCCAAATCTCATGGTGTCTAGTTCTACTCCTTCAAGGTAATCACCTCATCCATTCTCTTTCATTTTCTTGCCTTATCCTTTTTATTTCCTTGTTGTAATTCATCATTTGTAACAATATTTTAATTACATTTCATTAATCTTTGGTGACCCATTATAGTCCTCATACTATGCATGTATACTTTGAAGTATACATTGTGTAGTCATCACCTTCTATCACTAGACACTATTTACCTTTGAGCTTTAACCCCTGTTTATTTTTTTACGAGATTTGGAACTTTATTTTCATAAATATTAGTGAATATTCATGGCATTTTAATCATTATTAGCTGGAGATTGGAGTTGGATAAAAGTGTATGATGTTATGCAACTATATACTTCACTACATTATCATATAACTAGTGTTTCTTATGAGCTGATTTTCTAAGCTTTACCAAACCATTTTGGGCCTCAAAATTACATCCCTCTCTCTCTCTCTCTCATTTTGGACAATATAAAGTGGTGAATTAGTGATTTCAAGCTTCCCATTGGTGTGAGTGAGTAGGCCCTTGAGTTTGAGCCATCCGTGCTTTCATCTATGGGACAATAGTAGGTTCCTAAAAGATCCAATTTGTAATCCGGGCATTAAGGATTCAATTGTTGGCTCCCCTTTGCAATTTTGGTACTCTATTCACTGTGGTTTTAAGTTCATAATAGTTGTGAGTCATTGAGCTTTGAATTTGTGTTGTTAGTGATGTGTATTCGATGATGGCAAAGTTACATGTGTAGTCTATGTAAGAGTGCTTGTAATTTGATTTTTTTATACAGCGAGTGCTTGAGGTTTTATGTAGGGACTTCATTGAGTTGTAATTTTGAGTTTTTCAAGTGATATGAGAGTCGAAAGTTGTTGTACTTTGTGAGTGTAACAGCTGTGAAGTGTATTTGCACTTTCATTTGTATGTATTGGTTGTATTTTTTTTCAAGTGATATTAGAGTCAAAAGTTGGTGTACTTTGTAAGTGTAACAGTTGTGAAAGTGTATTTACAAATAGTTTGTCATGTATTTGTAACAGTTGTGGATGTCCTTTGCATGTTTATATATTGGTTGTAAAATTTTAAATTACATTCACAAGTCAAGTATTGTATACTCGAACATCCCACCCTCTATATTACTTCAGATATTACTTGGGTAAGTTGTTAAGGATAGTTTGAGATTAGTTCAGTTAGAATCCAGAGGTGTGTTAGGGGACCACCTTGAAGGGCTTGAATGTGAATATGCACTAACAAAATAGTCTCTCAAGTGATCCTGTTAGAAGTAGACATCAAAATAATTTTGAGTGTGAGAACTTGAAGATGTGAGGGACAGATACTGAATAATGTGCATGGGGAGATGCTTGAAAGTTGAAAACAGCTTCGTATGGCATTGGTCTCTGTTGATTCACGTTCTTAAAATGGGGCTCTATTACTGTAAAGAATTTTCCTTTATTCAACTTGACTACAAGGGTATGTTAATTAATTTGTCTTAAAATTATGGTATCTATAAACATGGAAAGATGAGTTTTGCTAATCCATTATTGACCTGAAACATTGAGTAGATCTTGACATTTTTAAATGTATGAATGCATGTTTCTTAATGGACAGATACAGACCCTAAACAATGTTTAATAGGCGCCATGAATTTCCAAGTACTGTGAATTGGTAGCAACATTACATGATACCTCACGTGAGTGTTTGCTGGTAATAACTCCAGAACTTGAACTTTAAGCATGGATATTGACAATTTGTGCCAAAATTAGTATTTTTTATGTTATAGGAAAAAAGTGAAGCTGGAATATGTGAGTGGTTTGACAAATTATAAGGAATATTTGAGTGCTGGTGGTTGGATGTTGGAAAGAGTGCTTGGGTGGATCCTCTTGCAAGGTTGCTTGAATCCCATGCCCCCTGCCCCCCCCCCCCCCCCCCAAAAAAAAATAAAGAAAAAAAAAAGGAAAAAAGAACTCTAGTGAAATAGTACTTATCAAAAAAGAAGAGAAAGAACTTATCAAAAAGAAACAGAAACTAATGAGAGGAAATAGTAGATGGAGTGAATAAAAGAAAGTCTCTGAAATATTGTGACAGGGAAAGCCTATGGTCTGTATCTATGAAGTTAATAGTTATATGATATGTGTATCACAAATGCTTCATAAATTGAGTGGTGATACTTTGTGTAAGACTGTGCTTTTTGGAGTCCCTTTCAGAAAGGATCATTGTTGCCTTTAGAATAAAAAACAAAGTAAGGCACCTTCTCCAGATTGAAATTTTTTAGGGCTTCAAGTACATGTTTGGGAAGTTCTGATCACTCACATGCTTGGGGCTTAATTCGGTTCTTTAAGCTCCAAAACCTCTCACATGTGTATGCAATCACAAGGTTTTCATTTATTTAACATGTGTATGCGATCACAAGTTTTTCATGCATTTTTTTTTTAGACTTCCAGAAATATTTGCAGCTTGCATTTTCTTGTGACACGTTGATCCTTATGATTTTTAGGGTCCTGGTGCAGGCCCTGATGAAGGTCTTTATACTTGGGTTGCTGCAAACTATGCTCTCGGAACCTTGGGAGGGGATCCTCAGAGGACCACAGGGATAATTAAACTTGGAGAAGATTCTACTGAGGTTTGTTTGCTATCCTTATTGAGCCCTATGGATTGACGGATTCTTATTATCGTTCCCCTAATGTTACTCACACTGCATGAAAATGTTGTTTAAATTTTATGAATAAGTTTTTTTTTTTCAAAGATTAATGTTCTCACAATCAACAGAGGGGAGAAATCTTGTATAATTTATTGTGTTTTTTGCGATGCTTTTATCGGAGTTTTCAGTAAATTTCGAGTTTTTTGGTTGTTTTATTCCACATATCATGGTGAACTGCTTGTAATATGTGATTTATCATTTTTTTTTTTTGATTGTTTACTGTGATTTCTTTGCCTAAAAACTGATGCACAAGTATGATCTTACATGAATTGAGGCTTTTAATGGTCAAACTCTGCATTTAATTTGGTGTAACATTTCGATATTAGTGCCATTTCATGCTCCGAGGTGCTTGAAACATATCACCACAGTTTCTCACTTCTTTTATTTATCATATCTCTTTCTTTATATGTTCCACTTGCCCATCCATGAATCCATATGTCCTGTCTCCTGTCCATGTTTTTTCCACCCGTCCTTCCTCTTCATATATGACTTTCTGCAGAGAGCAATCTATTCCATTCATTTCTAGGCAATGATGTAACAGAAAATATTCATATAGAGAAAATGGAGATTATTGTTGTATTCTGGCAACCTTTTTTTCTCTTTAAGCTTCATGCTACCTTGCCTTAACAGTGTTCAGGAATTTGTCTCTAATATATTGCCTGTGGGTGAATTTTGAGCCATTATAGAATATGTTTGTTTTGGCCAAGAATAAAGTTGGACTTGTATGTTTTGTCGACGGAATTGTTATTCTGCAGGTCACTTTTGTTCCGAGGGAACCAATTCCATTGGAGTTTTCTCGAACGGTGAAAGTGTCAGGAGTCACATATAATCTTTACAGCCACAGCTTGCTTCAATTTGGTCAGGTTTGCTTGTATAATTTTGCTGCTTTCCTTCAGTAGCTTGTCGTGATTTTTTTTCTTCTGGATTTTTTAACAAATAGAATGATTAAGTTTCATATTTTTTATGCAATCTACACGTTGCGACATGGATTTTCTATGTAATTTAAAGGCACGTTTGAAGATTCTAGAGATTTCTTTATTCACATGGAAGTCAATGATGATGCTGTTTCTGTAGCCTAGTTCAAGAGGGATAGTGTTACGTTTGAGATTATCCTCCATCCTTTGTAACTTGACCTGTATTATGCGCCCTTGTCATATCACTTAATTATTGATAAGTTAATCATAAAAAGATGTTGCACAAAAAATTAATCATTAAATGATGTTGGGAAATATGTTGGACAAGAATAACATGAAGAGAGGGGCCTTTACTTGGCAAGAGGTTGACTTGGGGGATGAGTAAATCGTTGGAACATATTAATTTGAATGAAGTGATTGCTGTGATATGGTTAGGCATTACATGTGTATATAAGGTTCATGGCTCTGTTGTGTTGGTAACAAAGGCCACAGTGGGTGATCAGGTTCTAAATAAGAACTCCCTCCTTTACATGGTGTGTCTAAATTTATATGGGTGTCATGTAATCCATGTGACTGCATGGGTGGCATGAGGGTCATCACTGTCCAATGTAAAGGTTGGATGGTTATTGAGACAGAGAGTGGGACCCACCTTAACATGGTTATTTTTCACCATCATCATCATTAGAGCTTTTTCCCAACTATTTGGAGTCGGCCACACGAGTCCTTGTCCAATATTATACTCTATCAAGGTCCATACTAGCACATGGTGATGACACATGGTGATGATGGTGGTGGAAATTTAGGTGTGCATTTTGTGTTCTCGTGATTGGTAGGTTCTGCATGTCTTTTCTGAATGGATATGCATTTGAGTTTGAGTGTTTCATTGAGCAATAGATGTTTAGTTTTGTGGATCAAAATGTTATATAGCATTTCAAAATTGCATTTATTGTGTTTGATATCATAGAGATATTATATTTATGTTATTTTTTGATTATTGGTGGTTCTTTTGTGTGCTATGTCTCTGAAATTGAATCATTTAATTCAAAATGGCATTTAGAAATTGGCAGCAGTATAATAATATTATAAAATGTGATTGTTAGTATTTAGTGTTTACATATAAAAATATCAAATTACCATTTATATCCTTCCTATAATTTTTCATGTGATTTGTTTGAGAAAATAAAGTAAAAAAAAAGACTTATTATGTTTTTTGTACTCAATGGGTCGTATTGTGTAAGAATGATGGGAGCTACAAAACTGAAGTGCGTCAGTGTTACTTTTGTATTGATTTGTAGGGGGGGAAAAAGTTATTTTTTGATGTTTTAATGATGGATATCATGTAGCTGTTTGTGACCTACATTCCTTGTGCAGGATGCAGCTTGGAATTCACATTTTAGTGGAAGAAGAAACTTATGTAAGCAATTTAAGTTCTTCTTGATATTAAAAGATTGAATGATTCTATAATCTAATGAGAACAACGAATTTTCATAATGATTGATGCAATCTATTTTGTTGATTATCATGCCAATCATTTTACTTTTGTATCATCTTAATGTGATTTTTCTTTCTTGATTTTCAAAGACCAAGTAACGATTGACTTTTAAAAGAAAAGGCCAAGTAATGGTTGATTCTCTTTGTTGCACAAAAGATTTTCTTAATGTTTTCCTTTCATGAAGTTAACCTTTCCTCAAAAAAAAAAAAAGATTTTTCCTTTCATGGTTGTTTTATGTAATGTTGTTTTCACGGTGGGTTTGTGTACTAGAAGAATTTGATCTTCGTTATTTGATGCGGAGACAATATATCTCATGGAATACTTGATTTGTATATTGTATCTGCATTGATTATCGTCAGTTTTAGTTTTTTCCTTGATAGCTATTATATATTAAACAAGAGGAGGACCTCAGTTATTCTTTCACTAAGTGCCCATTTTATTTTTCAACTTTGTACTTTTAATTCTAATTTTATACCCATTTTGTCCTTATTGGTTTATTCTTTCCAACTATTTATCCATATTTCTATCTCCCTCTCCCTCTCAATGGATTCTCTCTCCCACTCTTTCATCTTTATCTCTCTCCTATATTCATGGAATATTTATTCTCGCTCCCCTCCCCTAACATGCATGCCTTCTTACATGTAAATTTAAGTTCCTTCTATTATTTTGGAGACATTTCCATACTCTTTCCCTCTCTTTTTCTCAAAGGATTCTCTCGCTCTCTACAATCTCTCTTAAAGAATTTCTCTCTCAATATTATGTATGCTTACTATTTTCAAAGAATCCTCTTGAAATGGTAACCTGCAACTATTATTTTTCATAAATAATATTCATATTTTATATTTAATCATGCATTCTTTTTATTCAATACTTTTGCCAATAATTTTAGTTAAATGTTATAAATTTAAATAATAATTTGAAATTATAATTTTTAATTAATAATTATAGGATAATTATTCCATTACTTTTAGGGAAAATTGTCTCATGCGGTCTAGACCGCATGATTACATATGCTCTTCAAAAAGTGTAAAGCATTAAAGATGGATGCAAGTAGGTGTTTCATGTAAAAACAATGGAAACTAAAGGTCCAAATGTTTTTTTACTAAAATTATTATTTCTGGTTTTTTAAATTTACTTATTTTTTCATATTCATGATCTCCATGTTAGAGATTACATGTTCTTAAAAATTAAGTCCAAAAATCCATCTCAAAAATAGATTTATTAATAGGCTCGCATTTCTACATATGTTGGCTTGGTCGCATAGAAACCGGGTCCTACTTTTAATATTACTAAAAGTGAAAGTATTGATACAATGTGTTCACAATAATCATGACCATTGGATGTGAAATTGAGTGGCTGCAATTATTCCATTGACCAAGCTCAAACTTCAAAAGACATTTTCTCGAACTTTACGACACATCCAAGCTATCAAATTTCACATCAAATGGTTGTAAGGAATTATGACCACCTTGTATCAAAGGTAAATGGTCTCATTGTAAACAATCCCTTACTTAAATTAGTATTATTTGATGATATATCCCCCATATGATGTTCTATATAGTAATACTCAGTTAGAAATCATATTTTGTTGATTTAAGTAATAATTTTTGGAAAAAGTTTATATAAGGTTGCAACCTTAAAATGTAGAACTACGGATGCACCTCAAAAATCCATCGAAAAAGGTTGTTTTAATGTTGAAAAACTGTTTGATTGATCATCTCGACATCGAGATGTATGACCATGAAAAGTAAAAAGATTTTGAGTTTCAGAAATAGTGCATCTTACAACATATTATCTACACCGTCCATTTTCAAGATTTTCATATGTTTATAGATCTACTTGATTTTAACCATTTTTGGAATTTAAAATTTTATAATTTGATATAAAAATGGATTTTGAGATAATCCTAATAACATTTTACATCAAAATTATATATTATGATAAAATTTGAAGGTGCACCTTAGTTGGATTGTTTAAGGTTGCAACCTTCTGGAAACCACACCCATAATTTTTAGTTAATATTTGCTAATAATTTTAACTTAATAGTTATATTTTTAATTAATAATTTTTGAAAATTATAATCTATAATTAATAATCGTTACATAACTATTTCTAATATTACTTGTATGAGTAAATATATATTTATTATCGAGTAAATTATAAGTTAAGCTTACCTTTTGTATTGTAAATTTTGTAATTATAATCATAATTTCTGTCATGAAGTTTCTTTTGCAAGGAATATTTCGATGATGCTATAAATTTGGTAAGTGTATATAATTCATGCCATGGTAAAATTATGACATTTATGAATAATATAAATTATGGTAAAATAAATATAAAATTATTCCTAATTTCATTGTAATTAAAATAAATACATTTTGTATTTTATAACGATCAGATATGCCCATATAAGTAATTAAGTGATTGTATAGTTATTAGTAGTAAAATTATCATTATTATAATTTATAGTAGAACAATTTTTAATATTAATAGTATATATTTTATATACACATTTGTCTGTCTATCTATCTATCTATTTATTGTCTATCTATTTTTCCTTTCTCTTTTGTCTTTTTTATTTTAAAAGTAATTCCTATTTTGTCAAATCTCCAATAATCGACTATTCATTTGAATAGGTCTGGATTTTGTAGGAATATGTTTTTCATCAAAATTTGGGTCATATGGCAGTTCCACCATATGTTGCTTTCTATTCCAAAAAGTATTAGGAATATCAGCACAAACTTCTTTTTCAAGCTGTTCTTAAAATATTTTGATTTCATTTTGAATAATAGAAGATTTTAATTTTTTCTCTATTATTTTATAATTTGTTTCTTCTTTCAGGGAGAATAAAAATTTTTATTTCTTTTTCAGGTGATTTTGAACCTAATTTATTTCTTTTATTTTTGGTTTGTCTATAAATTCAAATTTTACTTTATGACCGTCAATTTCTGATTCTGACCTGTATGGTCTAAAAGTTTTATTGGATATAAGAGGTTCAAAAAGGTGTTCTAAGTATGACAGCTTGTGATAGACCTTTAACAATTATAAACAGAAGTATAAAACAGGCTCCATTATTGTAAATTGCTGCATCAGAAAGTTCATAATTAATTATCATTCTCTTACCATCATCAGTATTCAATATTTGTGTAGTACTGTCAAAATATTTAGAAGGGACAAGACCTTCATTGATACAATTTAAATCGGCGCCTGAGTCAATTAAGGCGACGGTCTGGAAGTTGAATTCTTTATTTACAACAATTGTAACATAGGTATGCCATCTTTGAGATATACCTTTATCAACTAGATTGACATATGTTGAGGTTTTCAGATTTTTATCAGAAATATGATTGTTTTCAGTTAAAGGGATATTCAGATCTTCAAATTCATCCACAAGTGAGACAACAGGTTCATTTCCTCCTGTATGAAGAGTTTCTAACTGTTCAATTCTTATTTTAAGTTGTTTTATTTCTTACTTAATATTGTTTACTTCATATTTCAATTTTTCCATAGTGGTATCTTTGGAAGTTCCTCTTGATTTTTCCTTTTATTTCATCATACTTATAATATTTTTAAATTCATAAGTGGGTTTAGTATAACCATCTTTTTATTCAAGAAAATCTTCATTGGGTTTTTGCTTAGAAATATAAGTAAGTAAAGCTTCTCTTTTAACAACAGGATCCTCAATTTTGTCAATAATATTCAGAATAATATTTTCTTCCTGGGTTAGAGTATTTATTTCTAATCCATTCGTAAGACATATTGATTTATAATAATCACATTAGCAATTAGAAGTATTGCCTAATTCTTCCTCAGTAGAAGAGTCAGCTTCATCAATAATATTAATAGCTTCTTTTAAAAAGGAATCCGAGTCATCATTAGAGGTTAGGAGAACCTGACAGAGTTGCCTTTTAAGGCCCTCATCAATATTTAAATTATTAATCTTTCTTTTGGTTCTACATTTATTAAAGCAATGTCCAAATTTACCACATTTTCTGCAGATGATGGGTTTTCTTTTATGCCTGGAAGGTTTTCTTTATTATCTTCATCAGTACCTGTCTTTTTTTTTTTAGAAAATTTTTCCTAAATCTTTTAGATTTTTTCTTGTATGCGGTTTTATCTTTATAGATTCAAAATCAAATTGTTCACAGAAATCGCCTAACTCTTTTTTTCTTGTTAGGTTTTGTTTTTCTAATTGTTTCTTGAGTTTAAGGTCTGTACATATTTCTAGGCTTGTGGCACATACTTCAGCAGACAATTCTCCTAGAGTATAAAGGTCATAATTCAGTTCACCATTATTTTTAGCTTTTAGCTTGTTTTTAGCCTTTTCAGCAAATAATCTAGGAAGTCCAGCAATGAATTGTCCTTTCTAATAACTAGCTTTACAGTCCTCAACTGTAAGGAGTCTGGACGTAAACGTATCTTTATACCATTTGTAATGAGAAAGGGTAGGACATTTGAGGTTTTGCAAGAGATCTGACTGTCTTTGAGTTAGTATACTTGTATTCCCTATAAAATGCAGGGCAATAGTATAAATTAGAGTATTCACAAACTCATCTTCAGTAACCTGAACTGTTTGTATTTGGTCAGGTTGTATTGCTCTAGTTCTTGTGTATTGCTTCTTAGCAGTCAATATAATTTTTTTCTGGCTCAGTAAGATAATTATCCCACCATCCTCTAAGTTGTCCTGTAAATCCTACTATACTTGCTTTGGCCACATCCAGGTCTTGATTTCCATTATTAATGCTAGCTGTGGCATACATCATCATGTGTCTAAGCAAGGTAAGAGTCTGATATTCATTGAGAGTATCTAAATTCCATTCCACGATGGCTTTGCCATCATACATGGCAGATGCCATTAGGATGTCTTCTTCATGTTGGATATCAACAGGGGAAGGTCTCGGATAATACATTTTTGTAGGAGCTGTTGGTCTGGTTTTAATCCCATATCCTACTTTATTGATTTCAGCAGGCTCAATGTTGATTGATTGTTTAAATATTTGCTCTAGACTGTCAATATCTTGTTCAGAACAGTCATCAGTAATGTCTTCAATCATGTTATTAGAAGTCTCTGGAATTTTATCAAGGGATTTACCTTTTTCATCTATTTTCAGATTTCCTAATCTAGATATAATTTCATCCAAAAATTCTGAACTTACAGGCTGTAATCTAAACCTGTTTTTAGGTAATTCAAGTGAGGGTTTAAAAAGTAAGGGAGCAGTAGTTTTTATGGAAGATGGTGTTTTGAAGATGAAGGTTTATCTTTCAGAGTAACTTACTTAGATACTAAATCCTCTATTTTGTTGGCTTGCTTTCCTATGGATTTGAGTTAGAGATTAATATACTTATGTTGTTCGATAATTGTTTTAAACCCTTCCATATTAGGATTATCAGAAGGCTTTTTATACGGGGCAGCAGTGGTTCCCTTAACATCTAATATAATATCTTCTGGAGGATGCCTAGATTTTATTTCTCCTTTAGTAGTTTTGTAAGAATTGTATCGAGAATTTAATGTATTGGTATTAGGAGATTTTCTAACATATCTTTTTCCTATATATTCGAATGAAAATGTTAGTTTATGTTGTCTAACTAAGACTTACCTAAATCATCTAAAAAAGAACATGTTTCCTTTAGCCGTATTCATGGTTTCAATATATTTTTCCTTAATATATTGACGAGATTTATCCGTTCCTTTATCAAGAAACCATTATGTGATATCTTTATTATGATCATAATTAAAATCAGCTTCAATTTTTTTACAATTAATTTGAAATGTGCTAATTTCAATAACATTAATTTGAAGATCATATTCCACATTAGAAAAAGTTGGTCCAGGTGATATGGGCTTGGAATTGTCTGTCTTTGGTGTTTCAACATCATAAATGGGTTGTTGTATTTCACCAACCCTTCTTAATTCCTATAAAATAGCATTGATATGCTGATGCTCATATTTCGTATTTGGAATAGATGAAGTAGAACTCCTAGCAGGGATTCTAGGACTTTGTGAGGCTATATGAATTCTAGCACCCCTTTGGGGATTGAATTGAATTTGGACTTCCCCATTAGGGAATTCAACTATAGAGTTGACATTAGAATTCTGCACAGGTCTAGAAGGAGTTTCATTTTGTAGATTCCACTGTGCTGGTAGATTAACTTGGTTCCAGGTTGTAGTCTTAAGAACATTTAAATTTGATTTTTGAACATTAGTTTGAAAATATATAGTTTGGCCTCTTTTATCCATTTTCTTGACATCAGGGCAAATTGTATTCATAACCTTATAACAGATACGATAAATTATAGCAATGTTTTGTGAGCCAAAATCCATATCAAACCCTTGAGTTTTAAGGTTTAAGGTTAAAACCTTTAAAAGGTTGGGATCAGTTAAAGAAACTGAGAAATTGGGATAGCAATTAAAGTAAATTGGGCCTTCACAAAGTCTAGATTCAACAATTCCTAATAAAGAATAAGAAAAGTTTATATGTCTAATATCTCTTAAGCAGAGAAGGACATAATTATTTAGTCCGGTGCGAGTAAAGGGTTTAACAGCAATTTGGACTAATCCTATATGCAAATAGTTGTATCCTTCTTTCTATGTTCTTCTAATCTGTCTTTAGATAGAAGAGAAAAGGTATCTTGTGATTCAAGGATGGAAACAGTTTTTTCAACTGTTTTTATAGCATAATCACTTTTAAATTGAAATGATCATTTTCTATATATTTCACAAATTGGGACCTTAGGAATGTTTCAATTTTGTATACTCTTTTCTATATTGGAAATAACAATTTCTTCAGTATTCTTGATACTACTAATATGAGAGCTAGAAGAACTAGCTTCATTGTTTAAAGTTTGAGATCTGTTCCTAAATAGATTAGCCATTGAGTCAATATTGCAGTTATCTTTTTTCTGTTTCACAGTCAATAGGCTAAATGCACTGGCGACTTATCTTATGCGCTTATGTGCTCAGCCACGACTTAGGGTTCCATAGGATTAGGCGTACTGTCTTTTACGACTTTAATGGCTGGCTTATTTTGGTTTAGATCAAACTTTAAATAATAAACTAATAACTTGGCTCTGATACCATTTTAGGTGCAAATATATAAAATTGGACAATCAATAAATTTATACAATACACAAGTAATTAAAACAAGCTATATTTGCGAGACAGATATACCATCAAGACAGATATACTATGCATATAATACAAACTTACATTTCACAGATACAAAAACTTGTAAATAGCTCTAGCTGCTCTGGAATGTAGTTTGTTTCCTTCCAAAAGCAGTCACACATTCATAACAACACTCTTAAAACTTTTCAAAGTTTACAGACTCCAATGACCTCTAACTGAAACATTCAGAAAACACACTCAGAAAAACACTTGGACTGAAACACTCAGACTCTCAAAATCCCTTCAACTTCGATGCCTTGAAATGAGGCTTCCTCCTCTTTTTATAGGCGAAAGGCGGACTTCTAAATTTTAATTTGGAGTCCAGAACGAGATGAGGATGGCAGCATCTCCAGGTGGTAAAAGGTAACAATAATCTTTGAATTATTGTGCCGACACTACAGTAACATGTCCTTGCTATAGTGCCCTTCAATTGTTGTGCCGACATTACAGTTGTCCTTGCTACAGTACTGCTACAGTACCCCATGTCGGTGGAGAGTGTTGTCTTGGCTTACGTCATCCTCTTTGGGCCTTCGTGTCCTAGATTGTTATGGAGTCGGGCCGGCCCATTGTATTTGTTTATCTTCTAATAGGTGTAAGAACTGCATAGGAGTCATCTTCATTTTTTTCAGCATGGTCTTCCTCTCTTTTGAGGAGGTTAAGGACATATCATCTAGCTCTTCTTCATTTAGAGTTAATAATAATTATCTTTTAATTTTTTTATCTGATAAACTCGGATTATACTCTTTTAAGAGCTTAAAATACTCATCAATCCTATTAGGATTTGGGGTTTCAAAATTAGCTTGTATAAGCTTTTCAAGTTTTATATTTTGTGGGTGAAGATAAGTATCCTCGAATGAATCCCACCATTTTATCATGACCTTCATTTCCAAATAAGGGAGATAATCTCATTCATTATTATTAGGAGTTATTATATATTCCCATCTCAGAATCCAAGGGATTTCATATAGTGCTGAACAATGCATACATATATTTACTTGATTTATTCCTCTATTAGAGGCCTGAAATAGCTCATTCTTTTGGGGTTTTTGGATAGATGTCTGGAGTAGGTCCCCAATACAACGTCCATCTTTTAAACCATTGCGGAAATGCACTTATTTTAGTGATTAATTGGAATTGTAAAAACCAACTATGGGTCCTTTGAGGATTTTGAAATAGCAAGACTACATCCCAAGCTGTAATGTAGTCATGATAATTATAAGCCCTGACGTTTAGGGCTCCTGAAAGATATTTATGTTTCAGGGGATCAAAGCCCCATTCTTCATAAGTAATGATCTTTAAGATCTGAAATTTTGAATAGCCAATAATTTTACTATTCCTATTATAATGGAAAATCCTTATTGACTCTGTTTCAGTCAATATTTTTTCATAATATTCTCGGGTTTTATATCCTGTTTCAGGATGCATATTATCTACAAGATAAAGATCAACTACTTGATTAGACTATTTTAGAGCATGCTTATTTTCAATAACCATTATAGGTATTAATGCCTTTTCAATATAAGATGTTCTAGGCTTCGTATTTGGGCTTTTAGCCTTTTCACTAGCTTCCTTATTATAAGGAGAAGGTCTATTCTGATGGCTGCTGCTGGATGTATTAGCTTCTATTTTCCTTTGAGTGTCCCTGTAAGAACTCACGGGTTAAGAAGTCAGGCAGGGAATTAGACTGTCCCTTTATATATTCTATTGTAAAATCTTATGGAGAAAGAATGGCTTGCCATCTAATAAAAATCTGTTTGGATGCTATGTTTTTAACATCTTTTTCTAGAATATCTTTAGCAGCTTTGCAGTCGACTCTTATTAAAAATTTTTGATTTAAAATTTTGTAACACATTTGACTATTGAAAGAATTTCTTTTTGGTTGAGTAATTTTGTTGTACTGGGTTCCAAATTCCAGAGGTACATCTTACTCATTTTTCTTTTTCAGTTGGTTGAAACCTTTGTTTTAAGATTCCACCGTAACCTAGTTCTGAGGCATCGATTTCAATAATTTTGAAGCTTTTGGATGAGAAATAACTAAACAAGAGAGTTGTTTAGCTTTTGCCTTAATCTTCTTTACTGCCAGAGTATGCTGCTCCCCTCAATCTGACGGATTTTTTCGAAGTCTTTGAAAAAGGGGCTTACAATCAACTGCCATATTTTTATAATAGTCCGCAATATAATTGAGGGACCCTAAAACCCTTTGTAATTGGGTTATGTGGAAAAGGTAGCAGAATTAGAGAGAAGAGTACCCATATTAGTAATTAATTACAAACCGCTAAACAAGGCGTTGAGATGGATTCGCTATCCAGTCCCTAATAAAAGGGATTTGCTGAACAAATTGTTTAAAGCAACTATATTTTTAAAATTTGATATGAAATTAGGTTATTGGCAAATTCAAATAGCTGAAAAGGATAAATACAAGACTGCATTTACCGTACCATTTGGGCATTATGAATCGAATTTTATGCCTTTCGGACTAAAAAATGCTCCTTCTGAATTTTAAAATATTATGAATGAAATATTTAATCCATATACCACTTTTATAATTGTTTATATTGATGATGTACTTATATTCTCTGAATCTATAGATCAACATTGGAAACATTTGCATCTTTTCCATAAGATTATTATGCAAGCCGGATTGGTAGTCTCAGCCAAAAAGATTAAACTCTTTCAGTAGTAAAATTATCATTATTATAATTTATAGTAGAACAATTTTTAATATTAATATTATTTATTTTATATACACATTTATCTATGTATCTATCTATTTTTCCTTTCTCTTTTGTTCTTTTGATTTTAAAAGTAATTCCTATTTTGTCTTTTCTAATATTTTATTTTGAAGAATTCTCTTTCCTATTTATTAGATATATTTGATATGCATGCATATTTGCAACTCAATCTAATTTCCTATGTCCATGTTTCTCTCTCTTTCTCTCTCTCTCTCTCTCTCTCTCAACGGCTCCTCATTTATTTCCTACATCTTATTAAAAACTCTTATAATTAATGGTAGGCAACTTTCTCTCTCCTATTTATTAGATTTACTTTTTAATTTATTAGACACATGCATGGTTCCAACTCAATCCAATTTCCTACATCATCATCATCATCATCATGCCATATCATGGTATAAGCCTTATCCCAATTCAATTTCCTACATCCAAATTATAATATTGTTAGGCATACATGCATTTTTTATGTAGTATTGTTCATCAATAAAGGAAAATATGAGATGTATTATAGTTGATTATTTTTGTTTAAATAAGTATTATAATTTCCTACATCCAAATTATAATATTTATTTGGCATACATACATTTTTCATTTGTATTGCTCATCAATAAAGAAAAATTAGAGATGTATTATGGTCGATTATTTTTATTTAAATAAATATTATAATTGGTAAATATAAAATAACCAAGCATAAATTGTTATTAGTTTAAATTCCATTAATTTGAATTTTATGAATTCAATGTTATAAATTAAGAAAATTATACGAAAATATTACTTAATCAAATGTAATTATTTAAATAAATTCTATAAGTTTATTGTTAACTAATAAAATTATAGCTGAATAATGAAATTATGGTAACCATTATAATTTGGGGAAATTATCAAAATACCCATGTGAGATGAACTATTTAACATTTTATCCATATTGTTTGATTTATTTCAAAATACCCATGTGCAAGGAATTATTTAACATTATATCCATATTGTTTGATTTAATTTCAAAATACCCATAGAAAGACACATGATCATGAGGTGGAATCGTGTCAGAAGTGTAAAATGCTTAAATAGTGCATCTCTCATTGGTATTTTGATCAATTTTTATAAATTTTCCTTATTATTTTATATTAAAACGATCGTATTGTTCGTCATTGAGAATTAATATAATTATGAATTAAATTTTCTATTAGTAGAAGTCTTTAATTCTAAATTATTATAAGATTCATAGTCGTCATAGTTGTAAATACTAATCATATAATAATAATATTGTATCAAATATGATATTAGTGTTTCAAAAAGCGCTAGGCGGGTCCTAGGCGACTTGGGGGCTCCAGGCCGCCCAACGCCTAGGCAGGCACCCAGAACCTGGGTGGCCCAGTCGAATCCAAATAAGGATTCTGCAGTTATGTCAATGTCAGTTATATGTATTGCAGTCCATAATTCAAATTATACTACATATTAGCATTTAACACACTCCATAAGCATGACCAGAATCCATAAGTCGGCTCATGCTCCATATCCAATTAAAACTTAGAATTTTCCAACCAACAGGGTTATCAAATAGTATCACACCAGTACTGCAGTACACCACCATGAGGAAGAAAACAAACTTGAATTATGAAACTATGAAAGTAATACTTGAAGACTCAAAAGAATCTTCAATAGTTTAATACACAATACTTCAATCAAAGTTCAAACTTCGAAGTTTAATAATTATTCAACAATCAACATTCCATTCATCATCAGAAAATCTTGGGTCAGCTGCATTGGCATCATATTCCTCCATCCTTGTTCTCTGTGCAGAAGATCTAGTGGCCTTAGGAGGGTCAGTTGATGTCCCTGAAGCATCCATGACCATGTCCCATGTTAATCTTTCATACCCCTCGACCTCATCCTCATCAACTAACCACTCCATAGCATGGTCCATATTTTTTTATCTGATGGGGTCTCTCTTATCTCTCTTAGCAAACCTGTCCTTCAAGAATCGATTGTACTTGACATAGATTAGGTCATTGAGCTTCTTTGATTCAAGCATGTTCCTTTTCTTTGTATGAATCTAACAAAATCAAATGAAACTCATTAAAATCTAATATCTATGGTTCATGTATTATTTATAAAATTATACAAATTACCCTTACGGCCTTACCCCTTCAAAAGTACTCCAATTGTGCTGACAACCGGCTGAAGAAGTGGTTAGGTTTAAGATCCGAATGGCCAACTTTTGTAAATTTGGCGAACTATACCCATGTTGGCTCCACCAATGAGCTGCAAAGATATAAAAAAAAATCATAAATAAATAATAGAATTACTTGATTACTTGAACTTGATGAAGATGAACTTAAGAAAATTATTAATACCTGGATTAATTTTGGTCATTTGCCTCATCGCCATTGGACTCCCAAAAGACTTTAATGAGCACTTGTAATTTATCTGCTCATCAGCGCATATAATATCTTGAATATCAGGATCAGGTATAATATCTTGAATATCAGGATCAGGGACTAGCACCTCTACACACTCATTAAATCTATTTATAATTGTGTCATTTGTTTGTATATCCTTGTCAATATAAAAAAACACTGGGTTCAAATAATAACCAGCTGCATGCAATGGCCGATGTAGCTGCCTATCCCACTTCTCATCAATAATTTCCCAAATAGGCTTGTAGCGGGTTTCTTTATTGAAATTTTGGGCTATCACTCTTTTGCATTCCTCCATAGCATCATATATGTAGCTCATAGGAGGCTTGTCATTATCAACCATGCGAAGGATTTTGTCAAGAAGAAAAAATACCTTAAGAGCGCCCTTCACCCCTCTCCAAAAAGCCTCAGAAAGTATAATATCTCTCACCTTCTTCCCAACCTAATCCTTAGACCACTTGCATGCTCTCCACTCATCCAAGATAAACATTGGCCTCAATTGCACTCTCCTCGAATGTATGCTATCTAGACATAAGTACTAGGGCGCAAATCTTGTGACTCCAGGCCTCACAATCTCCTTCTTCTTTGTAAAGGTACGCATCATGCTGAGGGTGAGCTGGTGGCTATAAATGAAATTTGTAACTAACTTGGCCTTCTTCATTGCACCTGATATCTCGGTTAAACTGCCAAGAGCCTCAAGCATGAGGTCTATATGTCCAAACGATTCTAGGATAAGCTATGCGTAACAAATTAGATGCAACAACATCAAGAGCAGTATTGTCTGTGACAACCTGTATAACAAGATTCTCCCCAACCTCTTTGATTCCCTTCTCTATCACTTAAAATATGTAATGAGCATCATGGATATGATCAGAGGCATCAATAGACCTCAAAAAGACAGTCCCTGCCGGGCAATTCACAATCAAATTCATTTGACTTCTTCTCTTCCTATCACTCCAAGCATTAGTCATAATAGAAACCCCATACTGAGTCCATCCATCATTCTTAAGTTCTACAGCTTCCTTCGTGATACTCATTGCCTTTTTTAAAAAAGGCTCTGAAAGCTCATATGGGGTTGGAGGTTTCATCCCAAGGCCAAATTGGCCAACTGCCTCTATCGCAGCATAGAAGCTGCTTAAGCAGGCGGTATTGAAAGGCATGCCCGCCTCATAAAACTATGTAGCAAGATAATACGCAGCTCTATCTCTCTCTTCCTTCTTGATTCTATTTTTAATGGTGGTTTGCTTTTTTGTTTTCTCTCCTGCAACCTCAGGGTCAGGCCGAGGTAAAAAACTATCCATAGGGCCTTTAACCCGAGGCTTCTTAGTCCCAGAACCAGAAGCAATTACAACTCCCTTACCCTTTCCCTTAATAATGGATTGCTCAACCTCATGACATCCTTCTTCAATCCTTTCCTCATCACTATCATCATCATCAAAATTGACCCGAACCCCGGACCTAATCTCTGCTATAGAGGCAAATCTCTCATCTTTTTTCATTTTCACCATGTTCAAAAAATTGTTTATTTCCTCTTTAACAGCATCAATAGTCCCTTTACATGGGGCAACATCGCCTTTGATTCCGGCAAGATGTTTCTTGAACCTGTTTATGCTCCCTTTTGTATCCTTTTCACAAAACTTGCATCTTATGCAATTTTTATCAGTAGGATCTGAGTTATAGCTATATTTCCAACCGGGATCACCACTCCTATTAGATCCCGAAGAAGACATCTAAAAAATAATGCAAATTACTAAAGCAATAAAAAAGAATCACTTACTTTGAGTTTGATTGCTCAGTCTTCAAACTTCCACGCCAAAGATGTTTCTAAATATTCAAAATCGTCTAAAATACCCCCTAATAACTTTACAAAATATCAAAAAGTAAATCTAATATCAATGGGTGATGTCTTGATCAATTTTTGTTAACTTTGAGAAACCCTTCGATCCTAAAAAATTCACAAAAACTAGATTTTTGGGGGCTTTCTCTCTCTAAAATTGGCTCCAACAAGTTTAGGGTTCAAATGAACCTAAAAACTTACTTTTTGGCTCTTTCAAAAAAAAAAAAGACCAAAATTGCCCCTACCGAAATCAATTTCAGCCCCTGAGCGGCCGCTCAGGGATTGATTGCTCAGATTGGCCGGCTAGGCCTGGGCGATGCGCTCAGGCCTTTCGGACCGCCTAGGCGCTGGGCGGTCCACTTTTTGAATCATTGTAGTATAACAATATAATTATGAATGAATATTTTCTTGTGCGCCGTATTTTTTAGTACACATGCCCAAAATTTCATCACCCGTTTTCTAGAAAAAGATTAAAATTCAGATAGTGATATATATTTTAAACCACCTAATGAAGATTTGACGGCTGAGATTCTACCTATATTATTATTCATTATAGCTTTCAAGTGTTTGTTAGCTTCTTATATATATATATATATATATATATATATATATATATATATAGGAAAACGTTTATATAAGGTTCCAACCTTAAAATGTAGAAGTACGATGCACCTCAAAAATCCATTAGAAAAGGTTGTTTTAATTTTGAAAAAACCTCTAATTGATCATCTCGACATCGGGATTGTTTGAATATGAAAAAAAAAGGTTTTTGAATCCTAGAAATAGTGCATCTTGTAATACATTATCTAGACTGTCTATTTTCAAGATTTTCATATGTTTATTGATCTACTTGATTTTAACCATTTTTGGAGTTTAAAATTTTATAATGAGATATGAAAATATATTTTGAGATAATCCTAAAAATATTTTTACCAAAATTACATGTTATGATAAAATTTGGAGGTGCGCCATAATTGGATTGTTTAAGGTTGCAACCTTATAGAAACCACACCCATATATATATATATATATATATATATATAAGTGGGGTTTTAGTGGACAATTGAGCCAGGACCATACCATCTCGAAACCAGTTTGGCCATGACCGATTCCCATCCAAATCGGAAATAGTTGGGTTTTAAAATGTTATGTTATAGAAATGGCAATTCTTACTGAGAGTCGGCATTGTCAATTGCAATTCTTGATCTGGATCGGCGGTTTTTTATCTGCTTCGTCAAATTTTTAAATCATAGGTATTATCTTGTATTGACATGAAGAAGGCTTTTTCAAAGATTGGTATTATCTTCTCTGGACATAAAGAATGGCTTATAGCCATTATAATAGTTTTAAAACTCGAAATTCAACCTTAATGTGTCATTTGTCCAAAGTCCCAAATCAAGTATCGATGTGACTCAAAAATATCATCTACTGAATTCAGTCAATAGAGGTAATTGAGTTTTCCATGCTAATTCTTTCAAGGTTTTTCTACACCTTTTCTTGGTTTTGTTTTCGTTTTGACTTGGATGAGGTCCCTTTAGCATAAGGTGCCATAATCTTAATATGATATAATGATACTTTGTTACTGCAACTATTGAAATTCAAATTGATTTATCTATTGTGTTCATCAATTTTGCAGCTTTACATCATGGTCATGCAGATGGAGTCGCACTTGACCCCTGCATTCCAAGAGGTTATACCAAGAGTTCAAAGCTTCTGGGTAATCGAGAAGCTGTAGTGGATTTGGAGTTTGCAGTTTTGCACTCAGCTGGGAACTTTTCAGCCTGTAGATCTGAAGTTTTGGCATTATTCCAAAAAGAGCAAGGTGACGTCTCATTTGAACTCAGATGTCTTCAACTAATATCTAGCTTATGTGTTGTCTCTATCTGGCCCCTATACTATATGTTAGTATAGATTAGTCTCTGTTTGTTGTTATTCTCGAGGATAGCTTGATTCATACACCTCTCATTTGACGAATGGTATGTTACCGAAATTTAAAAAAAGAAAAACAATAAAAATAAAGGAAAAATAAACATTGTACATCAGATTGGGTTAGTGGAGATGAAATTCCTCCCATATATATTAAGTGAATATGCCTCATATATTCCTTTCTTTGGCAAGTGAGCCATTTAACGGATGAATACTCGAGGCATATTAAGGAATGTGACTCATATTTCTTCCTCTTACGCCAATTTCATTTGGATCCTCATGTATGTTTTGTGCTTATTTTATATAGCTGAACCTTATCAAATGAGTTTACTAGTGCCTTTTGAGCTTGTTAGATTAAAAGGTGGAAGAACTAACCTAGAGTATATTTTTTCAAATAATACAATCTCACTCAAATAAACAACTAAATACTCGGTGTCAGTGATTCAATAAGCGGACCGCCCATCGCCTAGGCGGTTCGAAAGGCCTGGGCGCATTGCCCAGGCTTAGGCGGCTAATTTGGGCGGTCGATCCTTGGCCGGCCACCTAGGCGGTTCGGAACCCACCTAGGCGGGCGCCCAGCGCCTAGTGCCTGCTCCCTGCCCAGGGGCAGAAATAACTTTCGGTAGGGGCAATTTTGGTCATTTTTTTTTTTTGTTTTTAAGGGCCAAGAATTAGGGTTTTAGGTTTATTTGAAACCTAAAACTTGTTGGAGCCAATTTTAGAGAGAGAGCCCCCAAAAAACTAGGTTTTGGTGAATTTTTTAGGATCGAAAGGTTTCTCAAAGTTAACAAAAATTGATCAAAACATCACCCATTGATATTAGATTTACTTTCTGATGTTTTGCATAGTTATTAGGGGGTTTTTTAGAAGATCTTGAGTATTTAGAAGCATCTTTGAGGTGAAAGTTTGAAGATTAAGCAATCAAATTCAAAGTAAGTGATTTTTTTTTATTGCTTTAGTAATTTGCATTATTTTTGAGATGTCTTCTTTGGGATCTAATAGGAGTGGTGATCTCCATTGGAAATATGGTGTACTGCAGTACTGGTGTGATGCTATTTGATAACTTGGTTTGATAATTTGGTTGGTTGGAAAATTTTAAGTTTTAATTGGATAAGGAGTATAAACCGAATTATGGATTATGGTTATGGTTATGCAGTGTGTGCTAAATGCTAATATATAGTATAATTTGAATTATGTACTGCAATACATATAATTGATATTGACATAACTGTCGAATCCTTATTTGGATTCAATTGGGTCGCCCAGGTTCTGGGCGCCCGCCTAGGCGTTGGGTGGCTTGGACCCCCCAGGCTGCCTAGGACCAGCCTAGCGCTTTTTGAAATACTGCTCGGTGTCTCAAAAAATTATTTACAACAACAGAGAGAGAAATCACAAATGAAATGCACCTATGCACAATGGCCGTTCACTTTATATATGCTAACCTTTTCTACATGTCTATACAGGCGACTGCTCATACCCGCATTGCAAGATAGGATCTGCTTTTGTTCCTGAATTGCAGGGCAACTTTTTTGCAACCGAGAAATTCTTCCACACTCCAAGGGTTAGTGAACCAATTATTTCAGTCATATATTTCTCTGGTTCCTGTTCTGATTTTCTAATTAAATGTTGCTTTTGCTCTTTCTTTCCACAGTTTTTTGGGCTGCACCCAAGGGCACCTCTCTCCGATTTCAAGATGGCTGGTGAACTTTATTGTGGGAACGATTGGTCCAAACTCAAGGAGAAAAACATTGAAGAAGATGAGGAAGATTTGTTGAAATATTGTTTTTCTTCTGCCTATATTGTGGCACTCTTACATGATGCGCTTGGAGTCTCTATGGATGATCAAAGGTATGCATCTATATCATGAACAATTCTTGATTGCACTCTCTTGCTTCTTTTCGATGTTTCCATGTGATATTGGTATATTATTAAATGAGTTTGCTCATCATGTAATTGCTTAACTTGTGTTAATTATCTTTTCAGTGGTTTGATCTATTTGAATTGTACTCTATTTTTGGAGGTGGAGACTATTTCCATGCTCAAAATTTGATCATAGTAGTTATGAAATAATCAAATGAAATGTATGATAAGTAGATGATCATCGTCATTGGGATAAGTTGATCATTGGTTTACAGGGAGTCTATGTAAGGGACGACGGCTACACCAATGTCCAATTTTTGAAACCCAATTTGCTAGACAAGGAATCTCTCTCTCTCTCTCACAAACACACATATGCACAAATCTACATTTTATGAAACTGTATAGGCACGGGTATCTATTCCTTGATCCCCCAAAAGCCTGCATATATGTGTGAGCATGCATGCCTCTGCATGTGTCTGTGTGCTTGTGTGTGTGTGTGTGTGAGAGAGAGAGAAATGGCTTTTTGACCTGGGTGGTCAGGGTAGCGGGGTGCCACATCGTGACATCTAGAGTTCCATTCTTTTTACAGCCCCATGTTGACACTAAAAAACGGATAAAAGAAAAAGAAAAGAAGTGGGTCGGAGAGAGAGAGATCATGTCCACCTGTGTGCATTGCAAATTGGAGACTTGAGAGAGTTGTGATTTCACAGTGCACATCTCTTTACATTAAAACTACATATATATGTGTGTGATTTGTTTTTAACTCTCGTAGATTTTTAAGGGTTTTGTTTTGTTGCAGGATAAGATTTATGAATCAAGTGGGCAATGTCCCCCTTGACTGGAGATTGGGAGCCTTCATTCTACAGTCAATCTTAGAGCCTGACCTCCCACAGGAAAAGCCAGTGTGGATTCTTGGGAAGGATTTTCTCACCTTCTTCTCTCTCTTTGCCATTTTTGTCCTTGTGATTGTAATTGCCTTCTCTCTATGGAAATGGAACAAACCCCAAGTGAAGACAATTTACGATTTGGAAAAAGGGCATTACATTATCACGAGGATTCCTCGGTGATCATCGCATCAGTCTGTACAATTCTCAGAGTGGTGTATTTGTAACCTAGCATTTGAAACTAGTGAGAAATGTTTTTGGAAAGTTAGAGCCCTGCATATGCGAGAGAGAGAGAGAGAGAGAGAGAGAGAGAGGGGCTTCGTGACTTCACGACCACTGCTGCCCAGTGATTTTGGGTAAATCCTGTGAGGTGTCATTTGTACCGATTTTGGAAGGTCTCTTTTGCTAGTTTCTGATCTTCTTTTTTGTGCTTCAAAATTTTTCCCTGTGTGGTTTATACTGGTTTTAGAGGTCTTTTATGTTGGTGGTAGTGGTAGCACCCCTACACTCTAGTCACAACATTGTGGTTTCAATTCTTACCGACATCACCCCACTAATACTTTCAAAAAACGAACTTCTAAATTAATTGAAAAAACAGGCAGGGGTTTATCTTCTCCACTGAATTAACCTAAAAAAAAAAAAGATGATAAAGATAGAGGGAAAATGGGAATTGAACTTAAATTCTGAGTTTCTAAGTCCCCATAAAAAAGAAATTACCTACGCAATTCTGCAATGAAGTGTTCGCAAGTTAAACCACAAATTTCTTCAGTTTTGGAGTATATCTCTCTCTCTCTCTCTCTGTGTGTTAGGTTTGGTGTCAAAACCACTATGTTAATGTTTTCTTCTAAGAGATTAAAGGTGTTATGATAAAAAAATATATAGGCTTTTTTATGAACCTAGCAATAAATCTTAATAATATTTATAAAAGCGGGTAAAGACGGCATAATAATCGGCCTTTTGGTCCACTATTGGGAGTCCTGGGGAAGGATTTCCAAAAACATAAATCTCCTAGAGAGAGACATGGCCTCCTAAAAAGGTGGTATTTATATTGAGTTTTAGGTTGTTAACACTTAAACTTCTATTTTTAGGGAGAGATTTTTTTGGTTCTCATAATTTCTCTTTTTGGTATTAGTAAAGCAGTGAGAATGATGAGGTTGATCAATGATGTTGTTCAGTCAGAGAGATGGTTTAAAAGAAAAGACCGGTTATATTTGTTTCGATGTTTAGAGATATGTATTTTATATAAATCCAAAACAATAATTTTTATTGTGATAGTTAATTTTTACTTGCCGATGTAGCCTTTACAAATGAACAACATCAATGTTGTCGTTGTTGTGGTGTACTTTTGCTGTTTATTTATTATACTTAATTTGTTATTATATTATTTATTTTGTATTTAGCCGTGCACCCTCTCTCTCTCTCTAAATTTGCCATTATAAGGTGCTTTGTTGAGGTAAACAACTCTCTAGAGTTTTCCATCATAGTATGCGTGTTGAGGTAGACAATTCGCTCTCTCTCTAGATTTGTTATTATGGTATGCTTTGTTGAGGTAGACAACTCGCTCTCTCTCTCTAGATTTGTCATTATGGTATGCTTTGTTGAGTAGACAACACTCCTAGGAATCTCATAAAATTGTGGACAAGGCTGCGGTATTTGTCTTCATTTGCCTTGGTGGTCAATTGGTGACAGGGATGGTAATTGATCCGATCATACTTGGGACGGTAATGGATCCGATCATACTTGGGACTCACCAGATAGACCCGCTTTGAAGTTTGGGTTCGGGTATGGGTACAAATTTTAGACCTAAATACTATTATAGTTTGAATTTGGGTGCAGTCAGACTTGACCTGTACCTATACTTATAAGATATACAATTACAATTATGTATCTTTAAGTGCGCGTTAGATATTCATATTGTCACAATATTGGCAATATTTACCATATTATTGGTAAAAAAAAGAAACTTATAATCATAGAGTATATAATGGTAAAAAAAAAAATGGACAGAAAAACAACTCGTATCCGGATATAGATCTAAATTTTAGTAAACTCCTCAAGCGGTTACCAAGGCTCCTATTCACTATTTCGGTCTACCCATCTGTTTGAGGATGATAAGCACTAGAAAATTGAATTTTGATTCCCATGTGCTTCTATAAAGTGCGTTAAAAATGATTTAATAATTTTGTATCCTGATCAGCTGTAATAAACTTAGGAACACCATTAGCCTTACAATATCTTTGAAAAAGAAATTGGCAATATGTGTAGCATCCATAGTTCTCTTACAAGGAATAAAATGTACCATTTTCAAAAATCGATCAACAAGAACAAAAATAGAGTCCATACCTCGTGTGATACGTGGAAGTCCAAGTACAAAGTTCATAGAGATATCAATCTATGGGGCATCTGGAACAGGAAGAGGAGTATGAAGACCTATATTTTGTGTGTGACCTTTAGATACTTGGCAAGTTTGACATCTGGTTACAAATTAATCAACATCCCTTCGCATACGTGGCCAAAAATATTTTTTCTCAAACCATAGCTATAGTTTGGTCGTTCCCAAAGTGCCTACCTAAGCCTCCACCATGAAGCTCCATGATTATCTTCTCCCTTAAGGAGCAATCAGGTATACATAATCACACCTTTAAATAAATAACTATTATGCATGAGATACTCACCCACAGGGTCTCGCCCATCAACACATCTTTCAAGGACCTTGTTAAAAATTGGGTCAACTTTATATAGGTCTTTTATTACTTCAAACCCCAACACTTCCATAGATAAAGTTCTAAGCAACACTACCCTTCTACTTAAAGCATCAACTGCCTTATTTTGGGTTCTAGCTTTGTGCTTTAATAGGAATGCTTGAAGGAAGGTCATCCACTTAGCATGTCACGCATTCAACTTCTTCTGAGAACTCAAATACCGAAATTCTTCATGATCTGAGTATAGAACAAATTCCCTATGAATTAGGTAGTACCTCCAGTAACACAAGGCTTGCACCATTGCATAAAACTCGAGGTCATGATAGAATACTTTTTACGTGCTTCATTTAACTTCTTGCTAAAGAAGGTCACTGGTCGCCCCTCTTGACTTAGAACTGCCCCTATCCCAACATTTGATGCATCAGTTTCAGCCTCATACACCTTTAAAAAAATTTAGTAAGGCAAGTACTGGTGCTTGGATCAATTTTTTTTAATTAGAATGAAGCTCTTTTCAGCAGCAAGACTCCATGAAAACCTTACAGCCCTCATACAATCAGTCACTGGTACTATTAGAGTGCTGAAATTTCTAATAAATTGGGATTAAAAGATTGCTAGGCCATGAAAAGAACGTACCTTAGTGAGTGACTTTGGCACCGGTCACTCAGCTATGGGCTTCACATTTTCTTGATCCAGTTTAATTCCCTCAGATGAAACAAAATACCCTAGAAATATGACATTGTCCGTCATAAATGAGCATTGTTTCAAATTTACAATAAGTGATTCTTTCCTTAGTACATCAAAAACTTGTTCCGAGTGGTTAAGATGATCTTGTGGGTTAAAACTAAAAACTAAGATATCATCAAAATAGACCACAACAAATTTACCAATAAAAGAACAAAGTACCTCAGTCATCACAAGCCACTCATAGAGTCTATCTCGAGTTTTGAATGCGGTATTCTATTCATCCCCAGGACGAATCTGAATTTGATGGTACCTACTCCTTAAATCAATCTTTGAGAATACCTTAGCTTCATGAAGCATATCTAGTATATCATCGAGCCTGGGTATGAGAAATCGGTACTTGATTGTAATTTTTGATTGCTCGACTGTCCCCGCATAGCCTCCATGACACATCTTTTTTTGAAGTCAGTAATACAAGGACAACACATGGTGACATGCTTTCTCTAATCAATCTCTTCTTAAGTAAATCAACAACTTGTCTGTGCAACTCTTCGAGTTCTATGGGGCTTATTCGATAATGGGCCCAATTTGTTAGGCTAAAACCAGATACCAACTCAATATGATGCTGAATATTTTTCATTAGAAGAAGACCATCAGGTAATTCTTCAGACATCAAATCTTTATACTTCTCAAGTAGAGGTTCAAGAGACCTAGGAATTGTAGTTGGTGCAGAATTTTCTTTTGCAAACAACATATAAATCACACATATGTCCTTGTTGCCCCTTTTTAATTTTTGCACATTAAGCAATTTTGGACCATCCTCTTTAGTGGAGTTCAGTTTAGGAAGTTGCTTCATAGGGTGGAGTGTGATATTAATATCATTATTGACAAAAGAATACGTGTTTGGTCTAGTTTTATGCACAATATCATGATCATAAAGCTATGGTCTACCAAGTAATATGGGACATGCATCCATAGGTGCTACATCACACCACACTTCATATTTATAATTGGTACCAATGGAAAAAGCGATTAAACATCGAGTAAGAACTGATACCTCACCTCATTTCTTAAACCACTAGATGTGATATTGACATAGGTGCTTATGCTACTTCCATTGAAGTTTATCCACCATCTCTTTAAATACAATGTTTTCACTGCTCCCACCATCAATTAGTATTGTGCATAACTTGCCTCTTGATGTGCAAGTTGTTCAAAAAATATTGTGTCGCAAATACTTCTCTTCTCACTCGGCCTTGGAGTTAATAGCATGGTTCACTAGACAACTAAGGCTTTCATCCATTTCATCTCCATACAACTCCTTAATCTCACCTTTGAAAAGCTCAGTCCCTGCATAAGACTGGCTCGTCCCAATATCACCCTGGCCTTCATAGCTGTATCCTTCATCAACATCTACTTCTTAATTTTCTATTGCCAAATTAACTTTGATAGGAGATTGACGTGAGGGGCAATTGAATGCTCTTTACCTTGGTTGTTGGCACTTGAAACACACAATTTGTGTATCGTCACGAGGTGTTTTGGGTGCTCCCAGCCCTCTCCCAACACCACCCCACCCCATATTAGGGTTTGGCCTAGTTTGGAAATTTTGAGAGGTTTGATTTCTACGCATCATAAGTGGTTTTCTAAAGGTTAAAGCTTGCTGCCCTTGTGTGGAAGTAGAGCCTCTTGTCATTGAATTGTTTCTCACAAGACCCAGATTGACTATTTCCTCTGCTTTGAGGGCCAAACTATAGGCATCATACATTTTATAGACATATTTGAACGCCAATTAATTCTGAATGCCTTGATTTTGCCCATTCAAGTAGCGACTTATTTTTTGATCATCATACTATTGTAAATTTGCCCTAAATGTCAAAATATAGAACTCTTCAGTATAGTCACTTACCGATTTTTCACCTTGCTTTAGGCTTTGACACCTCTAGTATAAGGCTCGGGCATAATTTACTAAAAAACTTTTGACGCATATTCATCTTCATCTTTTCCCACGAATTAATATTTTTCTTGCCTTGTCGATGACAATCCTATTGCAAATCATCCCACCAAACCAATGCATGGCTAGAAAATTTTGAAGCTACTAATTTTATTTTTTTGTGATCTGCAGTATCTTTGTACTCAAACACCTTCTCTACTTTATTTAGCCAATCAAGAAAATCATATGCATGCAATCTGCCATGAAACTCTGGAATATCAATTTGTATTCCAAGTTCTCTTTCTCTTTTCAACAACCGAAGAATTTAGTCATTGAATTCCTCATTAACAGGGGCCGCCCGAGGTTAATTAGGAATGAGATGCATATCTCTTTTACCTTTGTTGCCTTGAGTTCCAACACAGGTCTCCGGATTCCTTCCATCTTGAAGCTGAACGAACTTTTACACAAGCTCATCTACTCTCTCAACTGCGGGCATGAATTTGTCTACTCTCTCTGCTAGGACTTGAACTACTTCAGTCAATAACTTTAATCCATCGAGGGGTGTCTCTTTTGAAGCCATCGGAACCCGCTCTCATACCAATTGATGCAAATTAGGATTGGTTTTCTACAAAATCAGCACCTTAATTTGCAAAGAGATATCTAAAGAGCAAAATCAACAAATTAATTTGCAGAGAGATCTCTAGAGAACAAGTCTTAAAGAGAATAAGAATAGAGAAAAAGAAGGAAATATCACAAACCAAGAGGAATCCACCTCCCAAAGTTTATTCACCAACGTAATATGCAAAATAACAATCTACCTCCCTTAAATCCTTCAATAACAAGTATTTAAATAACTCATAATCCTAAAAAGTTCCTACAAAATCCAAATAATCCCCCGTATTAAAATAAGCCTAAATAATCCCCCTTATTACATCATTGCTCCTTTTTTCCGTCTTGGGTCCTACGACTCTTCTTGGCATAGCGACGAACTATCGACTAGGGCATGGCTGCATCAGAGGGGTGGGGGCTTTCTCACTAGCCTCTGTAAGAACCCATCAAACAACATGGCTACCCAAGTTCTTGTGAAATATTTTGGCATGCGAAAGGACAAAACCTTTGGCCTCTCTCTCAATAGGCTAAACTACAATCTTCTTTGGTGTCAATCCGCTACCTACTACAATCCCTTTTGGTGTTCTTTCTCTAGGGCTGGAACAGGCCGGGCTTAGGTCGGATCACCCTTGGCCCTAGCTTGGCCCTAGTCCCCATAGGTCCCAAGCTTGGCCCTAGTCCTCATAGGTCCCAAGCTTGGGTTATGGTGGGCAAGTCAAAATAGAATTAAAGAAAAATAAAGGAAAAAAATACAAAACAAAGGGGGCTAGATCGGGTTGGGCCAGGCCGCACATAGTTGGATTGTCATGGCCCTAGCCTTGGCTCTAAGTGGGTCTTGGGGCCACATTTTGTGGCCCCAGCCCTAGTTTTTCATGCCGCCCAGGGCCATCCGGCCCATTGCCAACCCTGTGTCTCTCAACTCTCAAGAAAAAAAAAAAAAAAATTAAGCAAAAAAGCCATTTCTCCCTCTCATTATCACCCCCCTTTTTTTTAATCCCTTTGAGCTTTCTGTCTCTCCATAAAATCCACTTTAGCTCTCTCTCTCTCACTATAACCCCTTTTCGTTCTCCTTCACTCTCTTCTTTCTTTTTTTTTTTTTTTCTTTTTGGATAATTTAATATGTATGGAAAATATGCCCTGCCCATTTTTTCAGATAGATCAGAGAGTTCGCTTTTTGAAAGGTAAAGTGGGTGGTGTCAAAGATATGCCCTACCCATTTTTTCAAATAGATCAGGGAATTGGTTTTTTAGAAAGTATAGTGGGTGGCATAAAAAACTAGGTATGGAATTAGAAGGTATAGTGGGTGGTGTCGAAACCACAACGTAGTAACTAATTACGAGGGTGTGTGAGTTATGGCTGGCTCTCTTCATTGTGCCTCAACTCATGTTCTTCACTTTTCCATTGGTATTGATGACAACGGACCCCACCAACTAAACTAACCATGTTTTTAGGGTAGGGTAGGGTAGGGTGGGGAGGGGTGGAGTGGGGTGGCGTGGGGGATTCGGATTTCAAAGGGGGTGGGGTCACATGTGTCCTCGTTGTCGGACACGCATGTGTTCTCACTCTCGTCTTTTATTTCTTTTTTTTTTTAAAAAATAACCGGTCAGGATTGATCGAGCAGTTAATTGAGTTGCCGCATTATTTGGGTTTTAAAACAAGGAAAATTGTTTCATGTGGTGGGGACCGCGTTTCTATATTTACGGTCCCCGAGGTGTAAAGCATCTATTTTAAATATGGATGTAAATAGGAGGTTCATTTAAAAATAATTGAAACTAATGGTTCAAATGTTTTATTAATAGAATTATATTTTTTTATTTTTTCATATTCTTGATCTCCATGTTAGAGATTATATGTCCTTAAAAATTAGGTCCAAAAATCCATTTCAAAAATAGATTTTTAAGAAGTGACTCATTTCTACATGGACTCATGGACACTGTGTCCTTAAAACAAGGACCTGGTTTCTATGTGGCTAAGCCTGCATATGTAGAAATGCAGGCCTTTTAATAAATCTATTTTTGAGATGGATTCCAAGACTTATTTTTTAAAGACATGTAATCTCTAACATGGAGATCATGAATATGAATAAATAAATAAATTTTAAAAACTAGAAATAATAATTATAGTAAAAAAACATTTGCATTGTTTTTAGATGGAATAGCAACTTGCATCCATCTTTAAGATGGATGCTTTATATTTTCTGGACGGCATATGTAAAAATAAGGTCCAGCAGCATGAAACAATTTCCTTAAAACAATGATAGTAATTTTCCTTAAAACAATGATAGTAATATTAAAATAAAATTATATACGGATAGTGGTTCCATCTTTTTATTACTAGATGAATACATTTTTTGTGTAAATTATCATAACCAACACCCCATTCTGCAGCCCCCCTCTTTTTTTTTTTCCTACCTGTCCGACAATTACAACACAGGACATGAGAAAAATACAAATGTTTTTTTATAACTACTTATTCGCGTAGGAGTATACTATATGTTTATTCCCGTAGCCAAAATAACGCCAAAGATAGCTTTTAGATCTCAAATTTTGAGGAAATAAATTCTATGACCTATTGAATAATCTCAACAAAAAAGATTTCAGAAATAAAATCTCTATGTATTAGAAAAAAGAATTCCTTGATATTGAATAGAGACCGTCCAATTTTTTAATGGCTCGATCTAAGTATCACGAAACTCCAAATTCATTTTTCTTTTGAAAATATTCATCTAATAATTGCTACATGGTCCATAAAAGTTTAGATTAAAAATATCAATATGGCTAGGTGTTTTGACTAAGGAAGTAGATGCACAGTAGGCTCCGTAGGAGTATACTGTATGCAATGCACGAGGAACATTTGAGAATATGTGCATTTCCCTCCAGTCCGGTGTTGTAATTTCCAGATAGGTGGGCAGAAAAAAAAGGGCCGCCAAAGGACCTGTTCTTGGCAATTTACACAAAAGACGTACTCATTTGGTAATAAACGAGTAGAAACAATGTTCGTACGTAATTTTTTCTAACAATAACAACATTAAAAGTTGTTATCTGAAAATTATTTTATTTATATCTTAAAATGCTCTTATGGATTTTCTCCAAAATATAAAGGATGGCTAAATTTTTCAAAAAACGTAGTCCATTTTGCTTATATCGTTTTCTTCTTTAAGGTTTTGATATCTCTTTTATGTAAGGCGCAACTTCAAATAGTGCGAAAAGATGGCGTTTTAGTATCAAAAATCTTTATGATAGCTTAAAATTTTATTTTTATCTCTATTTATAAAAATTTAAAACTTCAAAAACGGTATAGATCAAGCAGATCTATGAGCACTTGAAAATTGACGGTCCATATAATGTATTATAAGATGCACTATTTCTAGGCTTGAAGATCTTTTTTTTTCCCCCTCAATATATCTCAATGTCGAGATCTGTAGTTTAAAAAGCGGATCGGTGACCCGGATCGGGCACTTCAAAAACCCATCCGGATTGGTGAAAGGGTGATTCGGATCCGGAATCAGCTGAATCGGTTGGATCAAGCATTAAAAAAAATCCGAAAAAATTATTAAAATTCATTATAAATGTTGTTTTTTACGAATTCAATAAGAAATGTGGCTCCATTAAAAAATTTCATTGCTTTGCATGAATATGCAAATATTGATATGTTCTCTCCTTGCATGAACTACTATTTACCATTTAATTTACATCACACAAAAGGATAAACATAGAATTATCATCGATTAATTATCATGGATTAAGTATTTCATCATACATGGACTACAATAAAGCATACAATTCGTAACATATGATCTAAAAATTAAATGACAGATGACGTCATTCTTCATCTTGGTCACGATGGTGCCATTAATTGAATTTGTGTGGCAATTCATTGATTCGTTCTAAAAACGAATCATCCAAATTAGTGGGCACCTGACTATATCCAAATCCCTGAGTGTTAGTGTTTTGTTGTGGTCCTAATCCAAAATCCCCGAAGCTTGTCCATCCTTCATGCTCACCTACACTGTCTTGCTCATCCTTACCCTCTTGCTGTTGGGACTCGATATGTGAATAATTTGACTGGGATTGGGTGGCCTCATAATCATCATCTCTCTCATTTTCCCTTAGACCCCCTTCCCACTCTCCCTCATTAGGTGCAATATCACCGACATCTATGACGAATTGTGGGCATGTTGGCTGGTTTCTTCCTCTTTCATGCAGCTCATCACCTTCTTCAAGATCTTCCTCACCGTTAGCCTCAAGGAACGCTTTCTTGTGCAATACTGGCTCCTCTTCTTCTACTACCCATTGTTCTGTTGTGTCTGTGACAAATATTGTGTCAAAGTCTATCAGCCCATAGTCTTCAAACTTTCTTCTTATTTGTCGCTCTCGGAAGTTTAAGTTGTAATGAACGTATACTAGTTTATAAAGATTATCCGAAGCGAGTCGATTCCTTTTAGTAGTGTGCAACCATTGGAACGCACTCCAATTTCGCTCACACCCAGTGGCAGAACATATCTGGGAGAGCACCTTGATTGTTGCCATCTTTAGGTGAGGTGCAACATTATCATATATCTCCACCATTCAGCTGGATTAAAATGCAAAAAGCATTGTAAGGGCAAGAACAATTCATAAGATTAAATATATGAATGAACAAAATATTAATTAGGGGATAGCCTAGATCTATCTTAGTTCGAGAATTCCTGGCAAGTCTAGTTCCGAAGGATCTTATAACATCTCTATACAAAGCAAGCTAAAACAAAATATTTCATTTTAGTGCATTACTCCTCACAAATATAATAACTTAATCAAGTTCTTTCCCAAATATTAAATAATACCTCTTGTATTGCTGCTACCTGGTTTCAATGGCTTCTCTCAAACCTGACAATAATATATCTGACCCCTTCCATAATCTTGTGGGGATGTTTAGATGTCAAATAGAAAAATTTTGGGTTGAAGTAGTAACCTAGCAAGTATATAGATAGAGAAATGTCACTTAAAATTTCATAAAAAAATAATTTAGAATGAAACATTATAATGATATAAATATGTATTTCCCTCCCTGCATAATGAATTGGACGTCCAAATTTGGTAGTCCAACTTCTTTCTATAATCTTGATAACTTTACTAGAAAAATTACACTTCTCTCCAATAGTTGATTTGACCCTCTCGATACCTTCGTAAATGATGTCCATGGTAGCTTTCTTGTCAGCATCCACTATTCTTAACAACGTGACCAAAGGGGCAATGGCCTCTACGACACTGGAACATCAAGACTAGAACCTCTTATTTGAGACTATGCCGTCCACTTTTAGCCCGGTACTAGACTTTGAAGGATAGTCATTTAACCACTCTTCACTGGTAAACAATCTTTTTTTTTTTTTAGACTATTCTCTGCATAGAAATTTTTTTTTAGAATGGTTATATATAAATCTTGATACCAACCTCGCTTCCTGTAGAGTCTCTTTGACAATTTTGATCTCACCGATCTCCTCTAACATAAGATCGATGCTGTGTGCAACACACAGGGTCCATACTAGATGCTTCTTCTTATCCATCAACTTGCTGCCTGCAGAAACACATGCACGTGCATTGTCCGTAATAAACTGAACTACATGCTTATCTCCCATCTTCTCCACTATCTGATCATATAGTCGTACCAAAAAGTTTGCATCAATCTTTATCCCTGATATGTCTTTGCCAAACAAAAAAGTTTTACCTTTTGGAGAATAGGCTAAGAAGTTAAAAAACTCTTTTTTGCTAACTTTATTCAACCAACCATCACTATGAGAGTAATGCCTTTTCTTGGCCAACTCTGTTTATATTCTTCAATCCACTTTTTAACTTCCTCTACCTCTTCATAATATTAGCCTACTGAGTTCATATGGCGTCGGGAGTTTTACCCCAGGCCTGGCTCTCTGGATTGCGTTGACCATAGGTGGAAAATATGGGCTATTGACTACATATAAAGGGGATTCTTCTATCGTATAATCATTTATCAACATATCTGCCCAACATGTTCCTTGTACCTTTCATCATGCCTTTGAGGGTTATCTGTTGTGACTTAGGCTTTGAGATAAATGGGTTTATACGATCATGACCTGCAATACTGACACTCCTAGATAAGCTAAAAATAATTCTTTAATGTCTGATTCCCTTGATACATATTGCCACGAAACCCTCCATACATATTTGAGATGAGCCCACAATACATGCTCGAACTAGGCCTGCCATACATGTTTGAGCTACGCCCACCATGCATGCTCATGTCATAACCACCGGGCATTCTAAACCCGCATTCCCTCTGGTATATTTCCTGTAAACTCATTCTTGTGGTCATCTCCAAATCATTATTATATTGCTCTTCTGGATCATTCCCGCTTGATGGCATGTATAAACTAATTATCTTCTCATCCATCATTTGCTTTGCAATTTTTTTACCTTTGGTAACTTTGAGAAATGCCGCCATCTGCTTTCTTATATTACTAGGGACACTATTGCACACATAAACATCGCCCTTAACCCCTGCCAAGTGTTGCTTGAACCTATATACCCCACTACTTATCACTCTTTGGCAGTAATTACAAATAATTTTATCTTTTTTGTTGGGATCAAGTCTGACCCCATGTTGCTATGCAGGGTCTTCCACAGATATTGCCATGGTTCAACTGTTTTAATATGTAAAGGGTTAAAAATTAACCTGACAGTTCAACATGAAAAATAATCACCATGTGTAGTGATAATATGTAAGGGTAGTTCATGAAGTTATATTTGTTGTTAATGCAAAATACTTCCATTGATAAAAATATTTTAGCTCCTACTAGCAAAAATAATTTATTTATGCAATATTATAAATAAAAATAGCCTATATTAGCCACTACATATAGAACAAAAATTTACATTGATATAGTATCAATAAAAAATATATTTACAATGGTATAGTAATTCACATTGCCAGTACATATGGACTTGTCACAAATCTTCATTTCAACAAACATGAATTAGTTCATACTGAGAAAAATAATATATTTATGCAACATTATAGATAAAAAAAAGTCCTTATAAGTCACACTTAGAATCAAGAAAAAAATTACAATAATATAGTCATCTATAATGTCACTACATGTATATTTGACACAAATTTTGTTTACAATGATATAGTCATTCACAATGCCACAAATAAAATTTACAATGATATAGTGGGCGCAATCCCAACTCAATTGAAATGATCACAAATAGTCGCACATCTCAATTACAAATATGCAAGATAATATAATAAAAAATGCAAGCTCCAAACATGGCTACAACTCAATTATCAAGAATATATATACAATTTATGTATCAACATATATTTTTTGCATTAAAAATTTAATAATAAAATTGAAAAATGCAAGATAATATAATTTTCATACATGCCACGATTTTTTTACAATGATATTCACCTTAATTCCTCATCATAATACAATTTAACAAGTATTTTTTGCATTAAAAATTTAAAAAATAAAAAATACATTTTTAGTGCAAAACTATATTAAAAATATAATATAGTTTAACAACATGTATTTGTTAATGTATTTTTTTGCATTAACAACAAATAAAAAAAATACAGTTTTGCATTAAAAATATAATAACATGTATTTTTTTGCATAAATAATCTATCAACATGCAATTTTTTGCACTAAAAATTTAACAATAAAAATTAAAAATATTGTTTAACTCCTCATGATAATCAAAACCTGGTCACGATTTTCACAATTTTTCGAAAAATCATGATTTTTCAAAAATATTGATCATGATTTTTTTTAAAAAAAAAATTGCTGTTCTTCATTGACCCACCTAAACTCAGTCATTTCAACTCAAAAATCCACCTCAAATCGAATAAATTACATCAAATTGAATACATTTTTTGATAAACAACACTATAAGGAATCAAAGCCCTATAATATTAACATATTATTATCAAAAAATTAAATAAAATCAATAAAATTGAGGGAAAAAAAAGAAATGTGATTCCTCACAGACATCAGTTATTCAATCTAAAAAATCAAGCTCAAATTGAATAAATTAGATCAAATTGAATACATGTGATGATAAACAACACTATAAGGAATTAAAACCCTATAAATTTAATACAATATTTGTAAAATATTGAGTAAAATTGATAGAATGGAGGAAAAAAAAAAAAAAACCGTAGTCCTTTTTTTCTTCACAGACATCAGTCTTTTTTTTTTCAAAAATCAAGCTTAAATTGAATAAATAAAATCAAATTGAATAAATAAAATCAAATTGAATACATGTGATGTAAACAACACTATAAGGAATCAAAACCCTATAAATTTAACACATTATTTGTAAAGTATTGAGTAAATTTGATAGAATGGCGGAAAAAAAAAAAAAACACGATTCTTACCTGTTTTTCGTGCACCTATGGCTTCAAATTCAAATTTGATAACCCTCATATTTTATTCGATTTGAGGTGGAATACATTTATCAATACATTGATCAATACATTTTTTGATAAACAACACTATACATTTTTTGATAACCCTCATATTTTACAAAAAATGATGCTCTCTTTTGCTTGAAATCAGAGAAATGACGGAACCCTTAAACTCACGCTTTGTTCTTCACAGATCCAAATTTTTGTGATCAAAATCAGCTAGTTTTACTACATTTTATTGACTGAAATGGCTGAAAAATTTAAATTAAAGCCTGCAAGGTTCGATTATAAAGCTGAAAAAGATGAAAAATGATAAAAAAAATGACAAGAAACCATGAAAATCGTGAAAAACATTGTACAGCCCGTGTTCTTGGGCTAGTCACTGTTGAGAACTGGCCCGACTCGGCGATTCACTGTTGGGAATCGCCAGGTTCTCTCTAGACATGAGCGATTTCTGGTATTGCAGTGGAACCGGCACGAGTGTGCTAGTTATTGACTCGAACCGAGCGAGTCTGGTTCGACTCGTCGTGTTTTCAAACCATGGTCGAGATTATCGGATTTGAGGGTTTTTGGGCATCTAGACGACTTCTTCCAGTTGAATTATTGAGGTGCATCTTAATTTGGTTGTTTAGCGTCCCAACCTTATATAAATTTTTTTCCTTTACATTAATTATAAATTACTAGATAACAAGAGTAGGAATTACGTTTAGCTTTTCTCCCCTAGTCTACATCTTAATATAGTGTAATAGTATAATGTAACAAAGTTGGAAAAGGGTGTATGTGAAAGAAGGACTTGTGTGATCCAACTGGATTGTACATATATATATATGAGGTAGTATAACAAGTTTTATGCAATAAATAATTCAATGCCCGTTGGTTTCACAATATACAACACCTTCTTGAACCATAAAGGTTCAACCACACTAGTCTTCTTGGTAGCAAATCCATACAAACCAAGTTATCTAATCAATCACAACATGTGTCAATGAAGCTTAGCAAGATGGTATTCCTACAACATTCTCTATGGTTTAAAGTCTTAGGTAATCGAGGATTTTAAATAACTAGAAACATGATTGAAGGCATATAGGTATGTAAAAACCAGTGTATGAATAAATGATAGTTTTCTCTTAAGTTTATAAATACTTTCAAGACACATTGTTTCACTCTTTAATAAAAAAGTTATTGACATGGTATACATACATTTATAAAAAATAGTTAGATAATATTATGACGGTTTAGAATGATGTTCCATAAAGATTTAGTAGATCTAGCAAAATTATGAGGTTTTCTCAAAATCATATTCATAAACATAGGTTTTTCTCAAATTCTCAAATTTAATTTTAAAATACATTCTTACTCTTGAGAAACCATTTTATCGCATTCACCTACCAAGTCATGTTATAAGTCATAAAGTCCATATTACAATTTTATCCAAAATACAGCATGGCTTAAGAATGGTTATCGAAATCTTGACAAAATACTTCCTTTTGGCAAATATGAAGACTTTTTATCAAGAGATCATCATCACAACTTGTTCATTATTGGGAAGATGGTCATAAAATCGAGTTCCATTAGAACACTCCCTTCGTACTTACATATTTAAATGAGCCACGTCCATCTTTCATTTTTCGTACTTAAGCTCAAAGACCTTGATTAAACCACATATTCATGTGTGTCACTATCTTAAGTAGTTCATACTCAAGCATTAGGAGGCACAAAAACACATGGAATTCATAAATTGACTCTTACAAATTTGTTAGCACCTATCACCTAATGTCCATATACTCCATACATAAAACAAAAAGCCAAAATATAACCAAAGAAGTATATGAAACATAAAATAAAAGGTTATTGAATCATCTTTCTCTATATGATATTACCATGTAATTTGGAGCAGATTTCATAGTTCAAAACCATGCAGTGTAGTACTTTATTGATTATTTTCTTTTATTTGTTAACAAGCTTTTGTGATCTCGAAGAGCACACAACTGATGGAGAATTTATTGGTTATTGGTTTCACATGTCACTAAGTGTCAATCTTTACAGCACTTGGATTCTCTCTTTCTCACACCGTGAAGAAATACTCTTCTTCATTCCATCATTCCAAATAACACAAATTCGATTCTCCCGCTGATATTTAGAGTTTCTATGCAAGCACCAAGTCTCTTATATATCCTTTCATTTCGAATAAACCAATATGCTTTTATAGGTATTGTTTTTCTTTTTCTTTTCTATTATTCTCAAATCAAACACTCTTCATATAGATTGTCATTTCTTGTCAACTCTATATTACCTATCTTTAAAGTTTTACTATTATAAATCATATTCATGCATACTATAAATTTTTTAAAATGAACCCTAAAAAGGTCTCGATTATGAAGAATCCAAAGATGTGCCTTAACATGCTACATCTTTTAATTTACTGAAGAATAAAGCATGAGTATCCTATAATAACAATATGATATCTCTCAACTCATAAAGAATTTATCTTTAAATCATTTTGAGTATTGAAATAGACTAAAAAATATAAAATAATGCTCAGTTCCATCCCTAAATCACACCATTTAGTGGGTTTACGATTTAGTGACATTCATGTCACAATACAATTGCGCACATCTCAATAAAAAATTTGTTTTTCTCAATCCTCAAAGAATTTCATCCTGAAATCTTTTGTATTGAGAAATAGACTCAAAACCAAAACATAAGATTATGGTATAAATTCCAAATAATATTTTTCTTTAGAGAAATAAATAAGTGACATTCACGTCACAAAATAAATCATACTGTAGAATTTCAGAATGAACACTATCTAGTAAAATTACCTTTTCTCTCTATCCTCAATGAGTTCCTTTTCAAACCAATTTTATTTGAAAGTAGACATAGGATGTTAACACATATATTTCCACAAGCTTCATATCACTATGTTAAGTAGGCTTGATAATATAGCTATTCACATCTTAATGAAAATATACCAATGCAGAAATTCAGGATCAGTTATTTTCAATCCAAATTTTTTATTCCTCTTTTCCCATAGATATTTATCTCTCAAATAAATTTTATTAAAAACTAGATTTCCAAGTCATTGAGACAGTTTTGGTTGTAGTAAACAACACTTGCGCACCTTTCAATAAAATGATCATATCTTTCAAACCACGGGGATTTTCTTCATGAAACCCTTTTTTTTTTTTTTTTTAAAGTAGATACAATTTGGTGAGTTACAATCAAATTTTACCTAAAAATAAAATCATATGATTGACGAAAAAAATCACGAAACTCAATGGGTAGTTAAATAACATAGAATACCCATTTTACAGAGTTCCTTTTTCGGTGTTTAAATATTCCAATAATTCTTAATAAGATGTGTATTACTTGACCAAAGAGATCATTAGCTTTCTTATATCTTATTCCCAAGTTAGATCTAGACTCAAATAAAGAGAAAATACCACTAATAACAACAAGTACCAACAAAAGATTGACTTGTATGATCTAATCGGAATATATATTCTTTTTCTTTCTTTCTTTTTCAATTCTTTTTCTTT